>NC_045972.1:28605288-28915515 GCF_010909765.2 Amblyraja radiata | reverse complement strand
CAACGCGTGCCTTAAACTTTCCGAATATGCAGTGGCATTTTGTTTTATCATGTGTAAAACCAGAAACACGCGATAGCAAAAGTGGTCCACAAGAAACTGAAGATCCTGGTCCCAACCCGAAAAGTCCATCATTTTCCTTCCACCGGTGTTGCCTGAAACGCTGTCCACCAGAAGTTTGTCTCCCTTTTTTTCGTGCAGCAAAATTGATGTCTGTTTTTGTTTTATATATGTTTAACAAAATATGTGTGTCCGTCCAAGATCATTACTGTCATCCCTATTATCCATTGAGCTTGAAATGACGGGTTTTTTTTCCTTTAGATATCCCTTTCCTTGCATATCCATGTGCCTAACTAAAAGTGTCTTAAACACTATTATCACACTTTACTTGGCTTTACCACCACAACAGCAGCGTTCCAGCTACCCACCGCCCACTCTGTAAAACAATTGCCCGAAAAATGTCCAATAAACTTTGCTCTTCTCCCATAAACCCCGCTCGTCTGACATTTCCAACCCTTGAAATAGGTCCTCACTCTTAACCCTATTTATGCTTCTCATAATTTCATATACTTCTGTTAGATCTTCCCTCAACCTTTGACATTCCAGAGAAAACAATCCAAGTTTGTCCAAACTCTCCTTATAGCTAATTCCCTCTAATCCGGCAACATTCAGATAAATTAGACAAAGTGCTGGAGTAACTCAGCTGGTCAGTCAGCTTCTTTTCTTCAGACTGAGTTCTGACCCGAAATGTCACCCATCCTTTCTCTCCAGAGATGTTGCCTGGCCCGCTAAATTACTCCAGCACGTTTTGTCTGTTTTAGGTTTAAATCAGCATGTGCAGTTTCTTTCTAAGCTTTAAGGCAGACCTCTTCTGCACGCGTCCACATCCTTCCGGTAATGGGGTGACCATAGCTGCACACATTATATCAAAACTCCATTCGTCTCTGAGAATCTATTCTTTATTTGTGCACCATGCCTTTGTGAGACCTTTTCTATTAGTAATGACATACTTTCGGTTTGTGCTGACCAGTTAAGAGGCAGTAGTGACTCCTCATCCGATAGGTCTACTTAGACAATGGACAATAGACAATAGGTGCAGGAGTAGGCCATTCGGCCCTTCGAGCCAACACCGCCATTCAATGTGATCATGGCTGATCATATTGATCATTTTAGTTTGGAGGTAAAGCGCGGAAACATGGTCTTCGCCAACCGAGTCAGCAGCCATTCACGCACACGAACACGAACACACTAGGGACAATTTACAATGATACCAAGCCAATTAACCCACATTCATTTACAATGATACCAAGCCAATTAACTCGGAGATCCCGGTGAAAACCCACGCACGGGGAGAACGTACAACCCCAGTACAGACAGCGCCCGTAGTCAGGATCGAACCCGGATCCCTGGCGCTGTAAGGCAGAAGCACTACTGCTGCGCCACCGTCCCGCCCTATTAATGTCAACCTCATAGATCAGTAGAACTGAGTGAAATACGAACAGATCCATTTTACGTGACGGAAAACCACAAATCACAGTCATACAGCAAGAAAGCAAACCCTTCGGCCAAACTAATCCATGCGGACCAAGATGTCCCATCTACGCTAGTCTCACCTGCCCGCGTTTGTCCTTTATCCCTCCAAACCATGCACATGTAAAGGTGTATTTTAAATGCTCAAAGTATCTGCCTCACTTACCCCTCAGATCACCGTACACAACCCTTCCTCGGACATTAAGCCACGTTATTAAAACCCCAACGTTTCAACAAAAGAAAAACTTCGGTAATTAACTTATCGATATCTATCATGACCTTACAGGCTTCTATCGTGTCAACTATCTGGGAAAGCAAGCCAATACAATTACCCCTTCAACCTCAACGGGCGGCATAGTGCCGGAGCGGGTATAGTTGCTGTCTCACAGCGCCGGAGACCCCAGTTCGACTACCTCCCATATCCCAAAGTCTCGGGGGTCTGCACATTTATTGGCCTCTGTAAAAAAAAAGCCAAGTATGTAGAGAGTGTTTGCGTTTTAGGATTGCATAGAACGAGTGTGGGCTGCTGAACGATGGTGGGATTGGACTCGGTGTGCCGAATGGGCCTGTTTCCACCCTCCATCTGTAAAACTAAAACTAAATCTGTGTGCAGACATTATTCCAGTGGCCTTTCCAGGATCAATCAATTTCAGTCTTCAGTGGTTACTCCCATAACACCAGGACTGTGAATGTTAACAGGAGAATGCACACTATTCGGTGCCAAATGAAAATCCACGGAGTGGGAACCAACAGTTGCCTCAAACAGCTGATCTTGGAGAAAGCGGCAGATCTTTGAAGAATATTTATTGTCTGCTGAGAGGAAGTAGCATGGGAGCCGAGGGAGCAAAACATTATTCCTCAGCAGTGCTCTATCGAGAGCCTTTGCCGCCGAAGCAACTGCCGGGGCTCATTACATTAGCGATTCCAAGGCAGAGGAGTCGATAACTGAACTCCTTCCACTCTGAATCAATAATGTGCAGAGATATAAGAAAGCAGAAAATAATGATCAAGAGCGAGTAAGTTTAGAAATATCGTCTTGATGAATGGGCGAGAGGAAGTTTCAAATGCCCTCTCGAACTATGAACTGGATCCTTCAAAATGAAGAGCAAGAGAAAAATACTGAAGGACGAAAGTAATTTAGGCCAATTTAATCCAGACGAAATGTGTAAAAAGGAACTACAGGTCCTGGATTAAACCGAAGTTACACACACAATGCTGGAGTAACGAAGCGGGACAGGCAGCATGTTTGGAGAAAAGGAATGGGTGGCGTTTCGGGTCGAGTCTGAAGAAGAGACTCGACCCAAAATGTCACTCATTCCTTCTCTCCAGAAATGCTACCTGTCCCACTGAGTTACTCCAGCATTTTATGGCTATCTTCACCTAGAAGAAGGTTCACAAAAAAGCTGGAGAAACTCAGCGGGTGCAGCAGCATCTATGGAGCGAAGGAAAAAGGCAACGTTTCGGGCCGAAACCCTTCTTCAGACCTTCACCTAGAAGAATATCGTTTTTTATTTTCCCCTCTTCGCCTGTGTCGTCTACCAAAAGACCAGTCCTCCGTCATCTTTGCTACGCCTCCCCTTATATACCTTCAGCTTAATACGTTTAGAGAGTGTCCTGTTGGCGAGTCATCGCAAGCATCACATCCTTCGCGCCAATCAGGAGGTTGGTTTATATTCAACTGACATTTCCTGCTAAGATAGGTCACTTGGGCACAAATCCATTTTCCTCTGCAACTCACTTCCTTCAGTGGTTTAACTGCAGCAAGTTGGGCGCGCAACACGAGAGCACGTCGTATCACGAACAAGACCTGACCTTTAGGAAACTGCTATCTCCAACGAAACAACGTAACAGTTTCTGGATAGACCTGATTCTGTTCTACAATGTTAATCTATTTGTACCTTTGCGCGCTGTGGATTTTTTATGAAGGTATTCTTCCTAATACTTCAGCGTCGGTTTGGCCTGTTGATCATCCATGTAACTACATACGATTAAACTATTTATTGTGTCTACATTATATTTCATCGCAACATTTGTTTCTGTTTGACAGTGGCTCCAGCGACAATATCCCAGATCCCTAAAGCTAGCACGGTGATGGTGGGAACAGATATCACATTCGAATGCGTTACCAGCGAGGTGCCGAACAAAGCAAGTCTGATTGTAAATTGGTGGAAACTTGGTGATGAAGGACTATTACAACCAAGTTCCCATGGCAGAAAACAGGTTATCCCGTTGGAAAACGATAGGAGTTTGCTCAAAATCCTTGATGTCCGTGTCGCCGACTCTGGGATATACTACTGTAGTGTAGTTCAGCAAACAAATGAGATTGTGAAAGGAACCGGATCCAGGCTTGAGGTGCACGGTGAGAGGACTGCAGTGCGGTTCATAAGTCAAACGAGCAGAATTAGTTCATTCCGCCCATCGACTCTACTCCGTTTCGGGGTTCCTGTTGAGCAAGGGCTACTCCGTAAAATGTCAATGGGCCAGGTCAACCTATCTTTAAATAATGTCAACAGTTCATCTCTATGTACTTCTTACAACATTTGAATAAGGAAAATGTTGCTATTTCTACCACTATGTTTGTAACGTCTGTCTGCCGTTGGTTGCTTAGATCATTCAGTTAGTGAACGGTAGACGATAAGACGCCTTTATTTATATATATATTTTTGGTATATATATAATTGTACGATTCATGTAGCACAAGAGGAATCTGAAGGCCAGCGCGCGGTGTTCGGTAGCAAAATGCCTTGTGATAATCTGGCACATAAAGTATCCCAGAAATCTATGGGAATATTGCTTGTATACCTCAAGGTAACTTACTGAGATTTGTTTAATGTTACATCGAATAACTAGAGTGCGTAGAGTAAGGCTAACTACCAGCGAACAGAAAAGCGGAATGAGTTGCTGGTGAAGTGCTATTCTCTGTGTAGACTTAATCAGGCTAATAACCCGGTCGAATTGGTTTGGTTTGAACAATGTAACATTAAAATCATCCAAATTATAGGCGAATTGTAGCTTGTTGGTTAAAAAAAATTCTTGATTACAAATAACCGGGGAGCCCGTCAGTATTCACCTGTCCATTCTAGTTGGAAGGACTAGATTCTAAACTGGACTGAAATGGTAATTCAGATAATCATTTTTATTCTTTCTCGCGTCCCACAGCTTCTCCAGAACCTGTCAGCCTTTCCACCAAAGCGCCGGAAACAAACTCGTCCAATCTCGTCCTCGTGTGCAAGACAGGAGAGTTTTACCCGGATTCTCTCACCTTCACTTGGTATAAAAACGACACCAACATTGAGACTGGTATCAGCACTAGTAAAATCCTGAACTCAAACGGAACTTATGCAGCGTCCAGCAGCTTGCAAACATCGCAGCCGTCCGGCAGTGGCGCTTTGTACACCTGTCTGGTAACCCACCGCACACTTCAGAGTCCAGCTATGGCTATTTACGTTGATGCCAGTTTTAATCCGGGTAAGATGCTGGCGATGTTTCATGTGCTGACAATAGAGGACGCAATAAACAGCTTCACATTATTTTCATTCCTATTGCTATGAGCATGTGAATTTTGTAGAATATCCACCAAAGATAGTCGTTCTGCGCCTGTTTCCAAAAAGAAGATACATGCCAATAAAAGCAATGACAAATGTGAATTACGTAAAAATGTCACCATAGAAACATAGAAAATAGGTGCAGGAGGAGGCCATTCGGCCCTTCGAGCCAGCACCGCCATTCATTGTGATCATGACTGATCGTCCCCTATCAAAAACCCGTGTCTGCCTTCTCCCCATATCCCTTCACTCCACTAGCCACATTGAATGGCGGTGCTGGCTCGAAGGGCCGAATGGCCTACTCCTGCACCTATTGTCTATTGTTACTCCAGCATTTTTTCGATTTTCCAGCATCTGCAGTTCCTTCTTAAAAACCCTGTGCCATACATGATTACCTCGCATCTGCCCGCGCACAATCCCTCTTGTTCCCTGCATATCGGGACGACAGATGGCGCAATGGGCTAAGTGTTCGGCTGGCAACCGGAAGGTAGCCGGTTCGAATCCCGCATGGAGTGCATACTGTCGTTGTGTCCTTGGGCAAGACACTTCACCCACCTTTGCCTGTGTGTGAATGTGTGTGAGTGATTGGTGGTGGTCGGAGGGGGCCGTAGGCGCAGATTGGCAGCCACGCTTCCGTCAGTCTGCCCCAGGGCAGCTGTGGCTACAGAAGTAGCTTACCACCACCGAGTGTGACTGAGGAGTGAATGAATAATGCGATGTAAAGCGCCTTGAGTATTAGAAAGGCGCTATATAAATCCCATCCATTATTATTATTATTATTATCTAACTCTTAAATCCATCCAGTAATTTGGCCTCCACTGCCCCCTGTGGAAGGGAATTCCATAAATTCACAACTCTCTGGGTGAAAATGTTTTTTCTCACCTCAGTCTTAAATGACCTCCCCTTTATTCTAACACTGTGGCCCCTGGTTCTGGACTCGCCCAACATTGGGAACATTTTTCCTGCGTCTAGCTTGTCCAGTCCTTTTATAATTTTATATGTTTCTATAAAATTGATTATATGTTTCTATAAAATCATCAATTCTATAATGCCGCACAGTGTGTTGCTGGTAGTGCTTCCGCCTCCCAGTTACAATCTGAAGACCCGAAGCGTCACCCATTCCTTCTCTCCAGAGATGTTGCCTGCCCCGCTGAGTTACTCCAGCATTTTCGTGCCTACCTGCCTGCTATAGTAGCCCGGGTTGAGTCAGTCTGCATGACCAAATTAACCCACTTAGTGCAATTTGCGTTTTCCCTATAATTGCACGGGTTTGTTCCTAGAACTCCCGTGTCCCAAAGATGTCGCCCGTTGGACGATTAATTTCTCTGCACATGTCTCCTGGTCTATAGGTTTGTATTGTAACCGGAAACAGGGGGGAGTTAACGACAACATGGAGAGAGTAAACTGGGTTTGGTGGGAATGGGTGCATGGTGATGGATCCGGACAAGATGAGCCGCAGGGTCTATTTCTGAACTAGTTCACTCTATTAACTAGTTGGCCTGAAAAAGAGAGAGGCAAATACATATAAATCAATTTCTTCCCTCAATGAACTGTCTTCCGTGTTAAAACACTGCGGATTTGGATCAGATCTTAAATCCGTTGTTACTTAGTGCGAGATATGGTCAGAAATTGGTTTATATATTTTGTAAATCAAAAACGTCATTACCTTTGACTCAAATAAATTATAAAGATAATTGCTTGTTCGCATGCTGAGCTCGAGTTGTATAGTGGTTCCAGCAAAATAAATATGAATAAAGTGAAACAATATTCATAAATGTAATATTTTAAATGGCGAAATAACAGTCTGCGTCCGTGACTTTGTTGTGCAGACGCGGAAAGTGCACATCACACTGCAAAAAATAGGCTTATAAAATTTGCTGCATAAGGTGCGTACAACATCATTGATAATTATTCCAATTATGATTAATGCTGATGATTATTTTCGTAGCCAAAGAAAAAACACAGCTGTTCCTCGTGGTTTTTGGATGTACATTGAGCGTATTCGTTTGCCTTACCGTCATAGTTCTCAGTCGGAGAAAATGCCAATTCCGTAAACAGGAAGGTAAGGAAGATTCAGTGTAATTTCCTTCGGGTTCGTTTAAAGAATAGAGTGAAACAGCGGGCGGCACGGTGGCACAGCTTTAGAGTTGCTGCTGTACAGTGCCAGAGACCCGGGTGCGATCTTGACTATGGGTTGTGTGTGTACGGAGTTTGTACATTCTCCTCGTGACGTGCGTGCATTTACTCCGGGAGCTCCGGTTTCCCCCACACTCCAAAGACGTACAGGTTTGTAGGCTAATCGCCTTAGTATAATTGTAAATTGTCCCTGGAGTGTGTAGGATAGTGTTAGTTTGCGGGTATCTGTTTCTGCACTGTATTACTAATGTAAACTAAACTAAGTTGGGAAAAACGAAGGCCAACGTTACGTCTGTCATAATTACTCAATTAACCGATTAGTGGATACCCACGTATAGAGTGTTTAATATTGTTTTGTTGATTACAATTGTTAAACTAAGTCAGGTTAAATTCAAATCTTACAGATGTCATGTTTCTTTTATTTTAAATCCCCGACTCCCAAGGGGTTACGGCAGTAGATATTTCGCAGTATATGTTCACAATCGTATTATGGTGATAATGTGGTTTGAGAACGCTCTTCAAATACCTTCCCTCCGTGGATTTTAAGTCACAACTGCTTCCGAGGACAGTTCGCTGCAACTGTTGTACTCTTCCTACTGAACTCTTGCACATTGGATTGGAAGATTGCATTGGATACATATAAATGACCTGGATATAAATGCAGATGGGTTGTTGAGTAGGTTTATTGACGACGCCAACTTTGAAGGAAATGCTGACAGTGAGGAAAGCAGTCAGATGATATAGCGGGATATGGACCAGTTGCAAAAATGGGCGAAGAAATGACAGATGGGGATTAACCAGTGCAAAAAATAAAATGTACTTCGGGGGTTGAATGTAAGGGGAAAGTATACAGTTTATGGCAAGACACTTAACATTGATGTGCAGAGGTATCTTAGAGTCCAGCTTCATTGCTCACTGAACGCAGCAACACAGGTAGATAGGGTGGTAAAGAAGGCGGATAGTATGCTTACCTTCAGTATTAGCGGCGCTTAATACAAGTCAATACGTCATTATGCAGCTACATTGGACTTTGGTCATGCCGTATTTTAGTATCGCATGTAGATGGGAAATGTTCTTAGTTACGAGTTCAAATATGGGCCCGAGTTTCGATTTCTACTACATTTGCATGTCTTCTTCTAAACTTCAGTTAGCACTCAACTGCTTAACAAGCTACATTATTTCTGGGGGGTGGGCGTTTAATGGGGATGTGCGGGCAAGGTTTTTACGCAGAGAGTAGTGGGGGCCTGGAACACATTGGCAAATGTCCTGGCAACATCTTCGTAAATATCTCTGCACCCTTTCCAACTGCAATAATCATTTTAAAACTAATTAAATACCATATGAAGGAAATGCATGCCCATTCGAAAAGATGGACTGCTTCAAAAATCTATACAATTCTTTAGAAAGTCATCAGGTGCTTACGAACAAGACCTGATTCTGCGATTCTGTTCGCCCAATGCTTGTCACAGTTATTCCAAATCTAATGTAAACAAGCTAACGCCCAATTGTTGCAACATTACCCTGATCACATTTTTACGCCTTTGATTCAACATTCTACCAACATTCATCGATATAATCTTTCGTAGCGATTTTAGTATCCATTTGAGCGATTGAAATATGTGAAACAAACACGGAGCCAAATGCGGTTTTCTCCTGAACGGCGAATGGAATATTCCTTCTTCCTAGTGTTTTGCGAACCATTTGGGCGACTGTACACGGTTGTGAGCTAACTACAAAATCCGTTGATTTTATAGATCATTAAGGAGGAGATTGAACATACGCCAGTACACCATCGTAAATGGCGCAAAAGATAAGAACGAAAGGGGTGTGAATAACCTCTAGATATCCACTTGAAACAATGAACAATGAACGATGAATTTCAAATGATGTAGCAGGACAAATAAATAATTGGATGAGCTGGAGACTACATTAACCTGAACCACACGAACTGCCATCTGTTAATAAAAATGTCAATGTGGCAATTCTGACAACTTCAAATTAAAGCGGATCATTATTTCTTGCTCATTGCACACGCGCGTGTGTGTGTGGCTCTGTGTGTGTGTGCTCGCTTGTGTGTGCGTGTGTATTAGAGGTCAAAGGTCAAAGGTCAAAGGTTATTTATTAGTCACATACACCTAGGTGTAGTGAAATGCTTCTTGCCAGTGCAGCACATAAAGAAAGAATACAGACATAACATTAATAAGAGGTTTAAACATAAAGAACATCCCCCCACAATGGCTCCCACCATGAGGGAAGGCACAAAGTCCAGTCCCCAACCCCAGTTCACCCATAGTCGGGCCCATTGAGGCCTCCACAGTTGCCTCTACGGAGGCCCGATGTTCCTGGCCGTTCTCGCCGGGTGATGTTGCTCCGGCGTCGGGAGAATCCTCGCAGCGGCTTGGGAACCCTGGAACGACCGCTTCCGTACTGGAGGCCGCGGCTTCCGAAGCCAACAAGGCCGCGCCGGTTGGAGCTCCACAACTGGCGATCTCATCTAGAGATCCCAGGCTCCCGGTGTACAGTTCGGCGCCGCCGCCCGCAGCTGGCCGCTCCTCAAACCCGCAGCTCCGCGATGTTTTACTCGGCGCCCTTCAGCTCACCGGAGCTCCAGCGCGGCGACCCAGGCAAGGCATCGCCCGCTCCGCGATAGCGCTCCAGCGCTGTGCCGCTGCCGAAGCCGTGGTTCTGGGCAGTGCCCGACAGGAAACGCCGCTCCAGGCCCGCTGGTAGGCCGCGAGGACGGGTCGAAGCTGCAGCCCGGGGGAAAGCTGCCTCTCCGACCAGGTAGGGACCCTGAAAGGTAGTTTCCCCCTTCCCCCCCCCCCCCCCCACCCCCCACATAAAGTGTGTGTACGTGTGTGTGTGTGTTTGTGTGCGTGTATGTGTGTGTTTGTGCGTGTGCGTGCGTGTGTATGTGCGTGCGTGTGTATGCGTGCGCGTGTGTATACGTGCGTGTGTAAACGTATGTGTGTATGTGCGCGTGCGTGTTTGTGTGTATGTGTTTGTGTGTATGTGTTTGTGTGTGTGCGAGCGTGTGTGTATTGCGCGTGTGTTTATGTGTGTGTGCGTGTGTGTGTGTGTGTGCGTGTGCGTGTGCGTGTGCGTGTGCGTGTGCGTGTGTGTGTGTGCGTATCTGTGAGCGCACGTCTGTTTAGGTGGTTTGGGTTTTTCATGAGCATGGGTTTGTAAGGTTTATGCCCGTTTTTCTCTCTGGGTGTGAGCGTGCTGAGCCTGCGCTTTTGCGCGTATTTGTTCAGTACTGCAAGTCTGGTCTGAAAGCTTGCAGCTAAATGTTATTTGACAAATCATTAATTAATTAATATAATCTAGTTTAAAGGTCATCAACTTAATTAATGTTGTGGAATTATAAAACATTTCGGGACATGACGGTATACACTAACTATTTTAAATACCAATTATTTGTTTAGATTCCGAACACATGAAAGGCAACGGACAAGATGGAATACAGTGATAAATTAACAAGCAATGTTGAAGCTTTGCCTAAACCATGATATTTCTGGAGTCTTCTTGTAAACATGACGCAGAGCCGTTGAAAATCATGAATAAAACGTTTAGCAGAATATTTCTGTAACTAAGAAGGCGGGAAAGTCATGTGTAGCTGAATTATCATGAGAATAAGAGTTCCGATATTGATTTGTTTTACCTGTTAAGAGTACGCCACTGTGCAAATATGCCGAATCTGACTGCTGTTGGGACTTGCACAAGAAAGGAGTGCACTAACATTTTTACCGGTAAATATTTTAGAAAGTGTGTTGCTGGCAGATGTTGAAGTAAGAAATATTAGCTGGAGCAGAAATATGGGAATATTCGGTCCATCTGTGAAGGAATATAGTTCGAAATAAAGATTTGTTGGGCAGATGAAACTTGACTAAGAGAATAATTTTGTCGTGAAACACTGATGTAAAACATTAAATGCCATGTTTCCGAGATGAGGAAAACGACCGAGATGAGGAAAACATTTTTCACACAGGGAGTGGTGAATCTCTGGAATTATCAGCCACAGAAGGTAGTTGAGGCCAGTTCATTGGCTATATTTAAGAAGGAGTTAGATGTGGCCCTTGTGGCTAAAGGGATCAGGGGGTATGGAGAGAAGGCAGGTACAGGATACTGAGTTGGATGATCAGCCATGATCATTTTGAATGGCGGTGCAGGCTCGAAGGGCCGAATGGCCTACTCCTGCACCTATTTTCTATGTTTCTATGTTTCTATGTTTCTCCCCGAAATGTTGTTTGTACTGGACGTCTCTCAGATTTCAGTTACTCCCTGGAACACAGACGGCATCCTAAGACACTGACAACTCCCTGGCGCACATCATCTCCTTCCATCTGAAACTCATTCATTTTAACTCTGCTAAAGAGAATGCATAAATCTTCTTGTCCGGTCATTTTACATTTAGGTTTGGGTTTATTATTGTCACAGGTACAATGAAAAACATGGCCTTGCATGCTATCCAAGCCTATCAGTTATATCATACATAGATACAATCAGTTCAAACTCAAGTACAATAGATACACCAAAGGGGAAATAGACATAGTGTTCTCATTTCTAACCATTGCAGCGCATAAACTCCTTAGACAAAGACCAATGTCCACAATGGGGTGTGTGGCGGTAGTGGTGTTGTTGTGCACCACGTAGTGGTGAATCGAATGTAGCTTATGGAAGGAGCGTTCAGATGCCTGAGTCTCACATTTCTCCTGAGTCAGGTGGTTTCCGCTTTGAAACTTCTGTGCCTTCTGCTGATAGTACCTTCTGTCAATGGTATCGTCTGCAAACGTGAAGACGTAATTTGAGCCGAATTTAGCTATACAATCGTGTGTAAAGGAAGTATAGTAGGGGACTGAGAATGCAATTTTTCGAGCCACCAATGTCGTTTGTTATTGTGGAGGAGATGCTGTCACTCATTTCTGTCTGTGGGTCAGTACATTGAGGATCCAATGATAGAGGCGGAAGCTGATTCCTCGCTCCATCCGATGCCTCCAATTTAAAAAAAAATCTCCTACCCGTGTATGCATGTTCCACAGGCCTGCTTAGTTTCTATTCGGTGCCACCTCCTCTAGTATCTTTGCTTGTATCCCTCTCCCCTCGCCCGCCCACCTTCGACTCTAGGGGGTGCCACCCGCAGCCGACCTCGAGAGACCTGTTTTGATGCTGTAATTCTGAACTACATCGCCTCTGCGGTGACATGTGAGGAGCAGTAGCTATTTATGGTAATGATTCCAGGGATGAGGGACTTTAGTTCTGTGGATAGATTGTAGAAGCTGAAAGAAGTTTCCCATAGAACTGAAAAGATACCTTGGGGATTTGATCGTAAAATATTAAATCACGAGCACATTAGAGTGAAAGTGGAGTGAGGGAAACAGTTTCTAGAAAATGATAACTATGGGACATAGAATGAAGGTGATGGGCAGAACCAAAACAAAACAAATCAAAAATGGTTGTTAGACAAAAATGCTGGAGAAACTCAGCGGGTGGAGGCAGGTTCCATGGACTACCCGCTGTTTTCCTGGTGTCACCCTGAAGATTAAATTAACATCAACGTTAGACATACATAACTTCTTAAATCTTACCTTCTTGTTTACGGAATTTCCAATGAACGAAATGGCTGGAGTTGGGAAAAAACCATTGAACTTGCTTGAAACTGCATGGCTCGAAAGAACTGGAGCGAGTACTTTGAACATGGCGCCAAAACATGGCGCCTCTTGCAAACGGCCTCAGTATATTTCTGTACAATTGCTAATCGGGGATCCGGGGCATTGCAATGCTCCAGTGGACTCTTTTTAAGGTAAACGATTTTTCTCTGTTGGCACTTCGCTCATGTGTCAGTAAAAACACCATTGAATCATTCACCCTTGAACCATTTGGCCCAACCAGACCACGCCGACCTTCGGCCAACCACTTTCTAAATACCTACGCAAGGGGAACTCTACAGAGACCAACTAATATACAAATCGGCACGTATTTGGGATGTGGGAGGGGAAAAAACTGGAGCACATGGAGAAAGCGCGCAATCTCTGCACAGGGCATACCAGGTCAGGATTGAACCCTGGCCTTTGGCGATGTGAGGCCAGGTTTTACCAGTACATAGGTAGTCCATATGTACTGAAACGGAACAATGAAATTCTTACGTGCGGCAGCATAAAAGGTTTGTAAGCACAGTACTGAATGGATAATATAATAAACAAATAGAAGGATTGAACTGGGTCTCTGGCATTGTGGAGCAGCCGCTCTACAACTGCACGGGGAGTTCAGACGAGGAAATCAAGAAATCAAACAATTCACAGAAAAATTGGATATTCCGCCCTCCTTGTCAGGAGTACCAACCTTTCTGACAAACAATTGGAGAAATATTGGCAGTTACTTGTGGAAGTACGGTTCCGTGCATCGATTTGTACTTTAATCTCAAGTTTACTTTTACATTTCCGTTAGCACTCAGCTGCTTAAAAAATAATTATTTCTAGGGGAAATTTTAGTGGAGACGTGCGGGGCACGTTTTTACACAGAGTGGCGGGGGCCTGGAATGCACCTGCCAGGGGTGGTGGTGGAGGAAGGTGCCATCATGGCATTTAAGATGCTTCTGGATAGGCAATAGAGCGATATTGATTATGTCTAGGCAGCTGGTCAGTTTAAATTGACATAATATTAGGCACAAACATAGTGGGCCGAGAGGGGCATTTCGTGTGCTGTGCTGTTCTATGTCCAATGTGTTTTCTTGACCAAAAAATTGTTGAGAATGTTTTAATTGTGATGGGCAGTTTTGTTAGCTTGTGTAGGAAGTTGCTGATTGCTTGATGGATTTTTGTTAGCTTGATGGCATCACACCAGCTGAATATCATAGATTCCTGTCAATTCACGCTGAAAGGCATCGAAAATTAGATGTTCTCGCTTCACAAGACCACCTGATCCTTATGAGAGCTTACTTGGGCTAGAAATCTAATCATAAAACTTATCAACTTTATTCGATGTCATTTCTGTTTTTTTAAAGAAGATCTTGTGACGGGATGTGAAAGGAATAATAATGCTGTTTCTTTTACATGCTGTAAAACAACATGGACTTCAGAGGAAATGTATTTAACATGGCGGCGAGCACACATAATACGTGGCATATCATCGCCACCTACTGGTCATATAGTGTTCGATAGTTGACCGCACAGTAATCATTAACCTTTAGTTATACGAGTCAATTAGTTAATCCCGGCTCAAATCTCCCCGCAACCCACAACCCCGTCAACTTCTGCAGTCTATCGGCAGAACTAAAATCCACCATCCTTGGAATCATTTCAGTAAATCTCTTCCGCACTTTACACCTTCCCTATTTAACACCTATTTAGATTCTCGGTCCCGTAGTATTTCTGGGAGATTGTTTGTGTCGTACTAACCAAGGTATTTGTTTAACTGGTCTGCCATTTCCTTGTTTCCCATTATAAATTCACCTGTATCTGAATGTAAGGGACCTACATTTGTCTTCACTAATCTTTTCCTCTTCACATATATAAAGCTGTTCCCCGCAAGCTGTCTTTCATGCTCTATCTTTCCCCTCTTAATTAACCCCTTTCTCTTCCTCTGTTGAATTCTAAATTTATCCCAGTCCTCTGGTTTGCTGCTTCCTCTGGCTCTGTTTCTGATGGAACTGTGACACTCCATCTAAATGCAGAATTCCCCCATATTATTGTCACTGTTGCCCAAGGGGCTTTCCATAGCAATATTGCTAACTAATCCCTCCTTATTACACAATACCCAGTCTATGATGGCGTGCCCTCTAGTTGGTTCCTATATATATATATATATATATTGGCTTAGAAAACAATCCCATATACACTCCAGGAAATACTCTTCAGTATTGTTACCAATATGGTTAGCCCAATCTATATGGAGATTAAAGTCACCCAAGATAACTACTGTACCTTTGCCACACACATCTCTAATTTCCTGTTTGATACTATCCCCAACCTCACTACTGCTGTTTGGTGGTCTGTACACAACTCCAACAAGTGTTTTCTGCCCTTGGTTATTTTGCAGTTCTGCCGATACAGATTCTACAGCATCCAAGGTGGCTCTCCTTACTATTGCATTAATCTCCTCTTTAACCAGCAATGCAACCCCCCCCCCCCCCCCCCCTTCTCTCTCTTCCTTTCTGTCTATCCTTCCTGAATATTGAATACACCTGCATATTGAGCTCCCAGACACCACAGGGGGAAGCATTAACCAGATAATTAGGTTAATACCAGATAACTAACTCAATAGTCTGCCCCAGTGATAGAGACAGAGAGATCATGATAGGGGAGAGAGGTGTCAGGGATAGCCCAAGTGAATTTAAGGGCAAGGTGGAAATTAGTGGCAAAGTTAATGAAATCATGATTTCTGCACGGGTGCAAGAAGCAACCCTGATCAATGTAGTCTTCAATGTAGTAGAGAGTTTGGGGATGGTGTCAACGTCCGTTTGGAACAAAGACTGATGTAATCGACAAAAAGGCAGGCATGTCAGTGCCCATGAAGAAACTTGAAGAAAGTAAGAGGAGTTCCCACAGGTAATGTCAAGGGTGCAGTCAGTATGGGAGTATTCAGATTAATATGTCTTCTATGTATCTGTACACCTGGTGGGTATTGCCCCTGATCAGCATGCACCATACCGTTGTAGCTTTTAGTGATTTTGGAATATAGAGCAAATCCCCATGCATCACCCTGCTGTGTGCAACAGAAGGGGATGGAGGTGACATCACCCTATTTTAATGCTTCCATCACATCAGTCTGTTGTCAGACCACAGGAATAGGGAGCCTGGTGCACCCAGTCATCGGAATGCGATTATGCATTGTGGGGAGCCAATTTCCAGTAAATGCATTATTTTACTTTTTAATGTTTGACATAGGTTGGTCAACTAACCTTGTGGAATAGACCCAACCCGCTCAGTAATCCATGGATGGGAAATCCATGACAGTTAACTAAATTCTGCTCAATAGTACAAATAGATATTGGCATTCAGAGTTTATCAGCACTAATCAAAACCAATAAATAAAAGGAGTTTGCTCGGATATGCACAGAGATTTTGGGGAGTTCTGTGCAGGATATCCCTTTTAATTTCTTCATGTTCTAGTTTAGTAGCCTGATATGTGAGCTGCTGGCACTGATCACCAGCAACAAAACTCCTTGTACCGGATTTGCTATAATCTTAGCCATTCACTTCACCACATCCACACCATGGGTACAAGCTGTGGAGGTCAGACTGAACTTGTATAAAGCAAAAACAGAGACATCTGCGAGTGGAATGCTTGAACTGGAGAGATTATCTGTTTATTTCAATATGTATACTAAGTGGCAGTGAAGTTTATAAAACATCAAGTAAAGCTTATTTCTTTTTTTTAAAAACACCAAGGATAACATTTCAATTCAATGAGACAGCTCCAAGTTCCTCTCCCTGAAGTGTCGTTGCTCCTCCTCCTCTTACACCATGGCTGATGGAAGTTTATCACAGCGAACCAAATTATTGGCAGAAAATGCACAGGGCCACTGATACAACATAGGGTAGTGCGAGCCAATAAGGGAGAGCTCACCACTCAGAGCTAACATTGAGACACCACAGTGCAGATCAAGAAAGCCATTTCCACGAGAGGGATTTGGTGAGGACACTGGGTGACAGGACAGCAAGTAGAGAATATAGGATGGGGGAGGCTGAGAGGAAGGGACCCCTCCCAACATAGAAAGGCCAAGAAGCCCCAATGCAGAGCACATGTGAAAAAGCAGAAGGGTTAAAAATGCCATCCCAGCACTCAAAGGCCTTGACAGTGACAGGGAGACACCCAGTATTGAGAGAGAAAGAGAGAAGAGGTAAGATTAGACAAAAAAAAAAATAGGAGGAAGACGATGGAGAATGTGGGTGCACGACCTAGTACAGAGTCATCAGTACAGAAGGAAGAAGTGGCCACAAAGCAGTGAGAGGTTTGGACACAAGACTGAAACTTCTGATCTTTCATATGCAAAGAAGATGGATCAGCTGGGGAGAAATACAATACCAACCTTCTGGCTGTTGTGTCATTCATGGTTTGGGATCCACCCTGGAGCTGAAGCAGAGTAATGTCTTACAAAACCAATTTTACAAATGTATCTGCAGTGATCTAAAAGCACTTTGCTTGTTTCCCCATGCAAAACTAGCAAAGAAAATAAGCAGGAGACACAAGCACCTGTGGGAAGAAGGGAACAATGCAGCTTCTCAACGGATGCTGCCACAGGAAGCATATGAACAAACGGGGTTGCCCGGGATTTCCATGTAACAGAGTAGCACAGCAAACCTATACCATATTTGAGACTCAAGAAACTGTAGATGTTGGAATCTTGAACAAAACACAAAATGCTGGAAGGACTTTGCAGGTCAGGCAGCATTCAGGAAGGGAATGGACAATGTTTTGGCTCTTCAGACTCTGATGCAGGGACCCAACCTAAAACGTTGGTTGTCCATTTCCTCCACAGATGCTGCTGACCTGTCGAGATCCTCCAGCACTTTTCTACATTACTTACACGACACGTTCCACCAGTCAGTCGATTCAAGAAATGTAGCCGCCAGACTGGATAAAACATACAATTTTCTTCTGACTCCCCTCCTGGGCTGGATGTGAAATTATGTGAAGTGTAACCATGGACTCTGCAGCTGTTAAGTTTAGAGATAGTGTGTAGAAACAGGTCCTTCGTCCCACCAAATCCATGCTGACCCATTCACACAAGTTCTATGATATCCCAGTTTCGCATTCAACATACTAGGGGCAATTTACAGAAGCCAATTAACCTACAAACCTGCACTACTTTGGAATGTGGGAGGAAACCAGAACACACTGCGAAAACCACAGTCCCAGGAAGAACGTACAAACTGTGTACAGGCAGCACCCGTAGTCAGGATCAAACCCAGATCTCTGACTCTAAGACAGTAATTCTACCGCTGCGTCATTGTATCAACTGAAATGAAGGGCAGCCTGCAACTGCATCGGTTTGCTTGACTGGAGGACAAGGTGTCTCCCCACACAGAAGCTCCTGCCCCCATTCAGAAAACCAGTCACTCCAAATACAGGGAATCATTGCACATGACTGGCAATCAGGTGGCCCATTCATGACCAACCAATCCTGAATCCATGGGGCATTTGAGCTGGTGAAATACCAATACAAATAGAGAATCAATATGTTTCTGTCCTGCCCATTTGTAATGATTGTTATCGCACGAGACTCACTATATTCAAACCACTCATTAAACATAACCTCACTTCAATTATGAAACAAAGATTGTTCATTTTGTTTTGCGTTGAATGATTAAAATCAGCACTTCAGTGATCTGTTTCTATGGCCCAGTGTGAACCAACGAGACTGCTGACCTTTTGCAAACCACAATTACCAGCACTGGAATTGCACAACTTGCTCAAGAAATTAATACCAGAGGAGGATACAATGGCCAAACTGGATGGGGCCACACTGTGATCCTTGTGTTGGATGAGTGTGTGGCATATGAAGAATCTGCCACTAGGTGGCAATCACACACCAAGCAGACAGAATGTGGAGCTGAGTTTTACTCTCACATGGGGGGACAGTGTGAGGAGCATGCAGCATGAGCAGCAGGTACCAAATGTCATCATTACCACACAGCTTGTGATTCATGGGATATTAAGACAAGACAAGAGGCCCACTGTAAAGGAGCTCAGTGCCAGGAACATATGAAGAATTTACTGTTTTTTTCACTAGCCCTGGGCTTGCAGGGAGCTAAGTAATTGTCTGATCAGATTTAAGCAATGTCTCTCCGTTGCAGTATGGCCAAAGGAATGAGCCTTAAAACATTTCCACTAATAATAAACCTCTTCAGAAGATCTTCCCTTTCTTCTTGTTCTTTTCCATTGTTCTGGGAAGGATGGAAAAAGAAAAAGTTAATTCACTCAAACACAGCACACACAATATGCAGAAGAGGAACCGTCCATGGAGGGCAGTGACATGCAGTAGCATGCAAGTTTTCATCCCTCATCTCATGCTCACTGTCTCCACTCTCCTTTCATGTACCCATGTACCATCTCCTTCATACCTGCAGCTAGCTGTACACACTCCCTTATTTACACTTCACCTCTCACAGCCACCTTTGTCACACTCTTCCCTCATTTTCTCAGCCCATACCCAAGAGCAGGTCTCCCCTTTGCTATACAATGCCCATTCACACTCAACGTTTCCCCCACACATATCTCCTCATGCACTCCCTCAAGTACAATTACCACTAACTTTGAAGCATCCAGTTTCTGCTGTTCCAACAAGCGTTGCTCTGCCTCCCATGCTACTTTATCTTCCTCAAACTGCTTCCTCTTCTCCTCCAGCTCCTTGTATTGAGCCTCCAGGTTTTTCTTCATCTGTTCATGTCGGCGCTGCAGCTACAGGGGCATGGAGACAGAGAAGGGAGGAGGAGAGGGAGGGTGGGGGTAGCAAGGAAGGAGGTGGCAGTAAAGGGAAAGTGAGAGCGGAAGGAGGGGAAGCCAGGGAAGGGAGAAGGGGAAGGTAGTGGAGTAGGAGTGAAGAGGGAGGGAGTGGCAACAGGAAAGGAAGAAGAGCGCCTTTAGTTTCTATAACACTCTGAAATGGCTGAGTACATCACAGTCATGCTCCCTGGGTAATGTCCAATTCAAACCAACCACTCTCTTTCAGTACAGATGTGTCCAGGTAGGGACAGAATTACATATTCTGGATTAAGCAGAGGACACCAAGATGGATGGGTTACAAGACACCAGAATGCCATTAGTTGCAGTCAAAGGCTACAGAGAGAGGAAGGTGCAGAAAGCGTACGGAAGGGTCAATGGAGATGTGGGGTGGGGATGGTGGGTAGAAAAGCTTACTTCATTCTCAGAGTCCTTCAATTTCTGTTTCTTCTCCTTGACCTTCATCTCAAACACTTGTTCCATCTCAGTCTCCATTTTCTTCATCTTCGCCACATGCTCTCGACGCTCTTCCTCCATCTCAGCGAGAGGGCTCCTGCATTAATAAAAGTCAATTATCTTCTTGCACTTTAACTGTGCCTCAATTTGTTCTGGGCAGGCAGTGAGCATGACCAGGCCCATCGTCCGCTAAACAAACCCAAGATTGAACAGCAGACTCCGTGACCATTTACTGAAGTACCTTCCACAAGGAAGTCGCACGCAAGCCGGCACAGGAAGTTTCACAAAAAAGGATGCACTCTCCAGTTTCTCCTTTTAACTATCCTTAATGTTAGTACAGCAAGGTCAACACCTGCATCCTGTTCATAGAATAATAAAGAAATATTCAGCACAGAAACGAGATGTTTTGGCCGACTTCGCCTGTGATGCCTAAGCACTCTAAACGCATTTCCCTGCCTCAAGACCTCAACCATTGTGCCAGTGCCCGAACAGTCAACTTCAGGGAGTCTCAACGACATCCGCCCAGTGGCACTCACCCCTGTCATCGCAAAGTGCTTTGAGCGGCTGATCTTGGCTCACCTCAAAGCCAGCCTCCCTCCCACACTGGACCCCCATCAGTTTGCCTACAGGTCTACAGAGGACGCCATATCTGCGGCCCTACACTCTGCCCTGACCCACTTGGACAACAACTACTCCTACATCACGTTGTTGTTCATCGACTTCAGCTCCGCCTTTAACACTGTCATCCCTGCTAGCTTGATCACCAAACTCAGCGGACTTGGCATCACCACCTCCCTCTGCAATTGGACACTGGATTTCCTCACCAACAGACCACAGTCTGTTAGGATCAACAACCTCACCTCCTCCACTCTAACACAGAACACTGGCGTGCCACAGGGCTGTGTGCTCAGCCCTCTCCTCTACTCCCTCATTACCCATGATTGCATCCCTAAGTATGGCTCCATCTCCATCATAAAATTTGCCGATGACACCACGGTGGTAGGACTGATCAGCGACAACAACGAATCAGCCTATAGGGAGGAGGTCCAGAACCTGGCAGCCTGGTGTACCAACAATAACCTCGTCCTCAACTCCAAGAAGACGAAGGAAATCATTGTTGACTTCAGGAAGACCAGAGGTGGCAGGCATACCCCCATCCACATAAACGGGACTGAGGTGGAGCGCGTCTCCAACTACAAATTCCTCGGGGTACACATCTCAGAGGATCTGTCCTGGTACCTCAATACCACCAAATTGATCAAAAAGGCGCAGCAGAGCCTTTACTTTCTGAGGAGGCTCAAGAAAGCTCACCTGTCCCCCCAGATCCTGTCCAACTTCTACCGCTGTACCATCGAAAGCATCCTGACCACCTGCTTCACGGTATGGTACAGCAGCTGCACCGCAGCTGACAGGAAGGCACTGCAACGGGTGGTGAAAACCGCTCAGCACATCATCGGTGCCCCACTCCCGGCCATGGATGCCCTCCACCGAAAACGGTGTCTGAGACGGGCCGGGAAAATCATCAAGGACCCCTCTCACCCTAACCATGGACTGTTTGCCCTCCTCACATCAGGGAGGCGGTACAGGAGCCTCAGGTCTCGCACAAGCAGGCTGAGGAACAGCTTTTCCAACAACACCATCACACTGCTGAACTCAGAGTCCCGTCGCTAGCTATCTTTAGACTCTCCCATTTGTATACAGTTATAATTCATCCACAATCCACACATTGTTAACCAGTATTTTTTATTTTTATTGTATGCTTATTTTGTATTTTTATTTTTACTTCTACTATCTTGCACAATGACTATGACCAGACGCTAAACTGCATTTCATTGTACCTATACTCGTATTTGTGCAATGACAATAAAGTTGAATTGAATTGAATTGAATTATGCCCCTATTGCTTTATGCCAATTCTTCAATTTTATGTAACACGAGACGGCATTGGAGAGTTCCAGGTATTGGCCTCCCCACCATTGAAGAGATCTACAAGAAGCAATGCCTCAAGAAGGCAGCAAAATCAAAAACCACCCCATCTTGACCATGCACTCTTCTCACTGCTGACGTGGAAAGAAGTTACAGGTGCCTGAAAATTGGTACCTGTACCTCCAAGTTCAAAAAGTGTTTTTTCCCTATTAATCATCAGGTTCTTGAAACACCTTGCACAACCCTAACTACAACCCTAACTCAACACCAATTCATGAAGGGCTTTGTACTATGGTTGCTCTATGTCATATGTTTTTTTGCACTGTCATGGCCTGTTTTACTTAGAACAAATAATAATTTGCTTATTTATTTGTTATTGTTGTTATGTCCTATCCATGGTTGTTGGATTCAGAACTGGCTTACTGATAGAAGATACTGGGTTGAGGTGTAAAGATATATTGTTCTGGCTGTAGGTCCCTGACCAGTAGAGTTCCGCAGGGATGTGTGTCGGGACATCTGTTGTTTGTAATGTGAACAATTTTGATGTACATGCAGATGGGTTGGTTAGTAAGTATGCTACAAAGCATACTATCCCTAATCAGCCCTTGCCAATCCAAATGGCTGTATAACCTATCCCTCAGAGTACTCTCCAGTAACTTTCCAACTACAGATGTTAAGCTCACCACCCTATAGTTCCCAGCATTTTCCCTGCAGCCTTTCTTGAAAAGAGGCACAACATTTGCCACCCCCTCCAGTCTTCCAGCACCTCTCCTGAATTTAACGACTACTCGTAAATTTCAACCAGGGCACCTGCAATTTCCTCTCTGGTTTCACACAATATCCTAGGATATATCTGATCGGTCAATGGACAGGGATCTTGATTCTTGATTAGTAAGCATGTCAGAGGTTATGGGGGGGAAGGCAGTGCAACAAAGTTCAAGTACACAGCTCAACATCTCCATGCAGCTCAATGTGCTGCAGCGCAAATCTGATGTTTGGTTACTGCTCATCTCATTAATCGGCATGTGGATAAATTTATGGTGGGTTTGCTTTGCAAGCTAACTGGGCAACAGGCAGCATATTTTCCATGGAGCTCACCTGGTGAGGCGGCCTTTCGTCTTACTGGCGTCAACTCCATTGCACGTCACAGCTGCCAGCTTTCGACTTCGATAGTTTTCGTAGTGGATATTGTTGGTAATCTCCTTCAGATCCTGCATATGTGTCCTGCAATAAAAGCATGACTAGGACGTGAGTTGAAGCTTCCTTGCAGATCACAAGTATAACTCAACACTAAGCTTGTGTCAAACCCAGGAGGCACAGTTTATTCCCCAATAGCTAAAACCACCCACCAACACACAGAATAATGCCACAGAGAAATGGGCCCTGTCAGCCCACCTTGTCTATGTCTACCATGATGCCTCCTATGCCACTTACCTGGATTAGACTTGTTTCTCTCAATTCCTTTCCTATCTAACTATCTGTTTAAACATCTTTAAACGTGGTAACTGCCTCCAGCTCCTTTGGCAGCTCGATCCAGTTATTCATCACCCTATGTGGAAAAAAAGACAGATCTCCAAATTTCTCCACTCTCACCCCCAAATTTACTTCTAGGCTCTCCTACCTAGTAAAAAGACAGTCTACACTACTTATGCCCCTCATAATTTCATAAATCTCTTAAGGCCACCCCTCAGCCTATCTCTCTTGTACAGGTCACCTCTGACACAGTAAAGATCTCAATGATCGAAAAACCTGAACTCCTGCTCCCAGCACCAGGTTCTCAACAAACATTCATCCGTCTTATCTTCCTATTCGTACCCTCACTAACCATATACAATATCCCAAGATTGTAATGTAGCTCATTCCCAGGTCAACTACACCATTTGTGGATGGCAAAAACATTTTCCCTGATTACCAACAACCCTGGAATATAGCTCAGAAACTGAGATTCTTTTGTCTTATATAAAAAGACTAATTGCCTCCAAGGATGGCGTTTATCAGCACTCTCAAATGAAAATTGGATTTTCACTAAATGAAATGCAATGAAAGAATAATGTGTCATTAATTACAGTTACGGAGCACGTCACACTGTGCTGCAATAACACAATGATTCAATGATTCATTCTCATTGTCTGATGAACTTTACCTGATCAGCATGTTGCGCAAAATGGAGAAATCACAATGGTCTCCATTTTCAACTGTAAAAGATTGAGAAAAAAGTAAATCTATTTTCATCCTCATCATACAGACATAGGTACTCATCCTACTCTAACAAGGCTGACCTGCTTATTAGCATCAATATCTCCCTTTTTGTTATGTAATAAACAATAGTCTGTATTTGTGCTTTTGGCACTGATAAACAGGATGCAGTGCTACGGGATTTAAAGCATGATTGGGAAAATGGTGTGTGTGTGTGTGTGTGTGTGTGTGTGTGTGTGTGTGTGTGTGTGTGTGTGTGTGTGTGTGTGTGTGTGTGTGTGTGTGTGTGTGTGTGTGTAATATATACACACACACGTATATATGTCTAGTACATTATGTCATCTAACACTGATAAAGCCAATTATTTGCTGATTTGTGTAAAAGCTGTAGAATGTTAAATCTATGAACAGGGCGAACATTTGTGGGGAGAAGTTCCAGGATCCAAACACAGTGTTCAACACCTTCCAAGCTTTGTTTGTCCAATTTATTTCTTAATAATATTCCAAAACAAATCAAGCCACCTCAACTGTAAAATTATCAAGTTAATAGCAAAATGGTTTCCATCAATTTGTTGCTGTTTCACTGATCAACTGAGATTAAACTGAATGGTCAAACTAGATTGAAGGGTTCAAGAAGGAACTGCAGATGCTGGAAAATCAAAGGTACACAAAAATGCTGGAGAAACTCAGCGGGTGCAGCAGCATCTATGGAGCGAAGGAAATAGATGACGTTTCGGGCCGAAACCCTTCTTCAGACTGATAGGGGGTGGGGGGGGAGAAGGAAGGAAAAAGGGGAGGAGGTGGAGCCCGAGGGCGGGGGGATGGGAGGAGACAGCTCGAGGGTTAAGGAAGGGGAGGAGACAGCAAGGGCTAACAAAATTGGGAGAATTCAATGTTCATGCCCGCCGGCCGAAGACTACCCAGGCGGAATATGAGGTGCTGTTCCTCCAATTTCCGGTGTTGCTCACTCTGGCAATGGAGGAGACCCAGGACAGAGAGGTCGGATTGGGAATGGGAGGGGGAGTTGAAGTGCTGAGCCACCGGGAGTTCAGGTAGGTTCTTGCGGACTGTGCGGAGGTGTTCGGCGAAACGATCGCCCAACCTCCGCTTAGTCTCACCGATGTAAATCAGCTGGCATCTAGAGCAGCGGATGCAGTAGATGAGGTTGGAGGAGATACAGGTGAACCTTTGTCGCACCTGGAACGACTGCTTGGGTCCTTGAATGGAGTCGAGGGGGGAGGGAAAGGGACAGGTGTTGCATTTCTTGCAGTTGCAACGGAAAGTGCCCGGGGAGGGGGTGGTATGGGAGGGAAGGGAAGAATTGACAAGGGAATTGCGGAGGGAGCGGTCTTTGCGGAAGGCAGACATGGGGGGAGATGGGAAGATGTGGCGAGTGGTGGGGTCACGTTGGAGGTGGCGAAAATGGCGGAGGATGATTTGTTGTATTTGCCGGCTGGTGGGGTATAAGGTGAGGACTAGGGGGACTCTACCCTTGTTGCGAGTGCGGGGATGGGGAGAGAGAGCAGTGTTGCAGGGTATGGAAGAGACCCTGGTGCGAACCTCATTTATGGTGGAGGAGGGGAATCCCCGTTCCCTGAAGAGCGAGGACATTGCTTTGTCCACCTGTGCACTGGTTTAAGGTCGAAAGCCTATGTAAATAGTCAGATCCATGCAGTATTTAACACTGAAAAGTTTAAAAATCTCACATGCACAATCAAAGCTCAACAGAACCTTTACCTTCCGCCACTCCCCATGGATACTGCCGACCTCTGACCTTTTTCCCACTGACCTCAAAGACAAGGTTGCTTCCAACGACTGCCAGGGGTACACAATCCTTCGGAGAGAAGAAATTATCATGAACTTTCATATCTATCCAGGTAAGCTCCCGGCGGCTTGGAGCTCCCGAAGTCGGTCGCTAACCAGGGACCGCGAGCTCCACGATGTTAAAGTCCGCAGGCTCCCGCGGTTGGAGCTCCCAAAGTCGGTCTCCAGCCGAGGCCGCCAGCTCCACGATGTTAGGCCGCAGTGTGGACGGAGATACGATACGGAAAGTAAATCACAACTCCGTCGAGGTAAGAGATTAAAGAAAAGTTCCCCACCCTCCACATATAACAAGCTAAAGAACACTAAAACATACATATAACACATACTAAAAAAAAACAAAGAAGGGACGAGACAGACAGTTGGCGAGTTGGCCGTTGCGCCAAATTTATGAACCCATCCATCTACATCAGGGGTCAGCAACCTACGGCCCAAGGGCCGGATCTGGCCCGTAACCTGCAATCATCCGCCCCGCTCATCAAGTATTCTGCCATTCAATCTTGGCTGATCTATTTTTCTCTCAACCCCATTCTCCTGCCTTCCCATAACCCCTGACACCCTTACTAATCAGGAATTTGTCAATCTCTAAAGGGCACTGAATGGACAGAAAGACAAGTAAGCATTTACCTTAAATTTCTTCACCAATTTATTATCATCTTCATCTTCTGTATTTGGGAATTCATAAATCTTAATCTTCTGTTCTTTGATTTCCTTCATAATCTGTGGAGAAAGGAAAATTCACAAGAATAGCAAAAACACTCTGACGGTTTGTGTCTCAATCCATGCTTATCAATACTAATGCTAATTTTATAAAGAGTCAAGGCAAAACATAATTCCCCCACTCATCACATTGGTCTGAATCACCATCTGACAAGAAAATGCTCTTGATATGATTTGACAAGAATAACATTGAAACATATACACACAAAAAGCCGGTGTAATTCAGCAGGCCAGGTAGCATCTCTGGAGAAAAGATAGGTGACGGTTCAGGTCAGGACACTTCTTCAGGCTACCTGAAGGGAGCAGGGATTTGAAGCAAGAAAAGACCAGGACAAATCAGGGCCGACAACACATGGCCTCAGGCAGGGTGGTTCTCTGATAGACCAACTGTTGGCTAGGGTTAACTGACTTTTAATGGAGGAAGGGGGTCAAGGAGGGGAGAAGGGGTGCTTGTATGGTACCTAAAATTAGAGAATTGAACATTCATACTGCTGGGTTGTATGTTACCAAACGAAAGATGAGGTGCTGTTCCTCTAACTTGCGATGACCCTGGTTACAATGACCTCCCAGGGGGAAACCCTGGTAATACAGTGTCCACCCCCCAGAACAGACCCCGGTTACACAGTGACCACCCATAGGAACAGACCCTGGATATACAGTGACCACTGGTTACACTGTGACTTTCCCTCGGACAGACCCCGATTACATGATGGCATCTAATACTGTTACATCACCGGGCATTGCTTTACCTGTTTCTTGAAGTGGTAGCACTCCTCAGTTGTGAGGGTGTCCGCTTTAGCAATAAGTGGAATGATGTTCACTTTCTCATGTAAACGCTTCATAAATTCAATATCCAGAGGCTTCAGCCTGCAAGAGAGTGGGAGAATCTAACTGAGAGCTGCAATAGGAACTGTTGCGTTAAGGAAGCAGTGAACATCATTCTTCCCTCCGTGGCTGCTCACATTCAACGTTCCTCTAATATATTCCACCCTTCGCACCAACGATGGCTCTCTGACTAAAAGTTTATTTCACTTCTGCGCAGGTGCAGTGTCTTAGAATGGGGTGCAAGAGGACACATGGACCAGAGCTCAGGTTGGTGAATGGAGGGAGCGCTTGTGGCACATGTGAAAGTGTGCGAATGCAACCTAGACAGTGGCTGAGCAGAAGTGGGAATGGGTTGTAATGGACAAGGCCAGGAGGCCCAGCTGTGGACGGACAAGGCCGGGAGTAGGGCTCAGCTGTGGATACACGAGGCTGGGAGTGGGGCCTAGCTGCGAACAAAGCAAGGGGAGGAGGAAGACCCATCTGTGGATGGAGCGAGGATGGGGGGTGGGGTCCAGCTGTGTAGACAGAATATTGTGTTCAATTCTGGACACATTTTCTGGATGTGAAGATTTATGAGGGTATACAGTAAAGATTACTGAAATGATACCTGGAAGGCGATCCTAGAATGGTATTTAAAATTACGACGGCTGTAGATGAAGGCAGGATAGCTTTCATTGGAGGACAGGTAAAGAACTTGATATGACTGAATAAAGAGACAGAAGGATATTCACTTCCTAGCAGTAATTGGTGAGTGTCTGGAATTTATTCTGGGGAGGAGGGGGATTTAATTGTAACATTCGTATGGAGCTGAATAAACATTTGAAAGGAAGGAATGTGCAGGGTTCTGGGGAGTTGTCGGGGGAGTGCAACCGGCTGGATTGGTGACTGGGATACTTTGACGATCTATTGCTTATGGGCCTGTCCCACATAGGCGACTTTTTAGACGACCGCAGGAGACTTTGTTCACGGGTGGTTGCCGGGGAGTCGCCTTCATGGTCGTAAGGAGTTCCCACATTTTGGCAACAAGCTGCGGCCTCATTATGGTCGGCGAGAATTTTTCAACATGTTGAAAAATTAGCGGCATCCAGAATGAAGTCGCCATGGGGATTAGCGAGAATTCTCGAGCCGTAGGTGGGTCGACAGGAGGTCTTAAGGTTCTCAGAGGTTCTCGAGGTTGGAGCCGATGCTGATTGGTGAATTTAATTGGCTCATTGGGGAAAAAAGGTAAGCAGTAGTTTTCAGAACCAAGGAACTAACCGGTAATGTTAAATGTCCGCCGAACTTCACAGCCGTGTATCTCTGGCTTCTTAAAAGTTGTCTCTACTCCTTCTCCATCCTTCTCTCCCCCCCCCCCCCCCCCCCCCCCCCTTGAAAGGACTTACCATACACTGTGCTTTAGCTCTCTTAATTACAGCGCCAACCTTCCCGTTCATCGCGGTGTGTGTCTGTATCACCTTGGCTTTGCACCGTGGGAATTTTTTAGACAACATTCCCTCACTTGCCCTGACCCCATGCAACTCTCATGCAAATCTCACCCGTGTCCTGAGGGTGCAATAAAGTACAGGCAGCAGTGCACTCGCGTATCTGCTATCTGTCGCCGGTTCACTCGTGACTCAGAGTTCAGGAATTCCTCAAATCTGCTGTCGATATAATTTACAACTGGCTGCCAACTGCAAGGAAACCAGAAAGATTACAAATCAATAATAGACACCATCAGCACTTTGGGTGTTTTCTTACACTTGCATGTTTCCTTTACTTTAGAGATACAGTGTGGAAACTAGCAAACATCACCTATAGTTAATGCTGAGTGATGCTCTACCTAGAGCTTTTCAGCGTACTACATCCAGATCCAGAGGATCTCTGGCGTTGTAAGGCAGCAACTCTATCACTGCGCCACTGTATTTTTTTCTTTAAAAATCTGACAACTTTCCAAGATGGCAGTTACAATTATAAGATACAAGAGACGGAGTAAGTAAGTAAATATGCAAGTAAGTAAGTAAGTATGCAAGTAAGTAAAATCTGAAACTACCAATTACTGTTGTCCACCGCATCTCCAAATCCTGGGGTATCGACAATAGTCAGTGTAAGCTGTACTCCTCCTTCTTTAATTTGAACCTTTGCGTGTTCAACCTGGAAACAAACAGATAAACTGCATTCAGGCTACTGAATACCATGTCTAAAGCTAACACACATTTGCAGTGAAAGTGGAAAGAGCAGGGGTATGAGCAAGTTTTAAGAACAAAAAAAAGGCAGGCAATCATTCAATGGTACTTTGTCACGTGTACCCAAGCACAGTGAAATTCTTTTTTGCATACCGTTCAGTGACAATCCTGCTAGACATTAGGCACAATATAATAAATATAAGAGTGTAACACGGTGGACCATACTGAATCTGTACACAACAGTTGCCACATTTTATGTGCCATCTTCGTGGAACTCCAAGTGCTTCATGGGAGTCGGCATGCACTTGATGGTTCCAACTCAGCATACGGTTCTACACAAGTAGACAAATGCCCAAAATATTAACCAGACATATTCACTAAAGCTCAAATAAGTCAGGATCTGGTGAGCCTGGACCACAGATAGGCCGTTGAAAAGAGCAGGGTGTTCAGGAATCCCAAAAGCCACCAGGAATAGCAGAAAGCTTCCAACACACATACACACCAAATAAAGTACTCCACAAGCAACAAACACATGAAGAAACAATCACACAAATTATACTATTGAACAATGTGGAGCTGTATCTGTCAACATGAATTCTAATCCTCATGACATCAGTCCATCACAGACAAGGAAACTGCTTGCTGATTATCACCAATTGCTAGCCATCAGCTGATGACGCAAGACTTCACATTGATATGGACTAGGGAAAAGTAGGGAAAACACCAAGGACCAGTGATGTAGTGAAGACAGATAATTCAAAATATCATTAAGAATATCTCAGGAGAACCATCACTGCTCAAGATGCACAAATTGTGAAAAATAAAGCTATTTCACTTGGTGTGCAGCAAGTGGTAAGAGAATTAGCAAGGGATGACCAAACTTCACCAATCCACCATCTCCAGGTGTGTGCCCATAACAGTACCAAGAGTGACCACTGCACAGCATTGTGGAGACAAACTCCCATCTTCGCACCCAGGATAACCTCTACTTGTGACAAATGGGCTCGACAAATGCGTTAAAATAGACACATTTAGAATACACCTTGCAGCTAATGAAACACTATAAATCATCAGGCATAGAAAATTGTACTATGTCACAAACTCTACCATAATCTCTATCTCTCCCCCCCACCCAACTATTTTAAAGTTTAATGGGCATCAATGGTTGTGAATAAACATCTCCTGCAGCACACAATGGATGAAGAAGCTCACAGCCAACCAGCAAATCGCCTGCACAGTTTAAGAAAATTAAGGACGATAAGCAACATCTATGAAAACAGAAATAACTTTTCACAGCCTGAGGTTTTCCAACATTTTGTCATTTTTTTCAAGATGTCCAGAATCTGCAAATTTTTAATCACCTGTACAGTTTTCTTGATCCTAAGTGACGGACCAGGATATTCCTTGGAGTACAGGTCTGACAGGAAGAGTGAATTGATCAATGTTGATTTGCCAAGGCCCGATTCACCTGAAGGGAAAAAAACAAAACAGTACAGATAAATCTCAACCAGGCATCATAGGGTTAGATGTGGACACCCAACACAGGTCACCTTGGATGTGGGTCATGCAATGGGTCTTTTCCAAACAGCCAGTCAACTGGATGCTGCAGTAGTTCACTAGTACAACCTTCTCATTGTAGCATGAATTTTGCCTACTCTGTACATCACAAACAATAAATGGAACACAGCATGAGAAATAATTCATACCTAGCCAAAGCAATTGCTGGCATATAATCCAAAACTCCTTGTGGGACAGGCAGCATCACTGGAGAGAAGGAATGGTGATATTTCAGGTTGAGAACCTTCTTTAGATGAACGTCTGAAGACTGAGATGATAGAAGAGGGAGGTGGTGGACGCAGTCTACATGGATTTTAGTAAGGCATTTGATAAAGTGTCCCATGGTAGGATGATCCAGATTAAGATATGTGGGATTATCAGTGATTTAGCCATAAGGATTCATAACTGATTTACTGATGGAAGACAGAGTGTCGAGGTGGAAAGATGACATTTAGACTGGATGTCTGTAACCAGTGGAGTTCGGCAGAGATTTGTGCTGCAAACTCTGTGGTTTGTTATATATATATATATAAATTACTTGGATGTAACTGTAGATGGGTTGGTTGGTTGGTAAATTTGCAAATGACTCCAAGATTGCTGGAGTCGTGCGAGGAAGGCTGTCAAAGTACAGTGGGATCTAGATCAGCTCAGAAACAATGGGCAGAAAATACCTGGATTAGAGGGTATTCACTACAAGGAGTGATTGGACAGACTTGGATTGTTTTATCTGGAACACCAGAGGTTGAGGAGAGACCTGATGGAAGTACAGATCCACCACCGATTTTCCAGCACAATGTCAGCCTCAGAAGTTGGCTATAGGAAGGGATTTTCCGGCTGCAGCTGGGCTGGAGTTCCAGAGGCCCCAACCGCAGGGAGAAATTTTGTCCTGCCGATCGCAAGTCCGGCCATGAAAGTTATTTATGGGAACAGATTGCCCGGTCCGGAGTTCCAGAGCCCTGGCCGCATGATGAAAATTCGACTGACTGATCGGAAGTCCAGCCACGAAAGTCCCGATAAGGGCAAGATGGACCACCTTGCCCATTCTAAGCACCATATTTTCAGGGAGGGACTCCCGGGGGGGATTTAAAGTGCAATCTCATAATTGTTTCCATATTAAAGGAGGTGCTGGACCATCAGTTGCTGGAAAATTGATTATGCATCTGTATATAAAACAGAAGTATATAAAGGCAGAGATAGGGTAGATTGTCAGAACCTTTTTTCCCCAGAATGGAAATGTCAAATACTAGAGACCATAGATGTATGGTGAGAGGGGTAAAGTTTAAAGAAGATTTACAGAGGGTGATGAGTGCCTAGAACGCAATGCTGGGTGTGGTGCGACAGGGAGATACAATATTGGTCTTTAAAGAGACTTTGAATTGGCACATGGATACGCAAGGAATGGAGAGATATGGATTATACATAGGCAGGCAAGAGTGTGCATTTGCATCACGTTCCGCTCAAACGTTGTGGGCCGAAGAACCTATTCCTGGGTTGTTCTATGATCTACAAGCGTCATCCTGATTAATTGAGTAAAAAATGTTATTTAGATGGGTTTGACACATTGTAGGTTGATTTTAATGTACAGGGCGGCAAGGAGGCATTGCAGTAGAGTTTTCAAGAAGGAACTGCAGATGCTGGAAGATCGAAGGTACACAAAATTGCTGGAGAAACTCAGCGGGTGCAGCAGCATCTATGGAGCGAAGAAAATAGGTGACGTTTCGGGCCGAAACCCTTCTTCAGAGTAGAGTTGAGTTGCTGCCTTACAGCACCAGATACCCCTGTTTGATCCTGATTACAGGTACTGTCTGCACGGAGTTTGTGTGTTCTCCCCATAACCTGCAGTGTTTTCTCCGGGATCTCCGGTTTCCACTCACACTCCAAAGACGTACAGGTTTGTAGGATCATTGGCTTGGTATAATTGTATATTGTCCCTAGTGAGTGTAGGATAGCATTAATGAGCACAAATGGCAGTTGGACAGCAGTATTAAGCGTCACAAACAGCAAAGCTGAGGGACACATCTCGCAGGCAAGATTGTGGAGAGGGATGTCTGGCAGAAATATCCCATTCTGTTGCAGTCCTCATAAAAGTACTCCAACTTTAATATTGGAAAAGAAGTTCCAGGATTTCTACCCAAAGATAATACACAAACAGTGATATTGTTCCAAGTCAGGACAGTGCGTGACTAGGAGATGAATCTGCAGGTAATGATGCCCCATGAAGCTTGCTGCCCATGTCGTTCTTGATGTTCATAAGGTCATAAGGCATAGGAGTAGAATAAGGACATCAGGCCCATCGTGTCTACTCCGCCATTCAATCATGGCTGATCTATCTCTCCCTCCTAATCCCATTCTCCTGCCTTCTCCCCATAACCTCTGACACCTGTGCTAACATGTTGCGGTCACAGTTCTGAGAGCTGCTGTGAGAATAACCCATTGCGATCTCAGTGCATTTTGCGTCTGGTGCACACCAGAGCCACTGTGCATTACAAGTGCCGAGAGTGAATGTTTAGCTTGGTCGGTAGGCACAAATCAAGTCGGCTGCTTTGTCCTGAATGTTCATGAACTTCTTGGTAATTGTTGGCACTAAACTCATCCAGGCAAGCAGAGGGTATTCAACCATGTACCTTATATTTGGTGGAAGAGCCTGGGGGCATCAGGTGTTAAATCACTCCCCATAGGATACCCAGCACGTAGCAATGGTATTTATGTGGCTGAGCCAGATGAGGTTCTGCTTTTTGGCTACATTCAAGAAGATGTATGTGATGGGTGACTTGACAAAAGGCAATGCTACTGAATATCAAGGTTACTTTGGTTGGAATCTCTCTTTAGGAGATGGCCAGTGCCTTGCACTTCAGTGGCACAAATGTTACTTTTTATTTCACTGCTCATGCTATAAAGTGGTCCATCTTTGTGACATGCTGATAATGGACTGCTTAATTTGCGGAAGAGCTGCAAGTGGATTTAAACATTGTGCAATCATCGGCAAATATCTCAACTCTTGACATAATGATGGAAGAAAGGGTAATTGATGAGGCAGTTAAGGATGGTTAGGACCAGAATAGTACACTGAAGTAGTCCAGGAATTATATTATGGGGCTGGGGCATCTGATCTCCGACAACTAGAATCATTTTCTTTTATACAAAAGTTAACCACAATCACCGGAGTGTTTTCCCTTTGTTGCCAATAATCTGTTTCATCAGGGGTCATTATTGCTATAGATAGACACAAAAAGCTGGAGTGACTCAGCAGAACAGGCAGCATCTCTGGAGAGAAGGAATGGGTGACGTTTCAGGTCGAGACCCTTCTTCATTATTGCTATATTTGGTCAAAAACTGCCTTGATGTCAAAGGCAGTCACTCTCATCAGTGGAACTCAGCTCTTCAATCCATCTTTGGACCAAATTTGCAATAAAATCTCCAGCACAAGTGGTCTGCCAAAACCCAAGCAGGGCTTCAATGAAGTACCACTTGACAGATGTATCGACAAGTTTCCATCACTGGGCAAAGTTAGTTAGATTAGATTTGTCGTTCTTTTGCAAAGATATACCTGTGCAAATTTCTAAATTATTGGGTACATGCTAACATTGTACCTGTACCATAATAACTTACTGGAAGTGCAGTGATTTCAAGAGTTCATGTCTTCAGTACAATAACAAGGATGTTGTGTCAACCCTTAACTGTTTTGTCTCCAACCCTCTCTCATGGTGTAGAGGTTCTTACTATAGCTGGGCTCATCCAAGCAAGTAGAGTGCACTGAAATATCTGACTTGTTCCTTGTGAATGGATGAAAGACTTCAGTGAGCCAATGAACAATTCACCTGCCAAAGAATAATCTTTGATCTGGTTTTCTAGCCGCAATGTTCATGGGGTTATCCATTTTCGATTCTTGTCAATAATGACTCCAGGATGTAGATGGTGAATGAGGGAACAATGATTAAAAACACCATGTGAAAGCAAGGTGGCTATACCTAGTTTTACTTACCCACAACCATCAGCGTGAACTCAAAACCTCGTTTCACTGACTTCCTGTACACCTGGTTTGGGAGGTTTGCGAATCCCACATATCCTTCCAAGGAACGGGCATACTGAAAGGAAAAGGATGTAAGAGTTACAGCCATCTCATTTTCCCAGATCCCAGTCATTCCCACTCTGCTTCTCTCTGACCCTCTGTCATGTATGTTCTCTGCTTCCCATGTTTCTTGAATATCTAAGATCTGCCAGATGACTAAATGTTCCCACGTTTATACCTTACAAAATTAAAATTTGCAACAATACAAACAAGAGTTTTTAGGATAGGAGTTCACAGATGATGATAAAGAAGATACAGTTTTATGGTGTGACTCTAAGTAAGGGGACTTGGGCAGATTTCCATAGCTTAGGGCATTGTCACCAGTTGAAAATCATTCAATTGTGGAGTGACAAAAGGTGCAGGTGCACAATGCACACAGGACAAGAACGACAATTGTGAGGGTGCGAAGAACCAAGAGAGCAGAGTTGAGCCATAAAGAAATCTGAAAACAAGACTAAGAATTTTTTAACTGTCTGACTGATCTTCAACATATAGCTCTAGCTAGCTGATGAACAACAAATGCTGTGCCTACACAGGAGATAAAATCCAAAATACCGAATTTTGGAAATCTGAAATACAGACTGGAGTGGCTGACGATCTGTCTGAGTGAGACTATTTTAGAATTATTTCTCAATTATTTCATTTTCAGCCACTGCTGGACTCTGCATCTCATTTCTAACAAACTGTCTCCTCTGTCCTCATACATATCCCTCTGTTTACACCTCTTTCAAATAGAGTAGTTAAGATTAAGATGCAGTCACTGCCAACAGCATCCCTGCACTGCAAGAAAATGTTATTGGATTCTCTTGGTCATACACATTCCCTGTTTTCTCCCACTCTCCACAACGCAGAACATTTATTTCCTATATTTTCCAGTTCCTACCCAAAAAAGAGCTAAATTCAGCAAAGAATTCGACATGGTTCCACGTGGTAGATTGCTCTGGAAGGTTAGATTGCTTGGGATCTAAGGAGAGATAGCTGAATGAATAGAAAATTGGTTTCATGGAAGGCAGCAGAAGTTAATGGTAGAAGGTTGCTTCTCGAACTGATGGCCTGTGAATGTTGTGTGCCTCAGGGTTCTATGCTGGACCCATTACTGTTTGTCATCTATGTCAATGCTTTGGATGAGAACGGACATGGCAAGATTAGCAAGTTTGCAGACGATACAAATGTGGGTGGTATTGCTGATAGTGAAGATGTTTGTCAAAAATTGCAGCAGGATCTTGATCAGTTGGGAAGGTGGGCTAAGGAATGATTGGTGGGATTAAATACAGAGAAATGTGAGGTGTTGCTTTTTGGAAAGTCTAACATAAGCAGGACCTACACAGTGAATGGTGTAGCTCTGGTGAGTGTTGTAGCGCAGACGGATCTAGGAGTGCAAGATACATAGTTCCTTGAAGATGCCATCTCAAGTAGATAGGGTGGTCAAAAAGGCATTTGGCACATTGGCCTTCATCAGTCAGAATATTGAAGATAGAAGTTGAGAGGTCATGTTGTAGTTATATGGCGATACTGATTCTGAATGATCAGCCATGACCATATTGAATGGCGGTGTTGGCTCGAAGGGTCGAATGGCCTACTCCTGCACCTATTTTCTACGTTTCTATACAAGACGTTGGTGAGGCCGCATTTAGGGTATCGAGTTCAGTTCTGGGCACCATGTTACAGTGAAGATGTCTAGTTGTAAAGAGTACAGAGAAGATTTACGAGGATGTCACCAGGACTCAAGGCCTGAGCTATTGGGAGAAGTTGAGCAGGCTGGGACTCTATTCCATGGAGTGCAGGAGGATGAGGGGTGATCTTATTGATGTGTATGAATTCATGAGAGGAATAGATCTGATAGACGTACAACGTTTCTTGTCCAGAGTAGGGAAATGAAGAACCAGAGGATGTAGGTTTAAGTTGAAAAGGGAAATATTTAATAGGAATCTGAGGGGTAACTTTTTCACACAAAGTGTGGTGTGTGTATGGAACGAGCTGCCAGAGGAGGTAGTTGAGGCAAGTACTATCGCAACGTTTAAGAAACATTTAGACAGGTACATTGACAGGACAGGTATTGAGGGCTATAGGCCAAACAGTGAGACCAGTGCAGATAGAACATGTTGGTCAGTGTGGGCAAGTTATCAATTACCTTTCTTCTATCATAAGGTCAGAGGTGGACATGTGCACTAATGAATTATCGATGATAGATGCCATTTGCAACCATGACTACATGCAGCAAGACCTAAACCCACCTCATTCAGAAACAAGTTATGAAATATCATTGGCACAACAATAACGCCATGCAATGACCCATCTCCAACAAGAGAGTCTTAACTATCTACGTCACTGCCTTACTCATCTCTCCTCCGGTCCCTCGCACCTTCACCGCTCCATCACTCCTGAACCGCGACCCCCATTCAACACTCCACCAAATGCACCCCACTGCCAGACCTTCCCCAGCAGCCCTTCTCCACCTCACATCCTCATCCTTCCCACACCTAGATATTGACTCCAAACCATCTGCGTTGACCCTCTACCATTGATTGCCACCATCATCTGAACAGAACACTCAGCTTCAGTTTCCCCCAACCACTACCCACGTTTCAGCCCCCACCACTTCTCCCACTGTGATATCCCAGAAGACACCTTCATACCATTCGTCCTCACCCAAGTCCGTACTAGCTGGCCTCATAATTCCTTAATTCCCATCCCCACCTGCCTCCACTAAACCACCCCATCTGCCCTCTCTCCCTCGATCTCCACTGGGTCCCCTTCATCCCATCCAACCAGCCCACCCTCATCCACCCCCTCTCGCCACTAGGCCCTCCTCACTCTCCACCCATCCGTTCACCCACTCCTTCCACTCAGACCCCTATATCCACTACCTTCACCCAGCACCTCACCCTTGTACCTGCCAGCTTGCCTCATAAATCCCCCATTCCTATCCCAACATTTTGCCTCCCCTATACCACCCCTTCCTTTCCTTTGCCCTGGCCTCCTACCCATCTTCTCCACACAACCTAGCCTTCTCTCTTTCTCCCTCCACCCAAACCCCCTCATCCTCCCCCAAACAGCTTATTTCCTGACCCTCCCCTCACTGCTTTATCCCACTTACCCACACCCTTTCCCTAATCCCAACTCCTTCTCACTCAACCTGAACCCCTCACATGACTTCTCCCTCACTACCCAACCTACTAACACTCTCCCTCCACCTGACCCCATCACCCTCCACTCAATGTCTTTGTTCTTCTTCCTCCACTTAACCTATCTTATCTCCGTCCACCCAACCTCCTCTCCCCGCTTCCTCTAATCCAGCCACCTTCACTGTCTCCTTCCATCCAGCCTTCACCCACTCCTTCCCACCATCCATCCATCACCCTCGACCTAATGCACACATCCCAATTCACCTCCTTCCACTCACCTCACCCTCAACCTGCCCAAACCCCAACACCCTCTCCCCTCCACCTTCTCTCTTTACCCGACCCACCTCACCCACTTCCTCCACCCGACTGACTTCACCTTCTCCATCCATCTAACTACATTCCACTTTTATTCCACAGGAAGCCCTTCACCCAACCTCCTCTCCTCCTACTCCCAATGTCTACCTCCACTCCCCTTGGCCATATCCTTCCCCTTCACATGCCCCCTCATCCTCTAAACCCACTTGACACCCACGCTCAACCGACTCCTATTCCACCCGATTTCCATCATCCACCACCCGTCCCACCCTCTCATCCATTCCCTTCACCCGAACCCTCACCCATTCCCCCCATCCGATGCCCCGCACACACTCCCTCCATCTGACCGCCCTCAACTTCCACCCTCTCCTCGACGTTCTTCTCCCTCCACGACCTCGCTTCCCCACTTCCACCTAACCCCCACCCGACCTCCACTTCCATCTCCCTGGTCTCTCAACCCTACCTCAACCCTTTCCTTCACCGGAAGCCCCCTACGACCCCCCCCCCCCTATGAAACCCCCTTTCCCCTCCACCCATCCCCCCCCCCCCCTTCCTTCTCCAACCGGATCTTCATCCCAACCCTCTCTCCCCCTCCACCCCACCACTCTCCCTCCCCCGACCCCCTTCACCATCAGACACTCCACCCGACCCTCCACCAGACCATCCACCCCCCCCTCTACTCAACCCGATCCCTTCTCCCTCCACTCACCGGCAGGCCGCAGACGGCCGTCTCCGGTCGCTCAATCATGACCGGTGGAAGTGATGGGGCCCGGAGCTGCGACGACAGACGGATTGGCTGCAACCGGCGCGGCCTCTGTCTCCGGGGCTCGGGATCCTGCTCGTGCGCGCGCCCCGCCGCCTACACCACACCCGGCGCGCCCCCGCACCAGCTGATGTCTCGCGTTCCCAAAACCAAAGCCCAAAACTAAACACCCGCCTGCGCGCGTCCACCCTGCCAGTGCGCGTGCGCGCTGCTCTACCCCGCCCCTTGGCTCCAGCCAGGACTCACCATCATCCCATTGGCTCACAAACCTGCGCCACGCCTCTCCTGACATCAGCAAGGCAGCGTGCTCATGATTGGCTGAAACCCCCCGCCCCACCCCCCGCTCGGGCAGCAGTGCCGTCACTGTCAAAGATCTTTGGTCACTGTCGAGTGTCCGCTCTCGCAGTTGCACAGAAACATTTAAAATATGTGCGGGAGTAGACCATTCGGCCCTTCGAGCCAGCACCGCCATTCAATATGATCATGGCTGATCATCCAAAATATGTACCCCGTTTCGGCTTTTTCCTCCATATCCCTTGATCCCCTATCCCTAAGAGCTAAATCGATGTCTCTTGAAAACATCCAATGATGAATTGGCCTCCACTGTCTTCTGTGGCAAAGAATTCCACAGATTCACAACTCTTATCTCTGGGTGAAAAGTTTTTCCTCATCTCAGTCCTAAACAAAGATCCTCTAGCTCCTCTAGTATCTTTGGTCCTAAATAGCCTTGTAGCGGCACCTAGTAATATCAAACCCTCACGATTGGCTGGCGCGGGAGCTTTTTCGCGGGTTTTTCTGTTAACCGTTCATTCTAGCGTCACGCGAATAGAATAGCCATCGTTTATATTTGGCTGTCTAGCTCGACTCGGGTGACAGAGGTTGGGACACTGTGTGTTAAATTACTATTTGTGCATTGTAGGGAAACATGTTTCTGGCTTGTGTGAATGTGGGAGTAATGAGACAGTTAAGCATGTTTTCCTAGAATGTAAAAAGTACAGGGTAGAAAGAAAAGTATTGTTTGTTAGACTGACAGGACTTGGAGTTGAGGCTTTTTCTGTTTCATCTTTGTTTGGACACAGTGAGAAACATCAACTGATATCCAGGGCTGTTCTTCAATTCCTGCAAGTTACAGGACTGTATGTAAGAATTTAGTTCAAACTTTGACCTGTGGAGGGCAGTAATACGCTTAGCAGCGTCTACACTGCCGGAATCCTACAAGAAGAAGTAGCAGACATAGAAACATAGAAATTAGGTGCAGGAGTAGGCCATTCGGCCCTTCGAGCCTGCACCGCCATTCAATATGATCATGGCTGATCATCCAACTCAGTATCCTGTACCTGCCTTCTCTCCATACCCTCTGATCCCCTTAGCCACAAGGGCCACATCTAACTCCCTCTTAAATATAGCCAATGAATTGGCCTCGACTACCCTCTGTGGCAGGGAGTTCCAGAGATACACCACTCTCTGTGTGAAAAAAGTTCTTCTCATCTCGGTTTTAAAGGATTTCCCCCTTATCCTTAAGCTGTGACCCCTTGTCCTGGACTTCCCCAACATCGGGAGCAATCTTCCTGCATCTAGCCTGTCCAACCCCTTAAGAATTTTGTAAGTTTCTATAAGATCCCCTCTCAATCTCCTAAATTCTAGAGAGTATAAACCAAGTCTATCCAGTCTTTCTTCATAAGACAGTCCTGACATCCCAGGAATCAGTCTGGTGAACCTTCTCTGCACTCCCTCTATGGCAATAATGTCCTTCCTCAGATTTGGAGACCAAAACTGTACGCAATACTCCAGGTGTGGTCTCACCAAGACCCTTTACAACTGCAGTAGAACCTCCCTGCTCCTATACTCAAATCCTTTTGCTATGAAAGCTAACATACCATTCGCTTTCTTCACTGCCTGCTGCACCTGCATGCCCACTTTCAATGACTGGTGTACCATGACACCCAGGTCTCGCTGCATCTCCCCTTTTCCTAGTCGGCCACCATTTAGATAATAGTCTGCTTTCCTGTTTTTGCCACCAAAATGGATAACCTCACATTTATCCACATTATACTGCATCTGCCAAACATTTGCCCACTCACCCAGCCTATCCAAGTCACCTTGCAGTCTCCTAGCATCCTCCTCACAGCTAACACTGCCCCCCAGCTTAGTGTCATCCGCAAACTTGGAGATATTGCCTTCAATTCCCTCATCCAGATCATTAATATATATTGTAAATAGCTGGGGTCCCAGCACTGAGCCTTGCAGTACCCCACTAGTCACTGCCTGCCATTGTGAAAAGGACCCGTTTACTCCTACTCTTTGCTTCCTGTTTGCCAGCCAGTTCTCTATCCACATCAATACTGAACCCCCAATGCCGTGTGCTTTAAGTTTGTAAACTAATCTCTTATGTGGGACCTTGTCGAAAGCCTTTTGGAAGTCCAGATACACCACATCCACTGGTTCTCCCCTATCCACGCTACTAGTTACATCCTCGAAAAATTCTATAAGATTCGTCAGACATCATTTACCTTTTGTAAATCCATGCTGACTTTGTCCAATGATTTCACCACTTTCCAAATGTGCTGCTATCCCATCTTTAATAACTGACTCTAGCAGTTTCCCCACTACCGATGTTAGATTAACTGGTCTGTAATTCCCCGTTTTCTCTCTCCCTCCCTTCTTAAAAAGTGGGGTTACGTTTGCTACCCGCCAACCCTCAGGAACTATTCCAGAATCTAAAGAGTTTTGAAAGATTATTACTAATGCATCCACTATTTCTGGAGCTACTTCCTTAAGTACTCTGGGATGCAGCCTATCTGGCCCTGGGGATTTATCGGCCTTTAATCCATTTAATTTACCCAACACCACTTCCCGGCTAACCTGGATTTCACTCAATTCCTCCAACTCCTTTGACCTGCGGTCCCCTGCTATTTCCGGCAGATTATTTATGTCTTCCTTAGTGAAGACGGAACCAAAGTAGTTATTTAATTGGTCCGCCATATCCTTGTTCCCCATGATCAACTCACCTGTTTCTGACTGCAAGGGACCTACATTTGTTTTAACTAATCTCTTTCTTTTCACATATCTATAAAAACTTTTGCAGTCAGTTTTTATGTTCCCTGCCAGTTTTCTTTCATAATCTATTTTTCCTTTCCTAATTAAGCCCTTTGTCCTCCTCTGCTGGTCTCTGAATTTCTCCCAGTCCTCCGGTATGCTGCTTTTTCTGGCTAATTTGTACGCATCATCCTTAGCTTTGATACTATCCCTGATTTCCCTTGTTATCCACGGATGCACTACCTTCCCTGATTTATTCTTTTGCCAAACTGGGATGAACAATTTTTGTAGTTCATCCATGCAGTCTTTAAATGTCTTCCATTGCATATCCACCATCAACCCTTTTAGAATTAATTGCCAGTCAATCTTGGCCAATTCACGTCTCATACCCTCAAAGTTACCTTTCTTTAAGTTCAGAACCATTGTTTCTGAATTAACAATGTCACTCTCCATCCTAATGAAGAACTCAACCATATTATGGTCACTCTTGCCCAAGGGGGCACGTACAACAAGACTGCTAACTAACCCTTCCTCATTACTCAATACCCAGTCTAAAATAGCCTGCTCTCTCGTTGGTTCCTCTACATGTTGATTTAGATAACTATCCCGCATACATTCCAAAAAATCCTCTTCCTCAGCACCCCTGCCAATTTGATTCACCCAATCTATATGTAGATTGAAGTCACCCATTATAACAGTTTTGCCTTTGTCGCACACATTTCTAATTTCCTGTTTGATACCATCTCCAACTTCACTACTACTGTTAGGTGGCCTGTACACAACACCCACCAGCGTTTTCTGCCCCTTAGTGTTTCGCAGCTCTACCCATACCGATTCCACATCCTGCAAACTAATGTCCTTCCTTTCCATTGCGTTAAACTCCTCTCTAATCAGCAACGCTACGCCACCTCCTTTTCCTTTCTCTCTATCCCTCCTGAATATTGAATATCCCTGGATGTTCAGCTCCCAGCCTTGGTCACCCTGGAGCCATGTCTCCGTGATCCCAACTATATCATAGTCATTAATAGCTATCTGCACATTCAACTCATCCACCTTATTACGAATGCTCCTTGCATTGAGACACAAAGCCTTCAGGCTTGTTTTTACAACACTCTTACCCCTTATACAATTTTGTTGAAAAGTGGCCCTTTTTGATTTTTGCCCTGGATTTTCCGGCCTGCCACTTTTACTTTTCACCTTGCTACCTATTGCTTCTACCCTCATTTTACACCCCTCTGTCTCTACGCTCACACATTTAAGAAACCCTTTCCCTTTAACTCCATCCTCCACTAGCCCATTCGACACCCCACCCCCCTTATTCAGTTTAAAACCACCCGTGTAGCAGTGGCAAACCTGCCTGCCAGAATGCTGGTCCCACACCTGTTAAGATGCAATCCGTCCCTTTTGTACAGTTCCCCCTTACCCCAAAACAGATCCCAGTGATCTAAGAATCTAAATCCCTGCCCCGTGCACCAGTTCCTCAGCCACACGTTCAGGTCCCGTATCACCCTGTTCCTGCTCTCGCCAGCACGAGGAACTGGAAGCAAACCGGAGATAACAACCCTGGAGGTCCTGCTTTTCAGCATTTTTCCGAGCTCTCTAAAGTCACGGTGCAGAATATTCATCCCCTTCTTTCCGACATCGTTTGTGCCGACATGCACTACCACTTCCGGATGTTCACCTTCGCCCTTGAGGATTTTCTGCACTCTGTCCGTGACATCCTGGATCCTGGCACCAGGAAGGCAGCACACCATCCTCGCATCCCGTCTGTTGCCACAGAAACCCCTGTCCGTACCTCTCACAATGGAGTCTCCCACTACAATGGCGTTGCCTGCCTTAGGCCTTTTTGGTTTTGGCTCAACAGCCCTATTCGCATCACAAGCCGGTCCGCCGCCCAGTGTAAACACCTCTTCTGTCCCGACAGCTTCTAAGTGGGTGAACCTGTTCACAAGAGGTACAACACCCAGGGACGTTGGCATTCCATGCTTCCCTCCCGTTCTCACTGTCTCCCACCTTCTCTCTTCCAGTACCTTAGGTGTAACAATCGTACTGTAGGACTTGTCAATGAACGACTCCGTTTCTCGGACGAACCGGAGGTCATCCACTTGCTTCTCCAGTTCCCCAACACGGCCCTTCAGGAGCTCTACCTGGATGCACTTCTCGCATTTGTAGCAGCCAGAGGCACCGGTGGTGTCCTTGACCTCCCACATACTGCAAGCATCGCACTGAATCAGCTTGCCTGACATCTCCTTCTTTCGTCTCCTCGCCGAAGACTCTCGAGCCAAAGACTCACACTTTTCTCACAGGGCACTTCGCTCACTCACTGCCGCTCGCTAAGAGCAGTCTTGCTTAAATTGACTGATAAATTGCCTGATTTACCAATTTACAAACCAAATTCCTCAGTTTTCAACTGTTTTCCCTGCACTGACTCACTTCTCTCCTCCCACTTGGGCTAGAGCCAATCAGTCGTATCTCTTGCTAAACTCCTGCTGCTGTTGTTGCTCCCAAAGCTACAGCAGTTCTGAGTCAAGTCTGCCTGTCCTTGACCTGTACTTTAACTGTTTTCACTTCTCTCCTCCCACTTGGGCTAGAGCCAATCAGTCGTATCTCTTGCTAAACTCCTGCTGCTGTTGTTGCTCCCAAACCTACAGCAGTTCGGGTGACAACTTTATTCTCGTTTTAAAATAAAGAAATTTGTACACCCTACCATCTCGACTCGCCAAACTGGTGACCCCGGTAGTCCGATCGGAATTCATACTCTCGACATGCAAGCCGCCGCCATCCCCGACGGCCAGCAAAATGCTGTGGGCCTCAAACTGCCCGTTTTTCTGGGCCGAACAGCCTCAGGTGTGGTTTGCCCACATAGAGGCCCAGTTCCACCTTCGGAATATCGTGGTCGATGACAGCCGCTATTTTTACGTCGTTGGGGCACTCAACCAAGAGGTGTGCTCCGAATGCTGGCCTGGTGTCTTTGACATCATGGGACTATGGTCTGCGGAGCTTCTAGCCGCGGGCGTGGTGTGGATTTACCAACCTGGGATCCCTCACTCGGGATTGCCGGAGAAGAGCTCCGACCTGCGGCCTATAACATCCTGAAGCCGCGGACTCCAGTAGGAAAGTGCCGATTCGGGACCTCCAAGCCGCGGAGTGTGTTTCACCGTTCTGACATCGGAGTTTAGATTATTCAGACGAGAGGGTTTTTATATGGTTTTTAGCTGTGTATATGTGGGGGGCGGAGGGGAAACTTTTAAATCTCTTCTCTGTACGGGGAGCCCGACCTTTTCCCTGTCGGGTCTCCATTGTCGTTGGGGCCTTGCACCATGGAGCGGCCTCCAACCGGAACCACCTGGGGGCTCCAGTCGCGGAGCCTGCAGACTTACCATCGTGGAGCTGGCCGGCTTCGGACCGTGGAGAGCTGTGGTGGCGCGTGGCTGCGACCCGACTCCGGAGCTCGGAGGCTCCAGCCGCAGGTCCCGTAGACGGTGATATTGGGAGCTCACGGGTCCCTGGTGGGAGACCGCTTTTTCGAGCTCCCGCAACGGCAGCTTCTCCCGCCCAAGTTGCGGGGTTGAAAATGATCTGGAGCGGAGCCTTAGATCGCCCGGCGCGGCTTTAACGGCCACAGGACTTGCCATCCCCTTCCGGGGCTCCAACATTAAGACCCGGAGCGGGGCCTTACATCGCCCCGCGCGGGACTTGCCATCGCCCCGTGCGGGACTTGCCATCGCCCGCCGGGGGCTCCAACATCAAGACCCGGAGCTGGGCCTTACATCGCCCGGCGCGGGACTTGCCATCGCCCGCCGGGGGCTCCAACATCAAGACCCGGAGCGGGGCCTTACATTGCCCGGCGCGGCCTTAACAGCCGTGGGACTTGCCATCGCCCGCCGGGGGCTTTAACATCGGGAGAAGAATGGAACACGGGAGAGACAAGACTTTGCCTTCCATCGCAGTGAGGAGGAGATTCACTGTGATGGGTGTTTGTGTAAATTGAGTTGGTTGTGTGTCTTAGTTCTTTTCTTGTTGTATGACTGCAGAAACCAAATTTTGTTTGAACTTCATTTGAGGTTCAAATGACAATAAATAAATTGAATAATTGTAAATTGTATAATTGTACTTTTTCCACACAGAGAGTTGTGAGTGTGGAATTCTCTGCCTCGGGGCAGGGGAGGTCAGTTCTCTGGATACTTTCAAGAGAGAGCTAGATTGGGCTCTTGAAGATAGCAGAATCGGGATATGGGGAGAAGGCTGGAAAGGGGTACTGATTGTGGATGATCAGCCATGATCACATTGAATGGCAGTGCTGGCTTGAAGCGCCGAATAGCCTACTCGTGCACTTATTGTCTATTGTCTGTAATTTCCCAACGTTTGTACTCAATACCCTTCCCAATGAAGACAAGCATGTCAATTCAATATGATCATAGTTGATCATCTAAAATCAGTACTCGTTCCGGCTTTTTCCCCATATCCCTTGGTTCCGTTAGATTTTAGGTGACATCTGCTAATTTTGTAACAATGCTAACGTTCAGAGTAATTGAACACATCATATTTATAAATGACACTGATAAATCTGATTGTTGCCAACAGTGCATCATTTAATATTCACTCAAAAAAAACAGAACTAAAACCATCATGGGGTTACACTTATCATTCACAATATTTCTTAACCAGAAACAGTGTTAGTAATTCTTCAGTAGTTCAGATTGAAGTTACTGGAGTAGCTTCTTTATTCTCCAAACTTTAATCCAGAGGAAAGCATAAGGTAGACAGGATGAAAATTGAGTTTTGGATTGCGAGGAAAGGAAGATAAAAAAATCAAGGTCCATTGGGGATTTAGAGTAATGAGAAGACATCACCAGGCAAACAAAAGAAAGCCTCAAGATCATGCACAAAGCAATAAGGAAATGCAATATCATTACTATTGGAAAAGCAATATTTTGACTGGTATTCGGAACCTCAAGGTCATGTGCAGGGACCACGCAGCGACGCTGGAAGGAGCCCAATCCATTTTTTTAATTCTCTCCAATACTGCCCCAACCACAGATTTTACCATTCGCCTTCAAATCAGCAAAAATTTCCAACTGGGAATTAACTGGCCAGCCCACACATTGTTTGGGATGCGGGTGGAAACAGGTGAGTCCGGTAGAAACAGGTGAACCCGGTGGAACCCATGCATTTACAAGGACAGCCGTGCAAACAATCAAATCTGGATATCTAGCATTGCCTGCCTGGGTTGCACTAGGGACTTAGGATTTTGTTTTGTTATTGCACCATATTGGGCTTTTTCCATTCTTTTTAGTCCACCCCCATGGATGGAACCCATGTTTCCTTCCCTCACACCTTGGCTTCTGAGTCTTTTTTGATGTAATATTATAAATATAAAATAATTTATTAAAATGTAAAGCAAAATAGATTCAAAAACAAGAACACAATATTGTTAAATAGCAAGGAAAACTAACATTTTTTGTCTAACAAGAACTATATATCAGTTACATTTCCTGTAAAATAAAATCTATTGTCTTTTAACATGGACTTCTCAATCTAGTCCAAACTCAATGTCCTCAATGTTGATACGCCCTAGTTCCAAATTTGCTAATTCTTCTTGAATTTGTTGATCCTTTGGGCCAGGTTCTAAAAAGATGAATAAAAATAAAATGATGAATGAGATTTCCATCTTAGATATCTACACTGCAAGATCAGATTCACATCAGATCAGGAAATAGAGGGCAAATACCTGAATAATTATTTTCTTTACATACCATCTTTGTTTACATTTGTACAATTCTATCTACATATGATGTGCTATGGTTTACAATAAAGGCTGTGAAGCAAGCAAGATTGCAGCTTAATTAAGTTACATTTAAAGTTGATACTTTCTGACTATAAACAGTACAATACAAGAATATGTTATTCAGCCCACAATGTAGTGCTGAACATGAATCCAAGTTAAACTAATCACCTCAGCCTGCATATTATCGATATCCCTTCATTTCCTGCATATCCATGCATCTTTGGGCGATGTGACCTGATGTGCAGAAAGCCATGCTGGCGGTCCCTAATTTCCACATTTTGCTCCATATGGTAGTAAATCCTATCCTGATGAATCCACTCCAACAGCTTCCCGACCACTGATGTGAGGCTCACCAGCCTATAATTTCCAGGACAATGTCTACTTCCCTCCTTATACAAAGGAATAGCACATTGGCCAGTCCTCCGGGAACTTGCTTGTGGTTAGTGAAGAGACAAAGATCTTCATCAATGCACTTGCAATCTCCTCTTTTGGCTCTTTATCTAACCAAGATAGATACAAGGACAGAGAGATGTATCCACTTAATGCTCTGTAAGAGCCCTAATATCACCTCCTTCTATATCTCAAACTGCCGTAGTATATTAGTATAACCCACCCTGATCTTCCTGCCTCCATGTCCTACACCTCTGACTCCAAGCATGAATTCTCTCCTTTATAGTTGAGCAGTCCTACCTTCTCTCTGATTACCTTCTTGGTTTTTAATGCATGTATAAAAACCCTTAGGATTTTGTTTAATACGACTTCTCAGTGACATTTCATAGTCCCCCTATTAACTATTGACAATATGGACTTCTCCAACTTCAAGTGACCCTTGCTTTCTTTCTCTCTACATCCCTCCCCATCCTAGCTCTCCAACCAGTCAGTCCTCCTGATTAAATATTTATCTTTGTATGCTTCGTTGTCAACTTCACCTAGCTAATGATACGATACGATATGATACGATACAATAGAACTTTATTTATCCCAGGAGGGAAATTGGTCTGCCAAATCATAACAATGATCTATTCTACATTTTCCTTGATTTACGTCCCCTTTGATGTCTCATTTTCACACCTTACCCTTCCATGTCTCCCTTTCCTGACTCTCAGTCTGAGGAAGGATCTCGCCCCGAAACGTCACCCATCCCTTCTATCCAGAGATGCTGACCATCCTGCTGAATTACTCCAGCATTTTGTGTTTATCTTCCATAGAAAATATTCTGATGGGATGCATCTCAAGCTGGTAAAGCAACTGCTCAGATTTTGAAGACTTCAATCTGCAGAATGGAAAACACGGCCCAGTCCATCACAGGCTCTTCCCTTCCTTCCATCTGATATAACTTCACAGCATTGAGCATCAAGGCGGCTTGCAATGTCGTCAAGCATGCTTGTCACCCTGGCCGTTTGCCTTCTCTTCTGGGAGAAGATACAGGAACTTCAAAGCTTAGTCATCCAGACTTAAGATTAACTATTCCCCCCTCTGCTTTCCAACTCCTGAACCAAACACCTCTTTCCCACCCCATTCTCAGAAGTACTGCCACAGCCACACTCATAATTTTACCTTATTAGGCTATTCCAATGCATTTTTATGTTCTTCTGCCTTGCTCAGATTTTGCTCCACAATCTTGCACCATTCTGCTGTTTGCACTCATCATTGTATTTATTTGTTACATGTGTTATTATTGTATGTATACTGATTACACTGTGAGCTTCATGTTATCAATGAATTTCACTGCACGCTGATGTTTATGACAATAAACAAATATAAGCATATTCTGTTAGGAACCAATAACCAAATAATCCGCCTTTGTGTTTTAATAAGTAATTATCACAAACTAGAGTGGAATAGTGAGTAGAGCTGCTGTCTCAATCCTGACCATGAGTACTGTCTGTGTAGCATTTCCACGTTCTCCCTCTGACTGTGTAGTTTCGTCCGACGTCCCAAAGATGTGCAGATTGCTAGGTTAAATGACCACTAGAAAATGATTATTGCATACAGCTGACTGATAAAATCAGTGGGTTGATGGGAATGTGGGGAAAATAAAAGGGGATAAGCACATAATTTGGGTAAATGAGTAGCTGCTGATTGGTACAGACACAGCCTGCCAAAGGGACTGTTTCCATTCGAAGATCTCAAGAAATGAAGGCCTACGCTGTCTTTCAGAGAAATCATGTCAATTCAATTTCTTAGTTTATCTCCGTTACATTTTCTCTTTCACACACCCGACACCTTCGCTCTGGTTCCCCAGACACCCACATCACCACGGTAAAATCCACATGAACAAGGAGAGAATGTGCAAACTCATCAACAGAGGTTTGGACTGAACCCAGGTTGCTCAACACCGAGACAGCAACACTACCAGCTGTGCTCTTGACACCAATCTGAGTACTCCTGGAATAGGCGAATAAATTAAGAGATAACAAGAACCTCAGGTCATGCTTGCCCAATGAAACGTCGGTGGGACCTCGCTCGGAAGGTTCATCGGTCAGTGGGGTCTCGTCCAAAGGCTCGTCGGGGTCCGCTTAAAGGCTTATCGGTCGCAGAACCAGTAACTCGTGCGAAGGCTCGTCACGGGCCGCCCAAAGACTCGTTGGTCAACGTAAACGGTAACCCACCCGAAGGCTCGTCGAATGACGGGACCGGGAACTCACCTGAAGGATTGTCAGCCAGTATGACCTGCCTGAAGGCTCGTTGGTGGATGGGACCGGAAACCGACTCGAAGGCTCATCAGGCGGCGGGACTGGGAACCCTTCCTGAAGGCTCGTTGGATGGCGGGACAATAGACAATAGGTGCAGGAGTAGGCCATTTGGCCCTTCGAGCCAGCCCCGCCATTCAATGTGATCATGTCTGATCATTCCCAATCAGTACCCCGTTCCTGCCTTCTCCCCATATCCCCGGACTCCGCTATTTTTAAGAGCCCTATCTAGCTCTCTCTTGAAAGCATCCAGAGAACCTGCCTCCACCGCCTTTTGAGGCAGAGAATTCCACAGACTCACCACGTCCGAAGTAACCACGGACTAGTAACCCGCCCGAAGGCTCATCAAACGGCGTAACTGGGAGTGAGCTGGAGACGCCGGACATGAGGAGCAATGGTCGGTAGGAGTGTGAACCGGGGTGATGCCTCCAGTTCCTTCAAGGTCAGCTGCAGGAGGCACCCCAGGACACAAAGATGGCTGGGCGAGGCGAGGAGAGAAGAGGAGACGTCGGTTCACGGGAACTGTTCCAGTACATCGAACATGCTACCTGACTGGACTTTGGACTTTGAATAATGGTGCTAAAAATGGTGGTGCCAGCATGTGTTGTATACGCAAAGAGAATTTCACTGTTCAGTGGCATATGTGACAAATAAAGCACCATTGAACTATTGAAAGGAGGTGGTACATATTTTGTTCTCCATGCTATGCAGGAAACCACCTTGTGAGCAATGAATAGTGTTGCAAACTTAAAGAAGCAGAAGGTCCAAAGAGAACAATAGCTCTTTCTTGACCCTCTAAATTACCATATAAGCCACAACATAGTGCAACATGAAGCAATTGTGAATATAAATGCATCGCATCTAGCATTGACCTAGCATTTTGCCACAAAGACATATAAGACCTGGTCAACATACAAATATTTGCATGCTCTAGCCTAAATTGTCCAAAAGACCGTTTGGGACTCATTTGGATTATCTCCCAGTTTCAAACCTCCCTGCCTTAATCCATAGGCTATCATACAGCAAAAGTCCATTTACAGATGTAATCTATATCTCAGCTGCTGGTGCCTCTTCACTGAGGCTCTTCTCTGCCATTAGTAGCAGCGGGGAATAAAGAAATGGCAGACACATTTACTTTTTTTTTTGCATCAGGCTTCACAGCGAAAGACATCAGCAACATGACAGAAATTCAATAGAGTCAGGGACGGAAGTTAGTAGAGTGGCTATTACTAATGAGAAGGTGCTTGGGAAACTGAAATGTCTGAAGGTGAATAAGTCACTTGGACCAAATGGACTACACCTCATGGTTCTGAAAATGGTAACTTGGAGATTGTGGAGGCATTAGTATTGATCTTTCAGGAATCACTAGTCAGAAGTGGTCGCAGAGGGCTAGAAAATTGCGAATGTTATGCCACTGTTCAAGCAGGGAGCATTGCAAAGAGTTCATTATAAAGGATGAGGTTTCCAAGTACTTCGAAGCACATCATAAAATAGGCCAAATTCAGCATGGTTATGTGCCTGACAAATCAGTTGGAATTCTTTGAGGAAGCAAGTAGCAGGATAGACAAAGGAGAGTAAGTGGATGTTGTTTACCTGGATTTTCAGAAGCTCTTTGATAAGGTGTCACACGTGAGGCTGCTAAACAAGATGAGAGTCTATGGTATTAGAAGGAAGATACTAGCATGGATAGCAGGTTGGCAGAAGGCAAAGAGTGGGAATAAAGGGGGGGTTTGCTGGTTGGCTGCCACTGGCTAGTGGTGTTCCACAGAAGTCGGTGTTGGCTCCGGTATTCTTGTATATTAATGATTTGGATAATGGTTTCGTGGCTAAGTTTGCAGATGATACGAAGGTAATTGGAGAGGCAGGAAGTGTAGAGGAAGCAGGGAGACTGCAGAAGAACTTGGACAGGTTGAGAGAATGGGCAAATAAATGGCAGATGGAATACAGCGTAGCAAAGTGTGTGGTCATGCACATTGGTAGTAGGAATAAAGACATGGACTATTCTCTCAAAGGCGGAAATCGGAGGTACAAAGGAACTTAGGACTGCTGCTGCAAGATTCCCAAAAAGAGAATCTGCAGGTTGAATCGGTAGTAAGGAAGGCAAATACAATCTAAGTCTGAAGAAGGGTTTCGGCCCGAAACATCGCCTATTTCCTTCGCTCCATAGATGCTGCTGCACCCGCTGAGTTCCTCCAGCAATTTTGTGTACCTAAGGCAAATACAATGTTAGCATTCGGTTCGAGTGGACTAGAGTACAAAAGCAGAGATGGAACGCTGAGGCTTTATAACGCGCTAGTCAGACTGCATGTCGAGTATTGTGAGCAGTTTATGATGCATATCTGAGGAGGGATGTGCTGACATTGGAGAGGGTCCAGAGAAGGTTTATGAGAATGATTCAGGGATGATTGGGTTAATGCATGATGAGCGTTTGACAGCTCTGGGCCTAAAGTCGCAGGAGTGTGGATAAGGGAGTTCTGATTGAAACTTACCATAGTGAAAGGCCTGGATAGAGTGGATGTGGATGTGGAGAGGATGCTTCCACGAGTGGGTGAGTGGGCACAACCTCAAAATAAAAGGATGTACCATGAGAAAAGTAATTGAGGAGGAATTTCTTTAGACAAAGGGTGGTTAATCTGTGGAATTCACTGCCACGGATGGCTGTGGAGGCCAAGTCACCAGACATTTTCAATGCCGAGATTGACAGGTTCTTGATTAGTATAGGTGCCGAAGGTTATGGGGAGAAGGCAAGAGAATGGGATTGAGAGGGAAGATAGATCAGCCATGATTGAATGGTGGAAAAGACTCAATTGGCCAAATGGCCTAATTCTGCTCCTATGACACATGAACATGAGTTTATGAGTTCTTATTGCTTTAAAGTTCAGGGTTATTTCCCATTGTCACTTCTCAATGCTTATTTCGCCCAGTTATTTACTGGTACCAATTCTCAGTGCTTCATTTCCTCTGATTTGCCATATCTCTGCTGTTCTTACCCCCACGCCATACCAGTTTTCTGCACTTCTTCCCTGGGCTATTTCCCAATGATAATTCTCAGTATTTTTCCATAGGTTAATCCCTGGCTCCAATTCTCATTGGTTATTTTACCCTCACATTTATTTCCTAATATCAGCAAGTGATTTCACCCTGGGATAATTTACCAACATTGGCTCTCATCAATTTTACCTTGTATTGATGGTGTAATTTTCTTGATGTTCTCCATAAAAAGCTGGTTGGAGATTTCCTCAATCAGCAGCTTCTTAGGCTTATCACCCTCACCTTCATCGGATAGGATGTTTACCTTCATCAAAAAACTGTTATTCATTTCAGTTGTGCCTTTCTCAGGATTTCCTTCACTAATTAACAAGCTTCCTAATTCGCTGATACTCTGTTGTATTGCAGGCTTTAGATCCAAAGCTCCTTTTGGTGTCTCCTGGCCGGACGGATTGATAGACTTTTTTTCCTTTGTAGAACTTTCCCCATTAGGTTGCTCAGTTATCTCCTCTATTAGGGTTTGTACTCCATCTTCCAAGAAAAAATTATTGTAATCACATCTAGAAGCAAGTACTTCAATCTTTGCATGATGATTTGTCTGAAAGAAGAATAGAATATTTTATATTTTTGAGTTGTACTTCTGAGAATATAATTACCTCCGAGATATCATCCGCTTACCAGGTTCAGAGATCTCCTTCATGGCGTATTAAAAAGAACAGTCCTTCAATCTCATTTTAGATTATAATCATCAGCCATTCGATAAACTACACTCAACCTACTCATGAGAATAATACTAATAATTCTATTGGAAAACTGGAGAGAAATTATCTTTGGCAATTTAGTTAAAACCTGTGGCCAGCATGCATTCAGAAGAGGTTCCAATGTGTTGTCTGCACCTCTGAAGACAATAGGAATAATTCAAGGGTGGACTGCACGAACAGGAAGAGAGCTTATGGAACGGCAGTACTATAAAGGTGCAAATCAGCTCAGTTTGGAAGGAAGTGGGAAGGCAGGGAAAAATCTAAGAGTGCAAGAAGTAAAATTACTATAAAACTGCAGATATGAAAGAATTTGGTTGGAAGTCTGCTACGCAGATTAAAGACTAGTTTAACAAATAGCTGTGAACCCCAGTGCCTGGATAATAAACTGAGCAAATTAAGTGCAATTCTTCTTCTAACCTCTTTATCATACTAAATTCCCTTTATTTTTGTACATTTACATTACTTCCTCTTTCCGATGCTTTGATTTTGTTTGCCCCATATCTTTATTCTTCATGCGACAGGATGATATAGTGTTAAGAACAATTTATTAAAGTCTTAAAAATAATTGGCAAAAGAATCAGAAACTCATCAAAAATGATTTTTCACTCAAAATAATGTTTCCAATCAGAATACATTACTTCAAAATAGCATTCGAAGGACAGTCAAAATAAGTGCTGAAACAGTTCTGGGTATATAATTTGAAACAGGGATATATTGCAAGTGAATGGGATAATAGGTATTGCAGTTGTATTTGTTGTAATGGTCTATGTATGTAAACTTTTAAATCAGATAGTTCATTGGGATTACTGCATTCCAAGGGACATTGTAATCATCCAAATGGGCAATAAGTGCTGGACTAACTCAGTGGATCAAGCAGCATCTCTGGAGAACATGGATAGGTGACATTTCAGTGTGTTTGTCCGATTCAGTTCTCCTCAAGTAAGCCATGGAAGTATCATGAAAAAATATGAATGATTTCATGTCAGTTCTGCAAGGTGCAGGCATGTCCAGAGTGGGCCAGCATTATCCATTAGTCATGGTGACACAGTGGTGCAGCAATGGAGCTGCTGCCTCACAGCATCAGAGACCCAGGTGCAATAATGTCTAAGGGTGCTGTCTGCATGGAATTTGTACATTGTCCTTGTGAGTGCATGGGGTTTCCCTGCTCTGGTTTCTTCCAACATTTCAGACATGTAGGTTTGTAGGTTAATTGGTTTCTGTAAATTGCCTCAAGTTTGTAGGATACGAAATTGGGATAACAGAACTAGTGTACGTGTAATCAATGATCAGCATGGACTCGGTGGGCGAAGAGACAGTTTCCACGCAGTATCTTTAAACTCATGGCATAGAAACTGGAACTCAGCCAAATTGCCCAATTGCCCAAAGATCCAATGGGTTGACTAATATAAAAGTTAAGGCCAAATACAGTTGGAAAGTAACTGGAAGTGAACAAAACACAGTGGATTACCTCGTCACTTAAACTCTGTTCAGCCTCTGATAGGTCACTCATATCTACATCTTCCAGATCAGGTAAATCCTGCAAAGCAGCACAAAGTTGAAACTATTGTCTGTGAAGTTATTTATAACAAACAACTAGATTTAAATCTCGATACGTGCAAATAATTGATTAAATATTCTTCAAGGATAACCAACTTTTAAGTACAAGCAATAATCACAAGAGATATGAACAAGTTAAATCTATAATTAAATCTATCAACATAAATATCCATAACGAGTAAATCGGTTTCGTTTTTTTTAATTAAAGGCTTGATAAAATGTGATGCACATCACTGGACTTTGTCCCCTTATCTGCTTTCTGCAATATGAAAACCTTATCACAGCTAGGGTTATAACATAGGCAAAATAAATAAAGTAATACCATTGTGGTATTACTGTCAAAGTGAGATTGGAAATGGGGAGGCAAAAGAGTTGCATACACAAATCTTTTCATGGCTAAAAAAAAAAGAAATTCTCAGCTACCAGCAATACAAAAAGAAAGAGGTTTTGCTGAACATTTATATATTTAGATAGGGCTCAGGTGCAACCAATTCCATTCCAGCAGAAGGCTGTTAATACCTTAGAAAGCCTCAATGAACCTTTTCTTGAAGCATAATGTGGAGAGGATTCGGTTAAGTGAACAAACCAAGGAAGCAGGTATTGCCCTTTATGCAGCACAGATTTAATCGATGTGATTGATCATTGGGCACGGTTTTGATTGGGTATATAAAAAAAAAATTTCCACTGGCAAAAGGAACTTAGAAACTGATTAAAAGGTAAAAACAAAACACAGTATGGGATGGCATAATTATTTTACAGCTACTCTATCCTAGAATAGTGCCACCTGTAAAACTGACGAAAAACATATTCAATAGGAACCATCAAAAGGGAGTGAGATAGACTGACATCTCTGCAAAGTTGACTTACCAGGAAAAAGCATGAGAGATTGATTAGTTCTTTCAAAGAGAGGACCACCTTCAAAGTGGTGGCACAGCCATCAGAAGTCATATGGACTCCTGAGATCTGAAGTTGATAAATTCAGACCATTTATTTTCAACTCACATCAATGTAAAGATGTTGTTCCCCTTCCAAGTAGATGGTCTCCATGGTATCTGTCTGATCCAGTTCTGTCACTAGTACCACCTGAGCTGTCAGTGACTTTGATGGCGTATCTAACCAGTCAGAAAGACAAACTGAGCCAGAGCATTTCAAACAGATCCACCACAATGATAAATCAACAGGGTAAAAGTACTTCAGTTAACCTTTTCAAAAATGTCCTTTCTATCTGGGCAGCCAGTAATACAAATCATTAACACATTTGTTTCTGATGCACATACATGATCTAGTCGAAAATTAGCTGTGGTTACTAAAGAAGAAATGATGGTGACAATAATAATAGAATATTATGCCTCAGGTCTGAAATTCCAGGAAACGTCTTGTTAGCAGCTGCCAGTCACCTCTGTATTCTCCAAGATCAGAGAGAAACCACAGCAATGTTTTCATTACAAGATTGCAAGTTAAATGGAATCTGAGGATGTTTGAGACATCTGACAAACAAGGTTTCCCCATGATGACAAAAGGTCACAAGAAGGTGTGTTTTGGCCATCTTTAAGTAAGAGACACTGAAGGGATAAAACTGCAGGCAAAGGGCACCAAAAAGGAAAGTCACAAAAAACAGCTAAAACTCCTGCTGGGATTGGGATTAGTTTTGGAAATTACAGTAAATAGTGGATTGGATTATAGTGATAGGTTTGGTCTACTGAAATTTCTCGGGACAATTCTGATCTTTGGAAATTAACCCAATGATTCCAGAGTTCACGTGCAAGACAATGGGAGCTCCTCATGCTCCATCTGCTTTGGATGTGCTAGTGCATCACAGAATCAGACACTGGTGATGCTACAGCGCAGAGTATACACTTGGGCTTCAAAAGTAGGAAAAGCCATCTATATTCAGGGTGCCTCATCAAGAACACCAACTACAAAATAAAGCACTTTGGTTCAATATTTCCTCACTAATAACTCAACGTATTAGGGATATAACATAAATTAGCATATCGAAACATGCCCTTAATAAATTGAAGCACGAAATGCATAACTGATAATTCCAGCCAAGATGCAGTTTCAGAAAAAAGCTTTACTGGTCTGATATGATGAGTGACATCCCCTGGCCTTTCGCTTGTGTCCTCTGGAATTAATGATGAGCATTTTCTTATAAATAAATCTTTATATTCCTGCAAGTCAAACGATAATGCTGCCTTGATTTTCACTGTTATCAATTTTTCTGCAAGTTTCAATGATATAATTAATGCACACTAACCTGCAGCATCACTAAAGGCAGTGCTCTGCAATTGGTCAGAGATACCAAGTGAAGACGAGGTGATCCTTTCCTCTGACTGCATAAGTTCAGCCTCACTTGCTCCCTCTGAATTGAAAGGCTGCTTTCTCTGGTCTGCCATTAGCAAACCTGATCCTCCCTGCTGGTTCTTGGTGGCAATCTCTGGATTTTCCCGTTCTGTCTTTTGTTGCCAGTATGCTGGAATCTCCTCCTGGATTGTTAATACATTATGCACAAATTTATCAATCTTTTGTTGGGTCTCTGCATCTGAGGAATATGGTATTGTGCCAGGCACAATCTCTGCAGAAGAATTTTCACCTAGAAATAAAATAAAGAGGATTACACAACAAAATATAAATACATTTCAGGACACAAAGTGCCAGAGTAATTTAGCAGGTCATGCAGCAATTTTGGTGAACACGGACCCTTCTACGGACTGAAAAATAGTCTCGACCCAAAATGTCATTTTTCCATGTTCTCCAGAGATGCTGCCTGACCTGCTGATTTACTCCAGCACCTTGTGTCTATTTGTAAACCAGCATCTGCAGTTCCTTGTGTCCCAATAAATACATTTCATCACTTCTTCAAAACACAACTTTACATCCAACCCAGTTTTGTGTCGTCTTGCACAATATTGCAACAAAATTTGTTTTTTCAAACATAGCTTTAAAATTGTTAATGGCTAATGTACTAAACAGGGGCGAGGCCAACTTTGATAGTATTAGACAGGAACTCACAAACCTTGATTGGAGTAGGTTGTTTGTGGGCAAAGTGACATCTGGAAAGTGGGATTATTTTAAGTGTGAAAGAGACAGTTCGAGGTATGCATGTTCTTGTTAGAGTGAAAGACAAGACAGGCAGGATTAAGGAACCATGGATAATAAAAGAAAGAAGGAGGCATTGGGACATGAACTTACCCAGCCTGGATCAACTGTACCCCTGGAGGAGTATAGGGGATTGAGGAACATACTTGAGAAGGAAAGCAGGAGGGTGAAAAGGGGCAGGATATAACTAACAAATAAGATTATGGAAAATCAAAAGAGGATTTTCAAATCCAAATATTGTAAGTATATTAAAGGGAAAAATGACCATGAAAGAATAGGGTCCCTCAGAAATTAAAGATGCCGTTTATGTGTGGAGCTTCATGAGATGATCAAGGTACTCAATAAATATTTCTTCTGTTTTTTTACTGAGGAAAAAGACATGAAGCCAAGGATACAGGAAAATCGGTGGCGACGTCTTGAGGACAGTCCATATTACAATCTAGAACGAACTGGATATCATAAAACATAATGGTAAATAAATCTCCTGGACTGATCACATATATCAAAATAAACTGAGGGAGGCTAGAGAAGAAATTTCAGGAGCTCTGGCTCAGATGTATGAATTATCATTAGACAAGTGCTACATGGTTTTGAGAGCCTGAGCTATATAGGGAGAGGTTGGACATGGTGTGATAATATTATTGAAGTGCAGAGAACTAAGGGAAGTGGAAGTAGTAAGACAGGTACAATAACAACATTTAAAAGACATTTGGACAAATACATGGCTAGGAAAGATTTAGAAGGATATTGGCCAAATCGTGATATACGGCTAGCTTAGATGGTGCATCTTGGTCATCAAGGACAAGTTGGACCAAAAGGCCTATCTCCATGCTGTTTGACTCTATCTGGAACCATAGGTCACAGTAAAAGACTAAGGATGTCCAATGTGGCTCCAATCAGATTAGGAACATGGAGACGTTCATTTGCAGAACTATTTGTGGGTGTGTTTTGCAAATTAGGTTCATGGAGAAGGAATGCTCACTGTGAATTTGAGTCTGACATCAGCACATTGCACTCATAACCCAATTCATGCTGCCCCTCAGAAGAATTAGTTGCACAAAACAGATTAATGGTTTAGGTCTGTGAAGTGTGCAGAATGTGCAGCTCATTTAAAGATTTCAAGCAACAGCTCAGCTTCTACCTTTTGCTTCCATTTCTTGCAGCCTACGTTTCTCCTCAGCCTTCTTTTTGATCGCTGTCAAGGCATCAATACTTTCCTGAATTTTCCTCCGTTCACTTGTTTCCCATTGTTCCCTCTCTTCCTTCTCAGCAGTCCATCCTCCTCGAGCCCAGGCCTCTGCACATGCCCTGCAAGAGAATACATGTAGATTGGTTAGGATGTATGTACTTCTACAATCAAACGTGAATATTTTGGGCCATTACGTTGTTTCCATTTATAACTATATCTTTCTATGTAAAGGGCAATGGAATTTCTCAAAGTTAATGCCCAAATATTGCACCGCAGACTTCTGTTTGTGGAACAGTACTTGCGTTTAAATGTTTATTAAAACTGCAGTTTATTGCTCAGCACCAGGTAAAATGGTTGTAGCAAACATTTTCTCTGTTCACTCATTTTATTCAGGGAATGGAACGGCTGTTCTGCACAGTCTGAAGCAATGGGCCAAACACACTCTTGCCTCAGAGCAAATATACATTGATGATGGTGCCAACATTCAATGAACAAAATTGAACAACTCATGCAATGTTTCCAGTTTACAATGAACAATGTTTCCAGTTTACATTACAGCATTAAAAGTTTGAATTTTATTTTGAATTATTTACATGGTTTGTTAAAACCTGAACATAATCGGTCCCGCATTGAAGAATTTGAATATTACAATCTAGTTTTATATTATGAAACTGAAAGCAACATTAGCATTTAGCCAATTACATGGCACACAAGCACTGTGTAAACATGACAGATATCCCCACCAATGCTGCACATTAGTGGAATTCAATAAATAGTACAAAATAGCAAATATGATTTTGTAAATGTCCAACTGAAAACTAAAATTAAGTGACTTTTCCCAATGACCATATATTTAATATTCTTTGAATCAGAAACCAAGTGATCAGTTAAATGCTAAATATTGGTCAACAAAATAGCAAACGAACGAAACTGGCCCTTGTAACTTAATTTTTATTGCAGCTACACACCGAAATGAGCATTTCCTGCAATAGATTTCTACTTCATTTTGAACTTCTTTAAACTTTCTTCAACACGTTCTTCCATAGGATGTGTTGAAGGACGTGTTGAAGAAAGTTCAAAATGAAGTCGAAATCTATTGCAGGAAATGCTCATTTCAGCGTGTAGCTGCAATAAAAATCAAGTTACAAGGGCCAGTTTCGATCGTGAGAATGAACAAAGCTGCACAAGTGCCAAGTGTGCTTCAGCACTTGAGAAGTAGGCATTTTGCCTTCCTGTTAACCTGCCCAAGGAGCAACACTTTTAATCGAAAATTCTTTCTAGGAAAGATCTCAGGGGATGAATAGGTTTAACTTTAGTCCACTCAAGTACTGCTCGGTTACGTACCTGTCTTTTGGAAAAACTGGACGGTCATCCAGGTATGTTAGCTGCTTCAGGCGCACAGTCAACTCCTTCCTGTAGTTAGAGATTTTTTTGATGACTTCATTTCCCATCAGGTTCAACACACGCTGTGTAAAAAAAGTGAAAAACAGGCTCTGCAGAAGGTGTCTGGCAGCACATTGTTCTACAACATAGTGAAAATGACGAATGTGGTTCTTTTTACTTGGCTGGTGTTGCTGATTGGTCTCTCTCGTATTTTTTTTCCTGTCTTTTCCTACCTGAAATTTCCTCTGCCCTATTTCTATCTTCATCTACTTGTGTGAAATATAGTTTGTTAAACTCCCTTCTTCCTCTCCCATTTCTACTTTGCCTTATTCCTATTCTAAACTCTGTATTTTCAAGAAAATGAGAAAATAGGGGGCCACAGTCCCCCGTTAGCCCCAATATTCATTATGATCGAGGTTGATCTCCCCCAAGCCTCATCTCCTCTTCTGTACCAATTCTTCATAGGACGGTTGTTCCATCCTCCAATTAGCCGAGTGAATCCGTTTTGGACTGCCTCCAGTGCAAATACAAATCTCTTTTGAACTGCCTCTAATGTTACCACAACTGTTCTATTCTTTACAATGCTCATAAAAACTTAAATTTATGACCAAACTTTTGATTACCTGTCCTAAATACCATTGTGTGGCTTGGTGTCACGTTTTGTCCCACGTAATAACTCCTTTAACTTGAGTATTACATTTCCAACACAATGGTTATTCATTGCTGTACCAGTAATATCCGAGTGCTTTTGTTCCCAAATAACTCCAAATACTTCCCTCCTTTATAATTTTCATCATCTCTTTTGCTGCGAGACAATAGGAAGCAGCTTGGCATGGAGTGAAAAATGTTAAATAAACCACAAGTAAACAGACATCAAGCTGAAAGCAGTTGCATCAGGTGAACACAAGTAGGTTATGAAAATTTAAAAAACCTGTAGAAATTAGGAACAGCAGCTGCTGAAATCCTGAGTAAAACATAAAGCGTTAGAGTAACTCAGCAGGTCAGGCAGCATCTCTGGAGGACATAGATAGATGATGTTTCGTGTCAGGACCCTTCAAAAAAAACCTATGGATGCTACAAAAGAAATTCTGGAAATTGCAGTCAGCACCTGAATAATTCACACAGTGACACTGCTCTCATTTTGGCCGTTTTACCAATTAAGGTCCTTGGCTCGAACATAGTTATTTTTTGTCATCTTTACTCCAATCACAGCATGAGCTATGTGATCATTTGTTACTGTTTAGCAAAAGAGGGCAGATATCATTGGCTGTAAAGTGATCAACTAGATATCGAGAAGTTGTTGTCAACCTCTTGTCAACTTTTTAGTTTTCAACGTCTGATCAATTAAACACTGGAAATGGGTGTCAGAATCTTCTCACATCCCAGCGATTATATCTAGTTCTCATATCAGCCTCCCAAACACACTTCCAAAAGTAGCTTTGGGACATTCCCCAAATCTGGACATGCTCACAATAAGCTCAATTTTCACAAACCTATTCTTTGGTTTGAGGAGTCTTTTGTTCTAACAGTTTAAGCAAGATTAAAATCCAGGATCCAGAGTGATTGTTTTATTATTCCTCTCACATAGGAGAAACTACTGATTTATTTCACACCTTCCTATTGCTATTGTAAATTATGTGGAAATATAAAAGTGCTTCCTCAATGGTGAAAAAATACTTCAGCCATACAGTTTAGATTTGAATTCTGGGCTACACTTTACATTTTAAATAAATTTAAATAAGTTTTCATTTGTACATAAAAAATAGACAGGAAAGCCACTTACTAGGTTAGGCATCATCTCGAAGACAGTGATAATATTAGGGTCATCGAGCTTATTGTATGAAAGGTCAAGGACACTTAGGCTAGGGCACTGCTTCAGGTGTTCAACGTCCTGCACCTTACACAACTGGTTGTGAGCCATCTGCAATGTATTGAGTACTGGCAGGCAAGCTTAAATAAAAACAAAGTTAACATGGCCATAACAGAGGAGGTTACATTATCAATTTTGGTCTAATACATGTGAAAGAAGCAACATGATAGGTATGATGCTAGGCCCTTTTATGGACTCCACACTTTTATTCTCCACACTAAACCATTCTAAATTGAAGACACAATTTCACCACCAAGGCCAGAGAACAGACAAGCTGCACTTTAATTGTATTAAAATGGCCCAAATAATTAGGAGGTCGGGTGTCTGCAGCAGTAGAAAGAGGCAAAGCAATTTGCAGAGTACTTTAAATATTGGTGGGGCAAAGGGACGCATTAGAGGTGGAGCCGAGGAAACAGTAGGCAATGGATAAGGTTCAGTTCAGTTTAGTTATAGTCACATGTACCGAGGTACAGTGAAAAGCTTTTGTTGCGTGCTTACCAGTCAGCAGAAAGGCAATACATGATTACAATCAATCCACTAACAGTGTATAGATACATGATAAGGGAAAAGTGTTTAGTGCAAGGTAAAGCCACCAAAGTCCGATCAAGGATAGTCCGAGCATCATCAAAGAGGTAGATGTTAGTTCAGCACTGCTCTCAGGTTGTGGGTAGGATGATTCAGTGGATGAATGTTCAAAAAATAAATGAAGACAAGGCCATGAAATAACTTAATTAAGGATGGGGATTTTACTATTTTAGAAAGAATTGGAGGCTTTTCAACTATTGTAGATAATGGCAATATGAGCTGCTGAGGCAGGCTCAGATGGATGATGTTATTTGGTGGAATTAAACTATCTTTATGTTATTGGGTTGGAATCTTTATTCAGTGTTAAATAGAATGCTGAGGTTGTAAATACCTGATTCAGTCTGGTTTAAGCGACAGCAACTGGATCAGTGACCATAATATAAAGCCCATAGTCCCTGCAATGCTTTACTGGAGTAAAGTGCAGTTGTCTGGAAGGCATTGTTTCACCATATTTAAAGTGTATCTGGATGAGGCCTTGAATCACCAAGACATAGAAGATTCAAGATTATGGACTGGTAAATGGGATTTATACAAATGGGCAGTTATACAGCAAAGAAACTGGCCCTTCAGCCCATCCTGTTCCCACCAACCATCAATCACCCATTTATATTAATCCTACATTAATCCCATTTTTATTCCCTCCACATTTTCTTCAACTCACCCCCAGACTCTACCACTTAGTTGCGCACAGCAACAATTTACAGCAGCCAATTAACCTACCAGCCTACACAGTTTTGGGGTGTGGGAGGGAACTGGGACAGTTGGTTCAAGAATTGATCGAAGTACTGTAACAGTGCAGGAGTTGGTAACAAGCCATGGTTGGTCATTTTCGGGCTACATCTACAATGGTGAGAGAATGTCTGAATGAAGAACATATTCAGGTTAAGTGGTCAACTAGAGAAAATGCAACAGTCACACTGGATGTCGCATAGCTGAATTTGATTGGAGCTGCTTTGAAACCTTGATACTTGCAGTTCCAGTTTCATGCAAAACTTGCATTTTCTTCCCTGGCCATAGAGTACCATTCAGTTCAATCGGTAATAAAACATAAACATGTCAGTAAAGAGAAGAGAGCCAATAACTCCATATTGCAATCATGTCTTAAGTTTAAGAATAGCTCCACTCACAGAGGTTCACAATGGTCTTTATGTAGTTGTTGCTGAGGTTCAACGAATCCAGTTTCTGAAGAGGCTCCAGGTTCTCTATTTTATGAATGAGGTTTTGATGTAGGAAGAGGCAGCGCAGCTCTGTCTGAGCTTCCAAGTTCCCTATTTTTGACAGGCCATTACACTCCAGCCACAGGCATCTCAGCCCAGTGTATTCCTCCAGGTTCTCAATGCAGGAGAAACCTACATAAGGAAAAGCAGTCAGTGCTCATCAAATACAAACACCTGATCTGAATGGCAACAAAGCCTGCAACTTAAAGCTAAATTATATGCAGTATACTCACATCTCTACAGCACCTGAACTTGGCATCCAACAGTTCACGTTAACTAATTATTCCATTTAAACTGGATAAAAATTTACCCCACCACAAAATGAAATGAATATTTTCATTTTTCAGCCGGAAAACCTGCAGCTTCCAAACAACTGTAGCTTCCAAAAAGAAAATCAAATCTATAATGTGATTAACGGAAGCGCTTTAATAATTCACAAACAAATAGGAAAATATAAAAATACCTATGCTGGGCTGGTGAAATTAGCCCTTTGAACATAGCCTCAAGAATGCATTCCTTTTGCAAGTTTGCTGTTTTCAGCTGGTGTTTCCATTCAGTTGAAAAATAACATCATTGGAAAATAACATCATAAATATTTCACCAATGATATTTGTAATTGTGAACAAACTTTACAACATGAAGGTTCCTATTATTGTTTTCTCTCACAAAGTCATATACCACAGAAAAAAGCTCTTCAGCCCAACTCGTCCATGCCAACCAAAATGCCCGTGCAATTTGCCTGCCTTTGGCCCATAGCCTTCCAGACCTTTCCTGTCCATGTACCCCTTCCACTGATGTGTGCCCCCAAAAGATGGACCCAAGATCTCAATGCCATTCTGAGTGCTCATTCTCCACACTGAGCAGTCATGGGCCAGAGATTCCTAGGAGTTGGCGGGGGTGGAGCCCTACTTCAAGGAAGCTTTGAATCCTTGCTGGTAGATTTTTCCCATAATGGAACTCTGAATACAACGTCTGTTTCTGGAATCTGGTATTGGTCGTGTGAATGATGTGGCCTGCTAAGAGAAACAAGGCCCGCAGTTCAGAGGACGTTGGCTTGATAGAGGATGCTGATTTCGTTCACCTAGCTTTCCAGTGAATTTGGAGGATTTGGGGGTTCTGCTTTGGTGGTATTTTACAAGTCCTTTGGAATATCTGCTGTACGAAGTCCCAGTTCCCAGAAGCAAACATGTGAACAGGGATTACTACTGCCTGATCAATCATGTGACAAGTGTTCAAATACCCCTTTTCCTCAGTTGACCCAAGGCTATGATGGAACATTCAAGAGAATGGTGAATCTCATCATCCAAGTCTGTCTTTGACTCGTAGTACCTTGCAAGATTACGGAAGTGGTTCCATTTTCCTCGGTCTCGCTATGATCCTTTATTATCAGAAGGCAGTGAGTTTGGACAAGTTGCTAGAGGACCTAAATGTAAGCTCCATCCAATCATATGCTTCAGTGAATGAGTCCACAATAAGTTGCCACTTGGCACTGAGTCTGTACAAATGTATGTGCCCTCTGTAAACTGCAGCTCAATTCATAGAATATCTTGATTCTGGAGTGTACCCACCATAGATTGAACAGCATAACCAAGTGGTATCTTTCTTATACTTAAAACCTTCTTGATCATTACAAGTAGCACAGAATCACAGTTTGTACTTCCCTGCTGAGAGCCAGGCCCAACACCGCTGGTTGGACAATTGCTGCTGTTGCTCCTCTTCCCTGACCAGTCCTCTGCCACAACAGTATGCAGTATCAAGGGGAATGGCCCCAGGTGATTCCTGTACTTTCTGCCTACTACCTCTCCTGTGATCACCCATCTGCATCCTGTAACTGCCCCTGACTTCCAACATCCAGCAGGAGGAGCATTGCACTATCCACCTGCCATTACCAGGACACCAAAAAGGTAGAAAGAATTACCCAGAAATATACACCGCACATTAACCTGCTATTTCTTTTTTTTCCTCAGCTCTCTCACTGGCGCCTCTTGAGCCAAAGCAACAGTACTGCACTTTCCCTCAGAGCATTTCACCTCAGCCTCTCTCCCAACACGGCCGCTCTGCCGAACTCTCCCTGCTTTTTTATTCCCTGCTATGTCTTTTCTCAACCAATGAAATGTATTTTCCAAATGTCCCACCTTCACTTGAAACAAAGCCATTTTTTCAATCAAAATGCAGCTCTCTCTCCACTCTCAATGATTCTTCAAGAATGCCTTCTCTCCTTTCAACATGGCTGCTCACCAACTCTGCTGGATTTTTTAAGAAACAATCTCCCAGTGTTCTGCACCCCTGCCTTTTATTGGCTACTGAGGGCAACTTATTTTACACAAAGGGTGGTGGGTATATGGAACAAGCTGCCAGAGGAAGCAATTGGGGCATTATACTACATTTAAACAACATTTAGATATGTACATAGATAGGAAAGGTTTAGAGGAATATTGGCCAAATGCTGGCAGCTGGGACCAGCTTACATGATATATTTTATTCGACATGGACAAATTGGGGTGGGCCTTTTACCATGCTGTACAGAGGCAGCACAGAGGCGCAGCGGTAGAGATGCTGCATCATAGTGCCAGAGACCCATGTTTGATCCTGACTACGGGTGTTGTCTGTATGTAGTTTGTACATTCTCCCTGTGACTGCGTGATTTTTTCTGGGTGCTCTGGTTTCCTTCCACACTCCACAGATGTACAGGTTAGTAGGTTAATTAGCTTTGGTAAAAATTGTAAATTGTCCCTCGTGTGTAGGATAGTGTTAGTGTACAAGGTGATTGTGGTCAGCATGGACTTGGTGGGCCGAAGGGCCTGTAACCTTGAAAACATTTGCGTGTCTGTCATCGTGGGAAGCTGGCCAGGAATATAAAGGACAGTCAAAGTGTCTTTAGATATGTTAAGGGAAAAAGAGTAGCAAAGTCAAAAGTGGGTCCCTTGAAGGCAGACACGGGTGAAATTATTATGGGTAACAAGGAAATGGCAGAAACGTTGAACAGGTACTTCGGATCTGTCTTCACTAAGGAAGGCACAAACAATCTCCCAGATGTACTGGAGGACAGAGGATCTAAGGGGGTAGAGGAACTGAAAGAAAGTTTCATTAGGTGAGAAATAGCATTGGGTAGGCTAATGGGACTGAAGGATGATAAATCCCCTGGGCCGGATGGGCAGCATCCCAGGGTACTCGGGGAGGTGGCTCTAGAAATAGTGAACACATTGGTGATCATTTTCCAATGTTCAATAGATTCAGGATCAGTTCCTGTGGATTGGAGGATAGCTAATGTTATCCCACTTTTCAAGAAAGGAGCGAGAGAGAAAACGGGGAATTACAGACCAGTTACCCTGACTTCGGTGGTAGGAAAGATGTTGGAGTCAATTATTAAAGAGGTAATAATGGGGTATTTGGATAGCAGTAAAAGGATTAGTCTAAGACAACATGGATTTATGAAAGGGAATTCATGCTTGACTAATCTTCTGGAATTTTTTGAGGATGCGACAAGTAAAATGGATGAGGGGGAGCCAGTGGATGTAGTGTATCTAGACTTTCAGAAAGCCTTTGATAAGGTCCCGCATGGGAGACTGATGACTAAAATTAGACCACATGGTATTGGGGATAGGGTGTTGACATGGATACAAAATTGGTTGGCAGACAGGAAGCAAAGAGTAGGAGTGAACAGGTCCTTTTCAGAATGGCAGGCAGTGGCGAGTGAAGTGCCGCAAGGCTCGGCGTTGGGGCCGCAACTGTTTACCATATATATTAATGATTTGGAAGAGGGAATTAGGAGCAACACTAGCAAGTTTGCGGATTACACAAAGCTGGGTGGCAGTGTGAACTGTGAAGAGGATGTTAGGAGGTTGCAGGGTGACCTGGACAGGTTAAGTGAGTGGGGAGATGCGTGGCAGATGCAGTATAATATAGGTAAATGTGAGGTTATCCACTTTGGCGGCAAAAACAATGGGGCAGATTATTATCTCAATGGGGTTAGGTTAGGTAAGGGGGAGGTGCAGCGAGACCTGGGTGTCCTTGTACATCAGTCACTAAAAGTTGGCATGCAGGTACAGCAGGCAGTGAAGAAAGCTAATGGAATGTGGCCTTCATAACAAGAGGATTTCAGTATAGGAGTAGAAAGGTTCTTCTGCAGTTGTATATGGCTCTGGTAAGACCACATCTGGAGTATTGTGTACAATTTTTGTCTCCTAATTTGAGGAAGGACATCCTTGTGATTGAGGCAGTGCAGCGTAGGTTCACAAGATTGATCCCTGGGATGGCGGGACTGTCATATGAGGAAAGATTGAAAAGACTAGGCTTGTATTCAATAGACAATAGACAATATTGACGAATTGTATTCAATAGACAATAGGTGCAGGAGTAGGCCATTCGGCCCTTCGAGCCAGCACCGCCATTCAGCCATGATCACAATGAATGGCGGTGCTGGCTCGAAGGGCCAAATGGCCTCCTCTGCACCTATTTTCTATGTTTCTATCCTCGAGCCCAATGGAGACAATTCACAAGTCAGATTTTAGCAGATAAGCAGATTAATTAAATAATACTAACCTTTAAAGTGCAAATAGAGTATGTCATTCAGGTATGGTGTCTGGTAGAGCTTCTGGTCCTTGCAGAGCTGCTTCAGGAACTCTTTTGTCATTCTGCAGAGTTGCAAAAAAGTCAAGTTTCAGGTTCAGAGCAAGCCTTACTTCATAAGTTAAGCAGGAAAAAGGGTAGAAGCAAATGTGCTTAAAAAAATAACTGCAGCCTGATCAGAAAGGAAAGCAAGTATATTATGCCCTTTTTTTTTTAAATATTACTTTTTCCTGTCAATATTAAAATAACATTCAAAATGTCACTGCAGTAAGATTGTCAACTTCAATTACTACTGAACAACCATGTTTTCCTAATCTTCATAGAGCTCTGAATCTCTGTCCCTAAATTTTTCCATTCTCCTTCAAAACTCTCCTTAAAACCTCCCACTTTCCAGTCATCTGCCCTCACTTCCTGATACGGTATGCTGGCCAATAAGGTTTGATAAAAAATGAGAGATACAAAGAAATTGCACCAATTTCTTGCACTAAAAAACAATGCAAGAGGAGCTCAGACAGAATCTGTGGAGGAAATGGACAGATGGTGTTTTGGTTCCGATTGGAGTAGGGGAACAAAACTGGAAAAGAGAGATGACAGTGGAGCAAAGCTTGGCAAGTAATAGGTGGACATAGGTGGGGAAGACGAGCGGAGTTAGTGACAAAGACACAAGATGAAAGGTAGACAAGGGGTGTCAGATAAGGAAAGAAGAGAAACAATAAAATGCTATGCTGGAGGATGGGATATGGTTGGAAGGGGATAGGGAGAGGAAAGAGTGGGTATAAAGGAAAATATGGGAATTGGGATGCGAGAAAAATAAATCAAGCCATGATCAAATAGTGGAGTAAACTCGATGGGCCATATGCCAAATTCTGCTCCTATGTCTTATGGGAGATGAGCATAGAGAGGAGAAGAAGAGAGCTGATAATGTGGCGTGATTAGGTTTCAGGGAAAACTTGTGGGAGAATGGAATTGACTTGTGAGTTTGCATAGACCTGATGGACTTAATAATAATTTGATAATCAAGACATTATTGAACAGGTTCCAACCTTGGGCCCAAGTCTTTCTTGGCTTTCTCTTGACGTTTTGTTGCGTTGAGGTCATTTGTCCCCACGCTCTTAGTCCATTCCTGCTCAGACGGCTGCAAGCTTCCGCATTTTTGCTCACTTGTCATTTGATTGATTTCTTTCTTTCTTTCTTCACCATTAGTAAAGTGCTCATTGGCTAGAAACACAATAACAACAAGGTTTACTAAAAACTGGATAACATGCATTATTTTATCTCATGTTTTGGTGACCAAATAAATAGGGTTAGGCAGTTTGTACAGATTGAACAATGTCAGAATATTACTGTGGAGCATATGACGCGTGTTGGGATACACTGAGTGGTGGATGGGATATATCAAACAATCTGACAATGGTGTGAAAATGCTTTAAACCATTACTGAGAAGTAGCATAGAATATATTGTAGTGCATCACAACAAAAATGTGGAGTCTATCACAAAGTGTTCCGATATATCTCACAAGCCATATTGCAAAGTAATATTGTGAATGCCATGGGATATTTCATAGATTGAGCCGATAGAGTGAAAGGGATATTTGACCGAATGGTGTATTGAGTATGGAAATATTCTGAATTTTGTGAATAATGGACTACAGACTAATATTGTGAGGAAAATTGAATATTATGGAATATTTTTATGAGAGATAGCTGCATATAATGAACTGAACTGTGAAAAAACCCCAACTTCTATCGTTATTTATTCACCTTGAAGGTGTTGCTGGCAAATCCAACATTTATTCCCTATCCCAGTTGGTGATCAATGTTTTTGAACAGATCCAATTCTTTTTAGGTTTAGGATTATTATTGGCCCAGTTAAACTTTGTTTACATGCTATCCAATCAGATCAAATCTTCTGGTAAGTTGGCATTTATTAAGGAGGGAGTTGCAGGACTTGGACCCAGCAAAGAAGTGGCAGGCAACATTTGTGGAAAGACTTGGTTACATAGAACAGAGACCATAGAATAATGCAGCACAGGAGCACAACCTTCAAACCATTATATTTGTGGCGAAAATCATGCCAAATTAAAGTAATCCCACCTGCCTGCTCATGATCCTGGTTGCTTTATTTCCTGCATGTTCATGGCTTGTCTAAATACCTCATAAACATCAGTATCGTAGCTGCTTGCACCACAAATCCTCCCTCTCAGCAGAGCATTCCAGGCACGCACCATTAACTGTGTAAAGGCCTTGCAACTAAAATCTGCTTTGACTTGTGTTCACCAGTATTTGACATTTTGACCCTGGGAAAAAGGTTGTGACCATCAATCCTAATTTAATGATGCTTCAGCAATGAGCAATGTTTTCTTCATATGAGAACCACCACATTGATAGGCTCCATAGCAGAAGCGTCCACGTCACAGGGCTGGAAACTGGAAGTATCCTGAGCTAATTCTGCCACCGCCATCATCTATTGCAACAATTGATGGCTCCCACTGATTGTCACCGGAAGTTGCGTCCTTTTCAGGACGGACGATGACAGTGATGTCAACATTTGAAACATGGAAGATGGACACAAAAGAAGACCACATTGATATAAAATGACAGAAAGATGATGTGATGGGAAGACACTTGCATTGTCCACAAAATCTGCCACCATTTAATGTCAGAGGTGTGGCCATCAATTCAAAGGCACCTCATGTCCTACTCACCATGATCATCCATAGTTTCTGCTTGCAATTTTCCATCTTCCAAAACGGATGAGGCAAATAATGAAATAACTGAGCTGTAGATGAAACAGTAGTATAGAAGAATGTTAGAATATATAGTAGTACAGCATCGTACTTCTCCTAATGCTGAAGGTATAACATTTGATCCAAAAACTTGATTATCATTAAAAGGGACACACAAGGAACTTCAAATGCTGTAATGTTGCGTAGAACTAAAGTAACCCAGTGAGTCAGGCAGCATCACTGGATGACAAGAAACATATAAGCCACATACAGCAATGGGCTCAGCACTAATCCCCAAGGCACACCAATAGTCACAGGCCTCCAGTCCAAAAACAACCTTTCACCATCAGCCTCTGCTTTGTTCCATGAACCTACTTCTTTATCCAGTCGGCTAGCTCTCCTTGGATCCCATGCAAACTAACCTTCCAGATCAACCTACCACACAAAACCTTATCATATGTCTTGTTGAAGTCCATACAGACAATGATCATATTGAATGGCAGTGCTGGCTCGAAGGGCTGAATGGCCTATTTCTGCATCTATTTTCTATGTTTCTATGTTGGAGTATATGGCAATAAAACTCGACCACTTGATTTTGAAGCATTCATGCATGGTGGAGGCATAATGTAGTCATTGAGTGATACAGTGTGAACTTCGGCGCAACTAGCCCACAACAAGCAGAGGAGAAATCCTCATTGAGGACCTTCCCCATCTCTTGTGGCTACACACACAGATGACTGCTTTGGTTTCTGAAGGGTCCTATTCTCTTTCTCATTACCCTCTTTCCCTCAATGCACATAAAATCTCTGGATTTTCCTTAATATTATCTGCCAAAGCTATCTCCTGCCTTCTTTTTACCTTCCCGATTTCCTTCTTAGGTGTGGTCCTCAGTTCCTGAAACTCCTCCAAGGATACATGATCCCGGCTGCCTATACCTGACCCATGTCCCCTTCTTTTTCCTGACCAGAGACTCAATTTCCTTTGTCATCCAAGTTTCCTTCCTCTAACAGGAAATTTTCCCTTCACTCTAACAGGAACACGTATGCCCTGAACTCCAGTCATCACTTTTAAAAGCATCCCATTTTCCAAATGTCCCTTTCCCTGCAAACAACCTATTCCAATCAACTTTAGCAAGTTCCTGTCTAATACCATCAAACTGGTCTTGCCCCAATTCAGAATCCTCCCAACAAGTTGATCATCCGCAGATAGACACAAAAAGCTGGAGTAACTCAGCGGATCCGGCAGCATCTCTGGGGAAAAGGTATAATTGACGTTCCGAGTTGAAATCGTTCTTCAGAATGAGAGTCAGAGGAAAGGAAATCAAGAGATATTGATGGTGATATAACCATATAACCATATAACAATTACAGCACGGAAACAGGCCATCTCGGCCCTACAAGTCCGCGCCGAACAATTTATTTCCCTTAGTCCCACCTGCCTGCACTCATACCATAACCCTCCATTCCCTTCTCATCCATATGCCTATCCAATTTATTCTTAAATGATACCAACGAACCTGCCGCCACCACTTCCACTGGAAGCTCATTCCACACCGCTACCACTCTCTGAGTAAAGAAGTTCCCCCTCATGTTACCCCTAAACTTCTGTCCCTTAATTCTGAAGTCATGTCCTCTTGTTTGAATCTTCCCTATTCTCAAAGGGAAAAGCTTGATCACATCAACTCTGTCTATCCCTCTCATCATTTTAAAGACCTCTATCAAGTCCCCCCTTAACCTTCTGCGCTCCAGAGAATAAAGACCTAACTTATTCAACCTATCTCTGTAACTTAGTTGTTGAAAACCAGGCAACATTCTAGTAAATCTCCTCTGTACTCTCTCTATTTTGTTGACATCCTTCCTATAATTGGGCGACCAAAATTGTACACCATACTCCAGATTTGGTCTCACCAATGCCTTGTACAATTTTAACATTACATCCCAGCTTCTATACTCAATGCTCTGATTTATAAAGGCTAGCATACCAAAAGCTTTCTTTACCACCCTATCTATATGAGATTCCACCTTCAAGGATCTATGCACGGTTATTCCCAGATCCCTCTGTTCAACTGTATTCTTCAATTCCCTACCATTTATCATGTACGTCCTATTTTGATTTGTCCTGCCAAGGTGTAACACCTCACGTTTATCAGCATTAAACTCCATCTGCCATCTTTCAGCCCATTTTTCCAAATGGCCTAAATCACTCTGTAGACTTTGGAAATCCTCTTCATTATCCACAACACCCCCTATCTTGGTATCATCTGCATACTTACTAATCCAATTTACCACCCCTTCATCCAGATCATTGATGTACATGACAAACAACAAAGGACCCAACACAGATCCCTGAGGCACCCCACTAGTCACCTGCCTCCAACCCGACGTGATGCAGAGAGAAATAGAACAAATAAATGAGAGATATGCAAAAAAGTAACGATGATGAAAGAAACAGGCCATTGGTAGCTGTGGGCTAGCTGAAAATAAGTTACAGACAATTAACTCATCAGGACAACAGTAAAATTAGTACAACGACCAGGGTGGGGGTGGGGGTGGAACTGGGCGAACCGTTTACTAATGCCATCTTGGACCACTGCCAAGACATTCTCTTTAATCAACAAAGCAACATGTATTTAACCCCCACCTCTATCTCATCTGTAGCATCTTTACCCTGGAACATTAAGCTCCCAGTCCTGTCCCTCTCTTAGCCAGATTTCTGCATAGCTAAAACTTCCTAGTTGCTCATACCCATCCATGCCTTTAGTTCATCCGACATACCTGTCAGATCTTTTGCACTAAAATAAATACATTCAATCCGACAGTCCTTCCTCGCTCCCTGCCGTACTCCTGCCTATCCTGACAACTGAACCTCGTTTCATCACTTGCCATACCTACTTTCAACCTCTCACCTACCCCAAACCTGTGTTGGATCCCACCCTTCTGCCAATCTAGTTAAACGAGGAGCACAAGCAAAACTACCTGCCATGATATTCGTTCCCCTCCAGTTCAGATGCATCCCATCCATCTTGTACAATTCACCTCTACCCTAGAGGGGAGCCCAATGGTCCATAAATCAGAATCGTTGCTCCTGCGCCAACTCATCAACCACGCATTAATCTGTCCTCCTATTCCTATCATGTGGCACTGCGTGAAATCCAATCCTCGAGGTCCTCCTTTTTAACCTTTTGCATTGCTCTCTATATTAATTTCACAGAACATCAGCCCTTTTCACACCTGATTATTTTTTAGCAACATGCACAACTTATGGCTGCTCATTCTCCCCCTGAAATGGCCATGCAACTGTTTGGATATATCCTGGACTCTGGCACCAGAGAGCCAACACATCATCCTGGTGTCCCCATAATTAGCAAGTCTCCTCCCACTATGGCTCTACCTAACATTGCCCTTCCTCGCTATGCCTCAAAACCAGGCCACAGATCTGACTACTACGGCTGCCTACCCGCGACGGGTCATCCACCAACGGTATCCAAAAGCATACAGATGTTTTGAGTATGAGAATCAGATGCCAAATGAGGTAGTTGAAGCAGGTTCTAAAACAGCATTTAAAAGACATTTGGACGAGTAAATGGGTTGAAATAGTTGAGAGGGATATGATCCATTTGTAGGTACATGGAACCTGCTTAGGTGGTTTTGCATCTTGGTCGGCATGGATTGATTCTGAACAGCTTTTATTTGTGCTTTATGCTTCCATAACCACGAGGGAAATAATGGAAAGATCAGTTCAGAAGCTTGAGGGAATACAATGAGTACTTACTGTCTCTGAAAGTATGGATCTGAGGAGTTAAGAGCGTCTGACTGAATAATCCGTTCAAGCAAAAGGCCCTATTTGAACCATGGGAACAGTGATTCAGGCTCAACAGGACAAGCTCCTCACCTGGACTGCATGTCCTTTGTAGCATTTTCTTGGTGTTTTATGGGATTTAATTTTTTTCTTTTCATTAATTTAGCTCCTTCTTGATCAGATTGCTGGTTGCATTCTCCTTGACTTCTTGCAGGTTCTCCACCTTCGTCACACGAGAATTGCACTGTATCACCTTGATATTCCACAGTTTCCATTTGTGGCCTCCCGTTTCTCATTTCTAACAAGGTGGTTGGTGGAACAATTGTGCTGTAATTTAAACAGACCAAAGGGAATGTTACAGCATTTTAATTACAGAATATCAAAACAGAATATGATGGAAACACTCAATCGGTAGGGCAGCTTATGTGGAAAGAGAAACATAGTTAATATTTTGGGTCAAAGGCCTTTAATGAGAACTGAGAAAAAAATGTAAAAAGATTAATTTTAAATTGTAGAGATGATGTAGGGAAGGATGTTGTCTACAAAAGAGAATATCTTGATTGGGAGAGACCAGGATTGCCATGGGGATCTGTTGTAGTGGTTCTCTCGTCACCTGGGTTAAGTACAGCTAACACAGTATGATAAAGAGTGTTAAGTACTACAAGATAATAGGAATAGGAATACTTTATTGTCACATGACGAAGCACAGTGAGATTCTTTGCTTGCATACACAATATATGCCAATAGCCGCCACCTACCGTGCTGACTATGGTGCATGTTCAGCACAACAGGGTGTTCCATGGAGACAGAAAAAATTAGCCAACATCACAGACATATGACCTATAGCAGAAATGATCGGTTCTGATGTAGAAAGTGAGTTAGCAATGCATTATTGCTGCTTCATGCATTTTTTACAGAACTCTAAACTTTCTTCCTGTATACTGCCAATTTCCATCCAGCTCTCATCAGTCCGTTTCTGCCTCAGCCCTACAAAATCTGGATTACTCCATCTCAGGGGATATGTTTACTGTAAATATCCATTATGGGCCTTTAGATTCACATAGCTATCCAGGACATCTTTCCCTCACCCAGCCTCCTATATCCACTGTCCAGTTCCTACATCAGTCATATTTGCTTTGAAGATCAGACTTTCCACAAAGGTGCTTCTGTCCTCCTTCTTCCTAAACCTTGGCATGTCCACTATGGTGGGGGAAGAAGACATTTCAGAGGCACCCGTGTGGAAAATCTACTCTCACCCTCATCTGAACAGAGCAAGGATATTTTCCTGATCTTCATACTGCATCCCATGGCCACCACATTTATTGCTTTTGTTCCCCCACAAGCTGCAACTAGACTCCATCACAAGACCTCTTCCATCAACAACAACCTCACAATGTTTTCCCATACTCCTATCCTTTCACCTCTTCCTTTTCCACCATCTGAGGACCCAAACTCTCTTTCCAGACGTGCCACTTCTTCCAGTGTACAGCATTTGGAGTTCAATGTGATCTCCTCGACACAGGTGAAATCAGATGCAAATTCAGTGATCACTTTGCAAAGCACGTGTTCAGTCCAGCTTGATCCTGAATTTCCTGTGAAACGCCACTTTAGTTTTTCATCACACTTCCACTCTGATCCATCTTTCTGTGGTTATGAGGCCTAACAGTTTAAGTAATTGCAGCACATCTTCCATTCTAAATATATTACAGCCTTTCAGACGATATCCCACTATACAACTTCTGACAACTCACTTTCTTTCTGTATTATAACTGTCCATTTCTGCTACAATTTTCCTTTTTTTTTGTTTTAGAGATACAATTTGGAAACAGGCCCTTCAGCAGAATGAGTTTGCGCCGACCAATCATCACCCATACATACACTCGTTCTATCCAACACTAGAGAAAATGTACATGATCCAAATTACCTACAAACCTGCATGCAGGGATGTGGGAGGAAACCGAAGCACCTGGGAAAAATCCATGCGGTCACAGAGGGAATGTACAAACTCCATACAGACTGCATCCATGGTCAGGTTCGAACCAGGGTTTCTGGTGTTGTAAGCCAGCAAACAGTACCGCTGCTCCAGTGTGCTGCCCGAGTCATCCACCTGTGGTATTGCCTCATTTATTTGTTTCTATTTGCACCATCGGCCCTGCAGTCTAACATTTTGTTGCTTGTGCTATTACTCTCGAATTGCGCCCATTGACTGCATGATTTCTACAGTTCCACGGCAACCCTACCTCACTAACTCATAGATTTCTTCCCCAACTTGACAACTTAACTTTTGTTTGCTCACTTTTCTGGCAATTGATTTCAGTCTGAAACATTAAAACTATTTCCCTTTCAACAGATGGTGCGTCACCTGCTGAACCTTCCCAGCATTTTATGTTTAAACATCTGACTTCCAGCATTTGCATTTTTAATTTGCGTTTGTAACCTCCAGACAAGAATTCCAATAACTTCCTTGCAGATTTCCTCATGATTCTCTCCAAAGCCACCATATTTCAGATGTGACTTGTGCCAAAACATGATCATTCATTACTCCTGTATTCACTAACCTGCATCAATTGCTGCTTAGCAATAATTGTTTTTATGCTGACATTCATGGTTTCAAATCACTCCATGTCTCTCCTTTTTTTTCTCTGTAAGATCCTCCAACCCTCCAAAGTATTTCTGCTCCTTCAATTGAGAATCCCAGATTTTGACTGCTCACATTTGGCCTTGTTTTCAGCTAACAAGACCAACTTTGAGTTTCCATCACCAAATCTGACTATCTTTCTACTTTTCCATCCTCTTCAGGAAGGTCTTTGACCAACTACTCAGTAATTTGCTCAAACACAGCATTATGTTAAATTCGGTTTGAAAAGCTTGTGGTGCTTTATTGCTCTAAAGTCACATACAAATATTTGTTTTGTTATTGATGGTAGAGCCAACAGTGCCATTCCTCCTTAGAGGACTGGTAAACCAGCTGAGCAGCAGTGTAATACAGAGTGATTGAATGAAACGCTACTCCATTCATCATTTGCATCTCAATTGAAAATACTGCATTCATAGTTTTTCTCAATTCCTTTTCTGAATCTGGGCATTGCAGGCAATGCCAACATTTATTTTCCATCACTAATTGCCCTTGAGAAGGTGGGGATGGTGAGCCACTTTCTTAAACAGCTGCAGTCCTTCTCACAATCTTATGGGCAGGAATTTCATGGCTTGGAACCAAATATGAAAGGACAACAATGTATTTGCAAGACAGGATAGTATGAGACTTGACAGAGAACCTGGAGGTGATGGTGTTCCCATGCAGCCCTTGTCCTGCTTAATGGTGAAGGTTAGGAGTTTGGGAGCTGATGTCGTAAGAGCTCAGGCCAGTGCACACGCTATATTTTATAGCCAATAAGTAAGCCTTAGAGCAAATAAAGTTTGGGGTCATTGATGGTCTTTCAATAAAGTAATCTGTTTTGTTCTGGAAGGTGTTGCTCATCTTGAGCGTTTCTGGTACAGCACTCATCTAGGCAAGTGGAGGGCATTCCATTACTCTCACTTTCCACTGTGGTAGAAAGGCCTTGGATGTCAGAAGGGGAGTTACTCTGCAAAGTACCCAACGTTTGGGTGTTCCGAAAGTGGTTATGCAATTGGATTTCTGATCAGTGGTGATACATAAGGTGGAGAATGCAGCAATGAAAATGCTATTCAATGACAAGAATTGCTCTTGTTGAAGGTGGACATTTTCTGGCACGTCTGTAATATTACTTGTTATTTATTTGCGTATGCCCGAACATTGTCCAAATCTCGCATCATGTGACCATTATCTGTTTCACTTGATGGGGTGACAATGGTAACTTCCACTATGCATATCACCTCTCACTCCACCCTCCTTACATTACAAGTAAAATTTCAAATAAGGTTTTCAATAAATGCAATAATTAAATAAAATGTGATGATTTGCAAGGCATTAGTGAAAATACAGAGAAATGTAGTCAAATGAATATCTCTTTCATCCCAGCATAAAATTATATTATTGGATTGTAGTTTACAGGATACCAATTGAACCACAGAAACAATAATAGGACAAGTTCCTCACCTTGGCCCCAAGTCCTCAGCATTCTCTTTATGTTCTGTTGAATTGAATTCATTTATCCCCATGCGCTTAGAACTTTCCAGCTCAGAGAGATAGTCACCTTTGCATTTTTCATCACTTCTCATCAGATCGGTCGCTTTGCTGAAGGAAAAGTGTGCATTGACTTAACAGCAAAATTTACAAAAAGATTACATTCATCCATTTACTCTATTTTACATAAACCACGTTCTGATGGACAAACAAAGAGGGCTGTGCAATTTTTATGGAAAGACCAGTTAATTTTCTGAGGCATCTGATGTGTGTGAGAATAAACAGAAGGGTGAATAAGATGAATCAGACAATAATTGAGAATTGTGTAAGAAATTTGTATTGCTGTGTGGTTTGGGATTCAAATCAAGAATTTTCCCTGCAAAAGTCACTTGGTTTATTAGAGATACAGTACAGTATATGCATTGTATCAGCAACATTTTCAAAGAGAACATCGTGAAATTTATCCAAGGATAATGATAAATATTTTTTAATCAAAGCTTTTGAAAAGATCCTGCATGGTACGGTGGTGGAGGTTAAGGCATAAAGGATCTAGTATGAGCTGGCTAATTGGTTCCAAAATTGGCTTGGTGATAGGAGGCAAAGTGTAGTAGTGAATGGATATGTTTCTGATTCAAAGTTTGAGATAAGTGGCATACCCAAGTGATCAATACCGAAAACTATAATGTTTATCATATATATTAACAAATGGTATGTAAATGCAGGAGACACAAAGAATACACTTGCTGGTTTACAAAAAGTGCTGCAGTAACTCAGCAGGCCAGGATGACAAAGATAGACGATGTTTCAGATCAGGATCCAACAGGACCTTGTCAAATGCCTTGATTAAAGAAGTCTGAAGAAGGGTACTGACCTGAAAAGCACCTATCCAGGTCCGTCAGAGATACTGATGAGCCGCTGAGTTACTCCAGCACTTTGTGAATGATGACTTTTTCATGGGTTTTACGATAGTTATGAATAAGGATAAGTTAGACTTTGGGGGAAAGTAGTAAATTGGGGTAAATCATGAAATTTAAAGATATTTAACAGCCCAAATTTCGTTCAAACCAAAAGGTCTGAATGACAATAAAAGGAATTCAATTCAATTCAATTCAATTCAAATGAACTATCGCTGATCTATCTTTTCCTCTCAAATTCATTCTTCTGCCTTATCGCCTTAACCTTTAACAACCTACCTAATGAAGAAGCTGTCAATCTCTGCTTTAACAATGCCTATGAATTCTATAGATTCACCACCCTCTGGCTAACGAAATTCCTCCTCATCTCCTTTCTAAATGTACATCCTTTTCTTCTGCGGCTTGCCCTCTGGTCCTAGACTTTCTCACTAATAAAAACACGGCCACGTCCACTCCCATCATTCTAAACTCCAACAAGTACAGGCCTAGACCCGTCAAATACTCAGCATATATTAACCCAATCATCCCTGGGATCATTCTTGTAAATCTCCTCTGGACCCTCTCCAACGTCAGCACATCCATCCTCAGATATGGGGCCCAAAATGACCCACAATATTCCAAATGAGGTCTGGCCATTGCCTTATGAAACCTCGGCATTACATCACTGTTTTTATATTCTAGTCCACTTAAAATGAATGCTAACATTGCATTTTCCTTCCTTACTACCAATTCAATTTGCAGATCAATGTTTTAGGAATCCTGCACCAGCACTCCCAAGTCCCTTTGCACCACTTGTTTCTGAATCCTCTCGTCTTTCTAAAATAGTCTACGCCTTTATTCCTTCTTCCAAAGTACATGACTGCATGCTTTTCAATACAGTATCCCATCTGCAACTTCTCTGTCCACTCTCCCAACCTGTCCGAGTACTTCTGCAGACACCTTGCTACTGCTACACTACCTGTCCCTCTATCTGTTAGAGGGTTATACCCTCTAACCTATGATATTTCCACCCTGGGGAAATGTTCTGAGTGCCCCCCTGATCTGTGCCTCTCTTGTTTTTCTTTTAGCTAATACCCTCTAATCTAGGCAACATTCTGGTAAACCTCTTTTGCACCCTCTCCAAAATCCCCCATATAGTTCCTGTAATGGGGCAATCAGAACTGCATGGAATACTCCAAATGCAGCCTATTTTATGTTTTTTTATGGCTGCAACCTGTCTTCTTGATTCTTAACTCTATACCGCAACAAATGAAGACAACACTACATGGCTTCCTTTCTCAATTTCTTAGCGCTTCTTTATTTATTTCTTGGTTCTGCTTTGCTGTTAACTCCGCCCTTTCAGTATTTCCAAGAAATTCTGCTTTAATTTAAAATGTCTATAGTTTCTTTGACTTTTGAAAAAGAGTTTGCACATTTTAACTGTTCCTATTGAAAATATATGACTAATGGGTTGGCAATACTTACTGGGTTACTTATAATAAATGGGAATAATAACTCAGTTTGACCAGGACAAGATCCTCACCTGGACCCTATGGCCTTCGTGGCATTTTCCCGGTCCTTTGTGCATTTGATTTCACTAATTGCCTTGCCGTTCACTTCTCCTTGATCAAACAGATGGTCACCTTCCAGCAGGTTGCATTTTCCATCACTTCTCACAGCTTCACTTCCTTTCCCACAAAAGGGTTGCTCCACACCTGTAAATACATTAAGTAAAAGTGTGCAAAGGGTTGGAATTCATGTAATTTCTTTCTGATTTGAAATACTTGCTCAAATATGGCAGTGGTGTGCAATGTCAGCCTTTCACTGAATGATATCTCTAGGATGTATCTCTGTTACAGAGCGGTGGGACAAGATGTATTTTGCCCCATATTCCTAACATACCTCAAACAACTCTAAGCCCAATCAAAATTCAAGTGATAATGCTGATGACAATTTGTGTTTCAGCTCCAGACATGTCTCCTGCCAAGTTGTTCCACTACATGTTGGCAACTACCCAGTAATCTGGAATATTGCCAGATGCATTTGTTCTCTTAAACACAATACAACTCCAAACCAATCAACCATTCTCCTCGGTCAGCAATCATTGGCAAAACAAAATATGTTGAAATACAGTATCCCTTATTCAGTCAATTATGTAAACCTCCCCCCCCCCCCCCCCCTCACCCCACCCCCCATTGACACCTTCTACACTTTACGCTACTTAATGAAAACAGCCAGCTTAATCAAGGGTAACATACACCCCGCTCATTACCTCTTCTCCTCTCACCCGCTGGGCAGACAATAAAAGAACTTGAAAGCATGCAACTCTAAATTCAGGAATAGCTTCTTTCCCGCTGTTACCAGACTACTGCATGGGCCCCATAAGCTAATGGATGTTTCATAGGCTAAGAAAAGACTCCAAATCTACCACTTGCAGCCCTTGCACTTCTTTCTGATCTGAACTTTTTCGCCACCTGTAAGACTAACACAGGTCTGAAGAAGGGTCTCAACCCGAAGCGTAACCCATTCCTTCTCTCCAGAGATGCTGCCTGTCCCACTGAGTTACTCCAGCTTCTTGTGTCTATACACATGATATGTTTTCCTGAACCAAAGTTACAGCCAAACCTGATTCTGTTCCCAGCTTACTTACGTTATGGTGTTAATAGAGGAATTTCCCTTCAAAATAGTAAGTGATAGCAAGCAGGTAATTATTTTAATTGTTCAAATGAGCAAATATGTTAAATATTATGGTATTGATAGATGAAGACCACTGGTGAGATATTATTAGACTGAAGAAAGACTGGCTTCTCTTTCTTCTCTCTTAAATGAAAAATTAGATGTCAGCATCATTTCAAAAACCTACTCAAGCTTACTCACCCAGGTGGTTCCCAGCTTCTATTTCCATGCTGTCATCTCCCATTCCTGACAAAATAAATGATCTGCAATCTAAACAACAAAAAATATACATTTATTTATTCATGGGATATGGGCGTCACAGGTTTTTCCATTTTGTGTGGTCCCCAATTGATCCTGAACTGAGGAAGCTGTGAAGAAGTTACCACATTGCTGTATCCAGAGTCACACAAGGCTCGACCAGACAAGTCAGAGAGATATCATCCCTAAGTGAGCAGAGACTCGACACAAAACGTCTCCTATTTATTTATCTTCTACAGAGATGCTGCCTGACCCGCTGAGTTACTCCAGCTTTTTGTGTCTATCTTCGATGTAAACCTGCATCTGCAGTTCCTTCCTACACACAAGACTATAAGACACCAGCAACCCCGCGATACTGTGCAAACCTGCGGGGTAAACACTACAACACCCCAGGCCCGGGGGTTGGCACGCCAGGCGACTGGTCCCCAGCAAAGATCATAGATCTTTAAAGCCCCGCTCTATAAACTTTAGTCCCCAGTTACCTCCGCTGTCCTGTGCCCGCCGTTACCAGGGCAACGCAGCCCACAACAACCCACAATTCTCAGCGGCATGGACCTCGCGAGGTTCCAGCGAAGCATGCGCAATGCGATTCTCCGCGAGCCCCAGGACAAGTCATTTCAAGAAACTTGTTGCTGCAATATGACTTTAAGAAGGAACTGCAGATGCTGGAAAATCGAAGATAGACAAAAGTACTGGAGAAACTCAGCGGGTGCAGCAGCATCTATGGAGCCCCCGAAACGTTGCCTATTTCCTTCGCTCCATAGATGCTGCTGCACCCGCTGAGTTTCTCCAGCACTTTTGTCTCGCTGCAATGAATGTGTGTGCTTGGCCTGGACAGATATTCAGGTAATTGTCGACTTACAGGGAAATGGGGCCGTTTCTGAAAAATCAGGTTGATTATCAACAGCCTGCGAACAAACAACTCTCCTCTTGTAACTGGAATCGAATGGAGATGGCTGAAAGTTCATAAATCGGGAACAAACGTGACTATGAAGGGCAGCATGGTAGCGCAGTTGGCCTCACAATGCCATGGGGTTGATTCTGACCTGATTGATCTCTTTGCAGAGATTAAACATTCTTCATGCGTTCATGTGAGTTCCTCCCGGTGCTCTAGTTTCCAGCTGTGTGTGAGGGGTTGTAGGTTAATTGGTCACTGGAAAAATTGCCCCTCGTGTGTGGGGAGTGGATCAGAATGTGGAAAACATGAAACTGGTATGAAAGAGTGATCAATGGTGGGCGTCGACTTGGTGGAAGGAAAAGCCTGTTTCCATGCTGAATCTCAAAACTAAATTAAACGACCCAAAATGGATAGGTAACCTTTGGCCAGGTCAACACTGCATCATTCAAACTGAAACCAAGCTCACAATTGATTAGGCACATGTGATCCCGCCTGCCCTATGGCCATGGAAAATAATTATTAATGGTGCTTGTAAAATACCTTACATTTATGTTTTGGAAACTAAGTATCCTTCTCCAAGTTAGACAAAAATGTTGGGGAAAGTTAGCGGGTGAGGCGGCATCTATGGAGCGAAGGAACGGGTGATGTTTTGGGTCGAGACCCTTCTTCAGACTGATGCGGGGCGGGAAGAAGAAATGAAGATGCGGAGACAGTGGGCTGTGGGAGAGCTAGGGAGGGGAAAGAGGGAGAAAACAAGGACTACCTGAAATTGGAGAAGTCGATGTTCATACCGCTGGGGTGTAAACTACCCAAATGAAATATGAGGTGCTGCTCCTCCAATTTATGGTGGGACTCACTCTAGCCATGGAGGAGGCCCAGGACAGAAAGTTCGGATTTGGAATTGGAGGGGGAGTTGAAGTGCTGAGCCACCGGGAGATCAGGTTGGTTATTGCGAACTGAGCTCGTTTTCTTTCCTCGGGTTCTGGAGGGCGTCGTGTAGCGACACCTAGTGGTGAAGCTGTGTATTCAGAACCCTTGTCATTGGTCGCGACTGTTACGTGACCAGGGGTTCGTTCGCGGGCTTTTCAATATGTTCAGTAGGTAGTGCTCCTCACGACAATAGGAGCTTAGATCGTTTATTCCTGACCAAGTACACGTGCAGTTTGAGTGTTGTTTCACTAATAAAGAAAATTTTGCTCTACCTGCTTAGTCTCACTACAATAGTAAGATTACCATACAGTAACTTGCATATCATGTGGACACAGTGGCACAGCTGCAATTGTTACCTGCAGCAATCCAATTGAATCCTGACCCTCTGTGCTGTGTGCATGATACCCTATGTTCTTCCTGTCATTGTATGAGGTTTCCCTGAGGTATTTCAGTTTCCTCCGACATCCCACAGATGTGCAGAATGGTAGCTTAATCGGCCGCTGTAAATTATCTCTACTGGAGATGATAGGATTGAAGAGAGGGCACAGAGAATATGTTGCAAAGCAAATTAGTTGGGAGTGTGATTTCTTTGTGAACTGGCAATACTTGAAAGGCCGAATGGCTTCCAATGTTAAAGGGAAATATGGAAAAGTGGACGCTGAACCCATCCTTTTGCAGCATGGAATTGTGCCTGAGTGCAGTCAGGGCACCCAGTCAAGAAGAGGTCAGAGAATGTTTCAAAGGTATCCTCAGGTAAGCATAAAGAAATGCAGTCATCACCACGAGATTACAAATGACTATCATCTGGGACCATCCAGATGACCTAAATGTTTACTGATAGGATGAATAATTGAAACATCATCAATGGCAAATTCAGGGGAAGGAAGTCAGGCTTAACCCTCCAAACTAGTGTTATCTATCCATCTATCTTCTATCTACACATAATCTATCTATCTATCTATACATCTATCTACTTCTCTTTTATTTATATTATATATATTATTTTATATAATATATTTTATTGTTACATAACAAAAACTCTGATCTTGTGCTCTTCCAGTTTGCTCGGTTTTTCTACTTCAGCAAAAACGGTACACGACAGCACTATGAATTTTCGTCAGCTCACCCACCGTTCTCCTGTGTTGCGAGTGCAACAAGTTTGGTTCCGATTGGTAGTATATTGTAAAACTTAGCGAGGTTTAAATATCGTAAAAAATGCGCGTGCACAGATCGATCTCCTCTCCTGCCAGTCAGCGCTGCGCGGATTGGTCTCTTCTCCTGTCACTCCCTGGAACAGTCTGCCCCTTCCTGCGTTATCGAGTCTTTACTGAAGCTGAGGGACGCTGCAGGTGGTCGGCAGAGGTCATTGAAACCAGACATCATTTTCGGAGGAACCGGAAGCGGCCCGGCATTGGAGATGTCGCCAAACGGAGAGTCTGATCCCGGCGGAGGAGAGCTTCTAGCGCCCACGGTGAGTCCCAACACACCGCCATCGCAACGCCCTGCAGCTCCAGCCCTTCCCCTCTGGTCCCCTTCGCTGGCTTCTGTCCCCCTCCCCTGTGATACCCCCCTCTCCCCCATGGTTCTTCCCCCGTCTTTTCTCTGAGCTCTGCCCGCACGCCGGCTCGGCCGTTGCTGCTGGTGCTTCCGGGCTGATCTGAGGCCTGCTCTAAGGGCGCCGATGGCTGATGCTCCTCCGGGGCACGCAATAAGGGAGAGGAGCGGCAACCTCGAGATCCTGGGGAGGTGAGGAGAGAGTGTGGGGGAGGAGAGGGGATAGAGGGAGAGCAGGGGAGTTGGGAAGGGAGAGGATTTATGGAGGGAAGGAGAGAGGGAGTGACTGAGGGTAGGGAAAAGGAGAGGTGAGGGAGGGATTGGGGGAGGGTAGGAGGAGAGTGAAAAGGAGATGAGGAGGGGGAATACACTGAGAGGAGGGGGGAGTGGGGAATAGAGTGAGCGGAGGGCAGTGCGGCAGGTGAGGAGGGATAGTGGGAGGGATAGGAGGGGGTAGGGAGAGGGAGTGATTGAGGGTAGGGGAAAGGAGGGAGAGAGGGATTGGGGAGGGGAGGAGGAGATGGGAAAGAAGAGGGAGGGTGAAGAGGAGGCGGAGTGTGCTAGGGATGAGGGGAAATGAGCTGTGCCTGTGCAGTTGGGGGCTATGGGTGAGTGGTGGCATATTGTGTTGGTGGACCAAACCTCCTCTGTGACAGCGACCCAACAGGTCCCACTTATTCTAGTACACAACTATAGCTTGCATTCTTGAATAGGCTTCCCAGTGCTCCCTGAACCAGGGCTAACGTGTCCCTCCAGAAACAATCCCCCTGTATAGCAGGGAATGCCAATTAATGAATAGTTGTACTTGGAGCATTATTTGCAGGGATCAGAGAGTCAGCTAGGCATGGAGAATAATATTAACATTTTAAGATTCAGCTATTGGCTGTGTCAGATATTGACGACTGCATAAATCCAACACTTTTTTTCCCCAATGCAACCGCAGCACTTCTGGGGCAATTAAGGCAAGTGAGACAAAATGTAATCTCTCAGATGGCCAGCGTTTGAGCTTATGGCACATAGAAATTGTTAGGTACAATGTTGTGGGTATCACAGAGATATCACTGAAAGAGGATCCTTTGAGAGGCTGGTGAAGAAACACATCTGCGCCTTCCTCCCTCGGAACATGGACCGTTGCAGTTCGCATACCGTCCGAACAGATCCATGGACGATGCGGTCTCCCAGGTCTTGCACACCGCTCTCTCCCATCTGTACAGCCAGAAGGGGGGCTACGTGAGGATGCTGTTCATAGACTACAGTTCAGCCTTCAACACGATAGTCCCCACCAGGCTGGCCGGGAAGCTAATGGAATTGGGGCTCAATACCTCCCTGTGTGCCTGGGTCCTGGACTTTCTCACTGCCAGGCCCCAGGTAGTCAAGATGGGAGGGAATACATCGAAGTCCCTCACCCTGAGCACAGGATCGCCCCAGGGTTGCGTCCTCAGTCCCCTATTGTACTCCCTGTACACACATGACTGTGTGGCTAAGTTCAGCTCCAACTCAATAATTAAGTTTGCTGATGACACTGTGGTGGTGGGCCTGATCTCAGACAACGACGAGAAGGACTACTGGGAGGAGGTGGCTGATCTAGCACTCTGGTGCCAGGATAACAGCCTCCTCTTGAACATCAAAAAAACGAAGGAGCTGATCATGGACTTTAGGAGGGCACATCATCCGAGGACGTACACTCCATTGAGGATAAATGGGGATCCTGTGGATAGGGTGAACTGTTTTAAATATCTGGGAGTCCACATCTCCGAGGATATGACATGGTCATCACACGCCTCAGCACTCGTGAGTAAGGCAAGGCAGCGCCTTTACCACCTCAGGCAATTGAGGAAATTCAGAGTGTCTCCGAGGATCCTCCAGTGCTTCTTCGCAGCGGCGGTGGAAAGCATCTTGTCCGGGAACATTACCATCTGGTTTGGGAATTGCTCTGCCAAGGATAAGAAGGCTCTGCAGAGAGTAGTGCGTTCGGCCGAACGCACTATGGGAACTTCACTTGCCCCCCTGCAGGAACTATACATCAGGAGGTGCAACTCCAGAGCCAATATCATGAGAGACCCCTTCCACCCCTGCAACGGACTGTTCCAGCTGCTACGGTCAGGAAAACGCCTCCATTGCCATGCGGTGAGAAGGGAGAGGTTGAGAAGGAGTTTCTTCCCAGAGGCCATTCGGTCTGTAAACGCCTATCTCACCAGGGACTAACTCTACTGAACGTTTTTCCTTCCATTATTTATTATGTAAAAGAATATGTGTGTTTATGATTGTGTTTATAGTTTGTTTGGTTGTTTGTCTTTTTGCACAAAAGTCCACGAGCATTGCCACTTTCATTTCACTGCACATCTCGTATGTGTATGTGACAAATAAACTTGACATGACTTGGAGGTGGGAGCTGAATATCCAAAGAGCGGAAACTATAGGCCAGTTAATCTGACTACAGTGTTTGTTATGATTTTTGAGTCGATTATAAAGGATGAGGTTTCCGAATACTTCGAACCACATGATAAAGTAGGCCAAAGTCAGCATGGTTTTGTGAAGACGAGATCTTGCCTGATGAATTTGTTATTGGAGGAAGAAATAGCAGGACAGAAAAAGAAGAGTCACCAGATGTTTTTACCCGGGATTTTAGAAGATCTTTGATACGGTGCTGCATGTGAGGCTGCTAAAGAGGATGAGAGCACATAGTATTAGAAGGAAGATACTTACATGGATAGACGGCTAAATGGCAGAAGGCAAGGAGTGCGAAGAAAGGGAGTTTCTGGTTGGTTGCTAGTGATTAGTAGTGTTCCGCAGGGGGGCCGCTACTCTTCTTGTATCTCAATTATTTGTATGATGGAATTGAAGGCTTTGTGTGCGAATGATAGAAAGATAGGTAGAGGGGCAGGTAGTGTAGAGAAAGCAGGGGCTCTGCAGAACGATTTGGACAGATTGGGAGAGTGGACAAAGAAGTGGCGAAAGTACATTGGCCACTTTGTATGAAGTGGCATTGTGTGCGGTGATACACTTCATACAAGGTGTGTGAACACACAGCATAGCAAAGTGTGCAGCCATACACTTTGGTGTAGGAATGAAGGCATGGACTATTTGCTAAATGGGGAGAGGATTCAGAAATCTGAGATGCAAAAGGACTTGGGAGTGCTGGTGCAGGATTCCCAAAATATTTATTTGCAAGTTGAATCGGTAGTGAGGAAGGCAAATGCAATGTTAGTATTTATTTCAAGAGGATTAGAATATTAAAAAAAACTATAATATAACTAGACTAAGTGGGACCCGTTGGGTCCCAGCATCACACAGGAGGGCTGGTCATCCAACGCAATATTCCACCTCTCCACCAATTCTAATATTGGAGGCCAATTGTGTGGGGGGGGGGGGGGGGGGGGGGGGGGGGCGGCGCTGTTGGGCTGGTAGTTGACTCACGGCTAATCCTTGAAATTCTATTTCAAGCAGGGTATAAGGCCACCAAATTCAAGTGCAGTTTCTTACCACTTCTAGCAGGGTGCAAGGCCACCAAATTCAAGTGCAGTTTCATACCATTTGAAGTAGGGTGCAAAGCCACTAAAGACAGCGAGTCGTGACCTCTCCCTCCTCCATCTTGCAGAGACTGAGCCACACCCACACTTCTGGGTTTTATAACCCCTCTCTCTCTCTCCCCCCCCCCCCCCCCCCCCCACCGGAAAAGGTGTGGCTTTCATGGAGTGATTGACAGGAGAGAGATTCTCAACATTTTTTAAAAAACTAATAACACTTTTATTTTTCATTGATGGGAAGAATTCTCTGCACCTGCTCAGCGGAGGGGGGACTGAGTAAGATGGCCAAAACTCACAGCCGTAAGTGGTAGCGTTTTATCTAAAATTAATATACAGTGCAAACAGGAAGTAAGTGCATTTACAGTAGTGCCTTTCAACTTCAAGCCAATGCACCCACGCCACTATTTGCAGTAAGGAGTGCATTTCAATTTCATGCCACCATTTGCAGTAAGTGGTGCCTTTCAACTTCAAGCCAATGCACCCAAGCCACCATTTGCAGTAAGTAATGCCTTTTAACTTCAAACCACACCCAAGCCACCATTAGCAGTAAGAGGTGCCTTTCAACTTCATGCCACCATTTGCAGTGCCTTTCAACTTAATGCCAAAGCACCCAAGCCACCATTTGCAGTAAGTAGTGCCTTTCAACTTCAAGCCAATGCACCCACGCCCCCATTTGCAGTAAGTAATGCATTTTAACTTCAAGCCATTGCACCCAAGCCACCATTTGCAGTAATAGTGCCTTTCAACTTCAAGTCAAAGCTCCCAAGCCACCATTTGCAGTAAGTAGTGCCTTTCAACTTCATGTCGCCATTTGCAGTAAGTGGTGTCTTTCAACTTCAAGCCACACTCAAGCTACCATTTGCAGTAAGCAGTGCCTTTCAACTTCATGTCGCCATTTGCAGTAAGTAGTGCCTTTCAACTTCATGCCACCATTTGCAGTAAGTGGTGTCTTTCAACTTCAAGCCACACCCAAGCCATCATTTGCAGTAAGTAGTGCCTTTCAACTTCAAAGCTCCCAAGCCACCATTTGCAGTAAGTGGTGTATTTCAACTCCAAGCCACACCCAAGCAATCATTTGCAGTAAGTGGTGTCTTTCCACTTCAAGCCACACCCAAGCAACCATTTGCAGTAAGTAGTGCCTTTCAACTTCATGCCACTATTTGCAGTAAGTGGTGTATTTCAACTTCAAGCCACACCCAAGCCGTCATTTGCAGTAAGTGGTGTTTTTCAACTTCAAGCCACACCCAAGCCAGCATTTGCAGTAAGTAGTGCCTTTCAACTTCAAGCCAAAGCAACCAAGCCACCATTTGCAGTAATAGTGCCTTTCAACTTCAAACCAAAGCAACCAAGCCACCATTTGCAGTAATAGTGCCTTTCAACTTCAAACCAAAGCTCCCAAGCCACCATTTGCAGTAAGTAGTGCTTTCAACTTCAAGCTAAAGCACTCAAGCCACCATTTGCAGTAAGTAGTGCCTGTCAACCTCATGCCACCATTTGCAGTAAGTAGTGCCTTTCAACTTCAAGCCAAAGCAACCAAGCCACCATTTGCTGTAAGTAGTGCCTTTCAACTTCAAGCCAAAGCAACCAAGCCACCATTTGCAGTAATAGTGCCTTTCAACTTCAAGCCAAAGCTCCCAAGCCACCATTTGCAGTAAGTAGTGCCTTTCAACTTCATGCCACCATTTGCAGTAAGTAGTGCCTTTCAATTTCAAGACACACCCAAGCCAAGCCAACCAGGGGAGGGAGGGAGGGAGGGAGGGGATGCGCTTTCTGGAGCGCTAGTATGAACCATTTTAGAACCAATAGACATTTTTTGCAAGCTTTAGAACCAATAGAGACACTTTTTGCAAGCTTTAGAACCAAAAGACATTTTGTTTGCAAGCTTTAGAACCAATAGACATTTTTTTGCAAGCTTTAGAACAAATAGACATTTTTTTACAAGCTTTAGAACCAATAGACATTTTTTGCAAGCTTTAGAACCAATAGACATTTTTTGCAAGCTTTAGAACCAATAGACATTGTTTTGCAAGCTTTAGAACCAATAGACATGTTTTTGCAAGCTTTAGAACCAATAGACATTTTTTTGCACACTTTAGAACCAATAGACACATTCTGCAAGCATTTTAGAACCACTAAGGGCACTTACATTTGAGTAGACATGTGTTTAGTGTTATTCACAGCTCAGAGAAACGTGACCCTCTGCCTTCCTCCATCTTGAAGAGTGAGTGAGGCACACCAGCAGCAGAGAGAATGGGGAATTTTGTAAAAACATTAATATCTCTGTCATTTTTAATCGACGGGAAAAATCCTCAGCACACATGCGGCGGAGGGGGGCTCTGAGCAAGGTGGCCAAAAATGACGGCCGTAGGTGGCGGCGTTCTCTCGGAAATCGCAGCACAGATGGCGAAAACCGGTCAAGAACAGACTTTTAGTAATATAGAAGATAGATAGATAGATAGATAGATAGATAGATAGATAGATACTGAGCTGTAATACTGAGCTGCATTTGGAGTGGGCAGATTTGGGCCACATATCAGAGAAATTATGTGCTGGCATTGGAGAGAGTCCAGAGGAGGTTTACGGGAATTGTCCTGGGGATAATTGGGTTACATTTTGATGAGCGTTTTACCATTAATATGTAGCAACTCATTATCTGCAATCCAGAGTATTGGGTCTGGTGCATCCCATAGGCGGCCTGACCTAGTTTATGAAATCCTACTACTATTAAGCCAAGTGACAAGGAGGGGCAGTGATGTGACTTTGTTGTGGGTCCCAGCACACATTGGTGCTCTAGGAAATGAAAAAGTGGATAAATTAGCAAAGGAGGCTTTAAAAAAAAAGAAACATAGAGGTAGACTTACAATTATCCAAATCTGAAGGAAAACACATTGTGTGGAAGAAAATAAATCAGGAATGTCAACAATATTGGGAACAGGAGACAAAGGGGAGACACCTCTATTCGCTACAAAACAGAGTGGGCATTATAGCAAGAAGAGGGGGGGAACAGGAGGGAACATGTAGTATTAGCAAGATTGAGGATAGGACACACTCACCTGAACAGCACATTAAAAATATTGGAAAAACACCCTACTGGACTGTGTGAGGAATGCCATCAGCCGGAAACAGTTCAGCATGCCCTAATTACATGTAGGAGATATGAGACAGAAAGAGGAGTTATGACCAGTGAAATGAAGAAAATTGGAGTGACAGAAATATCAGTAAAGAACATTCTAGAGTGTGGAGGGAAAGGAAAAGGAATAAAGGTATTGTTTGATTTCTTGAGGGCCTCTGGCCTTATAAAAAGGATATAATGTAAAGACATGAGTACTGTGGAATGAAGCCAGAAGGTGGCAGTAATGCAACATTACGGATGCCGGCTGCCGTAAAACTCCAAAGAAGGAGAAGCGCGTTTTACCATACTGGGCCTGTACTCACTGGAGTTCAAAAGGATGGGATGGGATCTTATTGAACTTACCGAATAGTGGAGAGCCTGGATAGAGTGGATGAGGAGATAATGTTTCTGCTAGTGGGAGAGTCTAGGACACAGCCTCAGATTAAAATGATGTGTTTTTAGAAAAGAGATGAGGAAGAATTTATTTTGTCAGAGGGTGGGAATTTTTGAAATTCATTGCCAGACAGCTGTGGAGGCCAAGTCATTCGATATTTTTAAGGCAGAGATTAACAGATTTTTGATTAGTCAGGGTGTCAAGAGTTGTGGGGACAAGGCAGGAGGATGGGGTTGGGAAGGAAAGATAGATCAGCCACGGAATGGTGGTGTAGACTCTTTGGGCCGAAAACCGTAGTTGTAACTATCTTCTTTATCGCCAGGAGGAGGACGGAAGCGGAAGGTTGCGGGTTGTTGCAGTGGACGTCAAAGATCTTATAGCTTATAGGATCTTTGGTGGACGTTATCAGACAGCTAAGATTTTATTGAATGGCAACCGGCTCGAGGAACTTCCGCCTTCTCCTGTAATCACCGGGACGTCACGGTCTTTTCCGATATTGCACCACTGGGTGAGGTCAGCTGACGGCTCGGAATGACTTTGCAAAATTAATCAGCGTGGGTTGCAGAGTGTTGGAGATGGCGGATCGGACGATGCTGTTCTGGGGATCGGGCTCGCCACCCTGTTGGCGCCTGATGATAGCGCTGAAGGAGAAGCAGGTGCTCGACATCCCTCAGAAGCTGCTATCCTTCGACAAACAGGAGCACAAGTCGCCCGAAGTTCTGGCACTGAACCCCCGGGGAGAAGTAAGGACAATTGGAGTTTGAAACTGTTAGGCAACACCTCTCATGCAAAGTTGGGGAGACTGTCAGCGACTTGGGCCGCGAGTAACTGCTTTCGTTTTGTTTCAGCTCCCCACCTTTGTGCACAATGGCAACATCGTGAACGAGTCGATGGCGGCCTGCCTGTACCTGGAGGTGAGTGAATAGACACGGGCACACACACACACCGCCGTCCTCCCGCTAGATCCGGCACAGAGCGAGAAGTTCCCGGGCTCAGAGAAAATGTGGGGCAGCCTTCGGACGTAGTGGAATCTCTAAAACGATTCCAAGTCTGTGCAAAGTTCGGGAGACATTTTGTTCAGTGGGCGGATCAAACGGGAGTGCCTCTCGAGAAGCACTGCCTTGTTACGTTAAGTGTCCCATTGCCCCAGGAAGGGGTGAGCAAGGCCCACCACCCGCTTGACCCGGATCGATGTGCACTCGGTCGGCCAGAGTAATCAAATTGATTCTCTATAGATAAAACAAATCCGATTATAATTTTGATCTGCAGAAAATGACTAGCCAATATTTATTTCCGTTTTTAAAGCTTTAAATGTTTTAAAGCCTTTGACTAATGAGCGTTGAGTAAGCCGATTTTACAGATGAAGCAGTTCTGGAGTGCAGACCACTGCTGCGAACCACGAGGAGTTAGTATCGCTGCCCCGACAAAGTCCTTTTTACTGACTCGTTCGTCAGGGTGTACGTCAATGACTGGAAGTGTGGTAGATTAGGGTGGAGCAGCGGTAGCGTAGCTGCCTTTACAGCGCCAGGGATCTTTTCGATGCCTGTAGAGTGGGTTTCCTCCCACATTCCAGTGACGTGTAGACTTGTAGGTTAATTGACTTCTAAAAATTGCTCCTGGTGTGTAAAACAGATCTAGTGTATAGGTGATCCCTGATCGGTGGGGACTTGGAGACCCTTGCACATTATCTCTAAACTAAATCACATGAGTGTACATGGACTACACTCCGTGAAAGGATTGTTGGATTGAATTACATTTATTTCAATGCAAGAGATGGGTAGGGTGTATGAACTCGGTGAGTGTATAGGTATGTGGGATTGGGACGTTTTAGCTGCAATGTATAGTTTGCTAGGGACAGGGCTACGAGAGGCAAGTACCATTTATTAACCAAAAAAAACATTTAAAAGACATTTGAACATGTACATGAATATGAAAGATTTAAAAGGGTATGGGCCAAACGTGGGCACATGGAACTAGTGTAGATGGGACATCTTGGTTGGCATGGGCATGATAGGCTGGATGCCCTTTTTCCACGATGTATGATTCCATGATACATCCATAGCATTTGGTGCTCCCAGTGTAGCCTCCTTGAGATCGGCCAGTCAAAGTGTAGACTAAGCAGCCATTTCGCCAAACACTTGGGCTCTGTCCGCCAAGGTCTGCTGAATCCCTGTTCGCTCCCCATTTTAACACTCCTTGCCGTGCCATACTGACCTTTATGTCCTGGACCACCTCCATTGCCAGAGTAAGGCAACATGCAACCTGGAGGAACACCACCTCGTGTTACGCTTGGGTACATCCAACGGCATAAACATTTCTCCCATCCCTGTCCCCTTCCACCTATATTCCTTCTTCTAGCTTCACATTTCATGCCTCTTCTCTTTACTTCTGCCTTTTGTCTTTTCATCTCTGACTCTTGTCCAACCATACCAATCAAACACCCCCCCCCCCATCTGTATCCACCTATCACATGCCAGGCTTCGGCCTGGCCTCGCCTTTCTTCCAGCTTTCTCCCACCTTCTACAATCAGTCTAAAGAATGGTCCCGACCAAAACGTCACCCACCCATGTTCTCCAGAGATGCTTGCTGACCCACTGGATCACTCCAGCACTTTGTATCTTTTCTTTGTAAACTGGCAGCTGCAGTTCCTTGTGTTGAAATTGTTTGCAATTATCTCCGGTATGATGCTAATGTTTCCCTGGGATGTGTTTCTTCATTGCTTTGCAGAATCAATTCAAGTCCCAAGGCAACCAACTGATTCCAGATGGCCCCGCAGAGCAGTCTCTGGTTTACCAGCGGATGTTTGAAGTGGTAACTCTGCACCAAAAAATGGGTGAGCTTCTGACCAAGCTGTTGTGTTCAGCCTGTGGGTGGTTGGGGCTGTCACGGGGTAATGAGTGGGATGGAGGTGGTTGCTTCTGATCACAGCTGGGGCAAGTGTCAACACAGAGAGTCCACCCAGTCCTCGCCAGGAGACCCCACATGGGCGCCCCTAGGCAACTACAAATGGGCACTGGCCAACTAACCAGTGGGGCCCTGGTAGAATCCTTGCCTGATTAAGTACTGGAGGGGGAGATGGGGGTGTGTGGGTGGGGGGGGGGGGGGGGGTGATGGTGGCCTTAATAGAGAATTAGGACTGGAGTGGGTGGGAGGATGGTTGCCAGCCTGAATACCAGATAACTCCAGTACTGGTTTGAAAACAACCTGAAAATCCATGTTAATTAATCAAAAACTGGAAATTCAACCACTAAATGCAGAGTATGAGTAGAAATACATTGCCGAAAAGAACTGGTGATGGATGCTGAGAGCACAGGTGGCAAGGCACGTTGCTGACAGACATGACACGCAGTTTCTTCATCACTATTCAGGACATCTACTGCCCAAGCATCCAAGGCTTACCCAACAGAGCCAAGTTGAATAATCCAGAAATCTGAGGTCAAATTCACCATGGCAGCTGTAGAATTTCAATTTGATCGATAATCTGGTATTTAGGAAAGCAACTCGTCATGGTAATGATGCCCATAAACAACTGCTATTAATCATAAAACCCATCTGGTTCACTGGCATCCTTCAGGGGAGGAAACGTCATCTGCACCTGCACCGTCCAGCATGTGACAACAGACCCCCCCCCCCCCCCCAATGTGGTGCAATTGACTGTTAAATATCCTCCAAAAGCCATGGTTGAAACATGGGCTGATAAGTGTCGCTTGAGAGGGACCTGGAGAATTCTTGCCCACATTTTAATTACAATAGGGTTCTACACCATCCTGTGGCTCGTACATGACGATGGACAAAGCCATGAATTTAAGCAAATGGCCCATCACGGACTCCTCTCCGTGCAGACTGCCATCTACGAGGGTGCATTATTGACCTAACACTTTTCCCAATCTTTTTCACTGCAATATTGCACTTCATTCCGAATGAACTTCCTGTTGGTGGCAATAATCTAATCGGTGACTGGAAAGCTATTCAACTTCCATTGCTCCCACTCCACATCTAAGATCTCACTCAAGTTTGTCATCAAACTGTGGAGTATAGGTAATGCCTATATAGCATGCACTTCATGCCAAATTTCAAGTGGTTATTGTCTGATTTAGAAGCAAAGGAGAATGGGCTTTGCACTCAATGCCTGCAAGACCAGTGTCCTCTCTCAAACTGCCTTTGCAGTCCATGACAATGAAGGTTCATGATACGACTCTAGAAAACACAGCATCTAGAATAGTACAGCACAGGAATGGGCCTTTGATTGTGCTAAACATGATGCCAAGACAAACAGTTACCTGCCTGCCTGCACATGATCCCTATCCCTCCATTCCCTGCATATACATGTGCCTAAATAAGTACCTCTTAACCTCCACCATCGTATCTGGTTTCACCACGATCCCTGACAGCATGTTCCAGGCACCCACCATCATCAGTATAAAAACAATACTTGTTCCACTTTGGCCCACTCACCTTAAAACAATGCCTTCTCGTATTTGATATTTCCATCCTGGGAGTAAAGGTGCTGACTGTCTACCCTATCTTTACCTCTCATAATCTATATAATTAGATCAGCTCTCAACTCTTCCTCAGCTATCTGTCCTCAACTCTTCTTCTGTCCCAGCTCCCATAAGCTTCAATTCCTCCATCTTTTAAATATTATTCTATCTCTTCGTGAAACTGATCGAATGATCCGGCGGCCACCACCCTCTGGGGCAGAGAGTTCTGCAGATTTGTTACCTTCTGAGACAAGTTTCAAATGACCGGCCACTTTTGTCACCTTGTCCCCTTGTTTGTGACACATCCACAAGTGAAAACATCTCCAGAGAATGTGTTGTGTACCATCTATATGTTCCTCTATTTTGGGCCTACTTCATGGCAAAGGCAATCATTGATAATTAAATTCAGCACCCCCATTCAGTGTCCCATTACATCCAATCACACCTGTTGCATACATTTTTTTTTAGAGATATATTGCGGAAACAGGCCCTTCAGCCCACCAAATCCATGCCGACCACCCCATACACTAGCACTATCAATAGACAATAGGTGCAGGAGTAGGCCATTTGGCCCTTCGAGCCAGCACTACCATTCAATATAATCATGGCTGATCATCCACAATCAGTACCCCGTTCCTGCCTTCTCACCATATCCCCTGACTCTGCTATCTTTAAGAGCTCTCTCTAACTCTTTCTTGAAAGCATCCGGAGAATTGGCCTCCACTGCCTTCTGAGGCAGAGAATTCCACAGATTCACAACTCTCTGGGTGAAAAAGTTTTTCCTCTTCTCTGTTCCAAAAGGCCTATCCCTTATTCTTAAACTGTGGCCCCTGGTTCTGGATTCCCTTAACATAGGAAACATGTATCCTGCCTCTAGCGTGTCCAATCCCTTAATAATCTTATATGTTTCAATAAGATCCACTCTCATCCTTCTAAATTCCAGAGTATACAAGCCCAGCCGCTCTATTCTAGAAACATAGAAACATAGAAAATAGGTGCAGGAGTAGGCCATTTGGCCCTTCGAGCCTGCACCGCCATTCAATATGATCATGGCTGATCATCCAACTCAGTATCCTGTACCTGCCTTCTCTCCATACCCCCTGATCCCTTTAGCCACAAGGGCCACATCTAACTCCCTCTTAAATATAGCCAACGAACTGGCCTCAACTACCTTCTGTGGCAGAGAATTCCAGAGATTCACCACTCTCTGTGTGAAAAATGTTTTCCACATCTCCGTCCTAAAAGATTTCCCCCTTATCCTTAAACTGTGACCCCTTGTTCTGGACTTCCCCAACATCGGAAACAATCTTCCTGCATCTAGCCTGTCCAACCCCTTAAGAATTTTGTACGTTTCTATAAGATCCCCCCTCAATCTTCTAAATTCTAGTGAGTTCAAACCGAGTCTATCCAGTCTTTCTTCATATGAAAGTCCTGACATCCCAGGAATCAGTCTGGTGAACCTTCTCTGTACTCCCTCTATGGCAAGAATGTCTTTCCTCAGATTAGGAGACCAAAACTGTACGCAATACTCCAGGTGTGGTCTCACCAAGACCCTGTACAACTGCAGTAGAACCTCTCTGCTCCTATATTCAAATCCTTTATCAACATATGACAGTCTCGCCATCCCTGGTATTAACCTTGTGAACCTACGCTGCGCTCCCTCAATAGCAAGAATGTCCTTTCCCAGGGACAATTTACAATTTTACTGAAAACAATTAACTTACAAGCCTGGACATCTTTGGAGTGTGGGAGGAAACTAGAGCACCCCACCCAGTCACAGGGAAAGAGTAGAGACAGCATCCATAGTCGGGATTAAACCTGGGTCTTTGGCGCTGTAAGGCAGCAACTCTACCACTGCGCTACCCTATTACAGATAAAAGTTTAAAGATGAAGACCTCAAACCTGGTGCAGCTCATTGTCTACTGGGCAAGATGATTCCCTGTACTCAACTTTTGTTAAGACCTCTTAGAGCAGCAACCTCAAGGAACTTGAGTGATACCACCCACATTGTCCCCACAAATTCCACCACACGCATTTGATGGGAGTATAAATCAACAACAGTCCTTTTTCAGTTAGTCGCCGGTGATGCCTATCCTGTACTGGTGGACAGGTCACATCGACGTGGAGATTCCATTCCAGAAGAGGATCTATTGTGTTAATGTGTGATATGATTTGATGCATAACATTCAGAATAAGCATTCACTTTCTCTACACTCCTGCTATACCAGTGGCAAATTGAGAGAAACCTCTCAACGCTGTTCCTGAGGGCAAGAGTCATTCTAACCTTTCTGTCCTTGCAACCACAGCTGACTTCCTCTTCTACAGTTGGAGGGTTCCAGAACCTGAGCGACATGACACAGCGCTGGCAAGGAACAAGTCTATGCTGAGTTCAGAGTTTAAACTCTGGGAAGGATATCTGTGGAAGGTATGTCCCTTTATTTGAAGACTGCGAGCAGTTTAGATAAGTTGATCTGCAGTTGCATGAGCCATGGTTAAGTTGCTGCTGGAAATATATAAATTAGGAGCTGGCCCGGACGTTTCGACACTTTGTCACTGCTCTGATTTTTTATATGGCCTTGGCCGATCTTTCATCATGTACCATATTCATACTTTCTCCCCATTCAGGAACTCGTTTATCCCCTCCATTGTTCTCTCTGGCAGAGAGATCAAGGGATTCACTTCAAGAGGTCTGCTTCAACCACTAACCCCCGGCAGCACGTTCCAGACCCTCACCACCCTCTGTACATGTAAAACAAAATCTTGTCCCTTACATCTCCTTTAAGCTCCGGCCCTCACACTTTAAAGCTATGCCCTCTCGAATATGATTTTTTCCATCCTGGGAAAAAGATTCTGACTGTCCACACTAGCTAGCTATGCCTCTCATAATTTTATACATGTCTATCAAGTCTCCCCTCAACCTCCAGCATTCCAAAAAAAACAATCCAAGTCTGTCCAACCTCTCCCTGTAGCTAACACTCCCTAAACCAGGCATAATTCTGGTAAGGCAGCATCTCTGGCGAAAAGGAATAAATGACATTTTGAATTGAGACCCTTTTTCAGACTGAGAGTCAGGGAAGAAGTCCTTCTCCCCCTCTTCCCTCTCTCTTGATTCTGTCTGAAGAAGGGTGTCAACTCAAAATGTCACCTATTTCTTCAGAGATGCTGCCTGACACACTGAGCTGCTCCATCTTTTTCTGTCCATATTTGGTGTTCCTTCCTACACGTAATTCTGGTAAACCTCCTCTGCACCCTTTCCAAAGCTTCCAGTACACCCCTGTAATGGGGCAACCAGAACTGCATGCAGTACTCCAAAGACGGCCTAACCGAAGTCTTATAAAGCTGCATCCTTGCTCTTGTACTCTAAATCCCTCGATTGTATCATTTCTCTTTACTATGTTGGGCTTTTAGTGATTCATGTACAAGAACACCAACTCTCTTTGTATATCAACTCATCCCTATTTCTATCTGCTTCAGTAACATCCCACCTTTCTCCTGTTCCTGACAAAGTGGTGAACCTCGTAGAGTCATACTTATCTATATTATGTTGTGCCTCAGTTGCATTGAATCCACATTACATGCTCTTCATTGTTCCTAATCTATGTTGCATGGAAACAGATCCCTTGCCGATTAACATGTCCCATTTGTCTGCATATGGACGATATATCTCTAAAATTTTCCTCTCCATTTACCTGTCCAAGTGTCTCTTAAATGCTGTTTGTGTACTTGCCTCGGCAACTTCCTCTGGCAGCTTATTCCATTGCGAAGGCAGGTACAGGATATTGAGGTGGATGATCAGCCATGATCATATTGAATGGCGGTGCAGGCTCGAAGGGCCAAATGGCCTACTCCTGCACCTATTTTCTATGTTTTCTATGTCTATGTTTCTATATTCACCTCCTTTGACAACATTGTAGCACTGCTTTATGATGAATAGTGAAGGCTAATTACTGACTGCTGTGATGCGCAACTAGTCACTGCCCACCATCCTGCAAAAGACCCATTTATTTCAAAATCAAAACTGTCCTGTGAACTAATTTTCAATCTGTGGCATTGGATGACCCATAAATCTATGTGATGTGATGTTACACACTAACCTTGCATGTAGGCTTTTTCCTTTCAGAAAGCAATGTTCAGTTCTAATTCAGTTGATATTTCCCCACTGTCCTGATGTCTCATTATTTCCAACAGCTTTCAGCATCTTCTCCACTCCCCATGTTATACTAACCATTAACTATCTCTGTTCTTTTGAGGGATTACACAAACCATAATTGCCCTCCAATCCATGGGCATTGTTCCGTGGTCCACATCGTTTTCCAGAATACTTACCATTAAATACTGCAGATTATTGGGAAATGGAAATGTATCAGTTTTCAGTAGCTTTAATTTCTCAACACTTTTTCAAATTAGTTTTAGTTTGTCACGTTGTAGATTTATAGTTCACCAATATTTCTGGAAAGTTAATTGTGTCGTTTTCAGTGACAACGTATTTGCTGAACTGCTTTGTCACTTCACATTATGAATTTGCAGATTTCAGTACAGGACTTCACTAAAATAGAATTTAACAAGTATGAGGCACTCTGATGCAATGTATTCTTTGGTAACTATCCCACACAGGACTGGGGAGATGTCAGCGTTTGATTTGTGGCAGAGATTCAGAAAACACTGTCCGCAATAACAGCTCATGAGCAGGTGGGTGGGAAATGAGCTCCAAATTAGGGGAAGACCCCAGGGTAACATCCTCTTGTATCAACACTACCATGTCCACTGACCATGTGGGGTTTCTCGTGGTGCTCTGGTTTCCTCCAAGATGTGGATGTTTCTAGGTTAATTGCCTTTAATAAAAATTGTAAATTGTCCCTAGCCTGTAAGACAGTGCTAGTGAATGGGAATCGCTGGTCGGCACGGACTCGGCTGGCTGAAGGACCCATTTCCGCGCTGTATCTCCAAACTAAATTAAACAAATATGGAACAATACAGCATGGGAACAGGCCCTTCGACCCACAGTGTTAGTGCCGAACATGATGCCAAGACCAACTGTTTTCCATGTGCACATACCTCCTTGCATACCTGTATGCCTATCCAAACGTTTCTTGAAAGCCACGGTCATGTAGGGTGAATGCACAGAGTCTTTTACCAAGGGTAGGCGAATCAAAAACAAGAGGACAGATGTCTAAAGTGAGAGGGGCAAGTTTTAATACAAACCTGAAGGGCACCTATTTTCACTCGGAGAATAGTGCATGGAATGAATTGCCAGAGGAGGTAATTGAGGCAGACACTATAATAGCATTTAAAACACATTTGGACAGGTGCATGAATAGGAAATGTTTAGATACAGTAGATGTGGTCCAAATGCAGGCAAGTGGGACAAACATCTTGGTCAGCATGGACGAAGGGCCTGTTCCTGTCAAAGATTATTCTATAATTGCATAAGTGTGTGCTTTAACCATACTCTTTCTTCCCGTCAGATGGGACCAAAGTCGTACATAGCTGGAAAAAACTTCACTATGGCTGACATCATGCTGTTTCCACATCTGGCCTTCTGCGTCCGATTTGGGTGAGTTACTGATCGTCTCACTGTAGTCTGTTAATTGGATTTAAGATCGGTGAAACACAACCCTTGGGTGATGATGGGCTTTGAGCTGAGATTATGTGTCCAGCCAGCAGAGCACACATCCTGGTCTATCTTCAGTTTCCATATTTCCTTACAACATAGGAGGCCATTCAGCCCATTAAGCATTAACTATGGCGATAGATGTGGCCCGTCATCATGGGTCCTGGTCCGTATGCAATAACGGTTGCTGACCCCTGGACTAAACCAAACCCTTGATCCTGTCCCGACAGCTTTTTTTCAAATTTTAGCGACTCAAAGTGGGGGTGTGTCTTCATTGCCGGGAAATTCAGTAAATGCCAGTTGTTCCAACACCTAGTTCCCCCAGGCTGGTCCTTGAGATGGCTTTTGTTAGTTACTTCCCTGTTGGAACCAAACATCCATATGAATTTGCAGCACAGAGGAATTTAAGTGACTAAACACCTCGTTGTGTATGTATGAAAATTTAAATATTCCTGACTGAAAAATTCAACCATGTATCTTTTATGTTGATTTCAGACTCTCTCAGAAAAGGTACCCACATCTGCTGGATTACTACCACCGAGTGAAGGAACGCCCCAGCATACAGGCCACTTGGCCCCCACACTGGAAGGAGAGCCCTCTACCCATTGACTCCCTGAAGGAGGTCTAAGGTCCCTGTTCTCACTAGGCATGTTCTCTGTCTCCACCATCATGCAGGTTGTCATTGAGCCTGCAGTCAGAATTTTATCAAGAAATATGCTGGCATTTTCTAGGCAGTGGCTGATTTTAAACCTTTGAATAAATTCTCTTAGATTTATTAAAGTGGTCGGATAAATGAGTATTCGTCATTAACACATAGTCAGACAAGAAGCTGCTTCAACGGTTTAGTACTGAATCAAGATTTAACCAGTCTTTGAACATTTTGGTATTTCCCTGCTCATTGAGCTTCTTTCACGGGGATTGATGATGTTCAAGGAACTGTGTGTACTGGCCTTTTCTATTTTCCACTCCTATAGTTGAATCCTGGTCATCTCAAATAAACACCCTTCAGGAACTTATAAAAATTTCCTCTGATAATGAACCAGGGGGATAACTAATTGCTCTTTTACCCGGTGATTATAGGCAATTTCTAAACACCTCTGCTTAGAGATAGTCTGGGCTTTCACCCTCAGTAGTACCCACTGCCTGCTGCTCTCATTCTGTTCCCTCACAGTCTGGAGCACAATTGATACATGTCAATTAATATAAACAGGCTATTGAATGTTTTTACGTTATCCTTGAAGTGTGAAAACGCACACCTCCAGATTCAAGGATAGCTTCTTCCCATCAGGCAACCGAACAACTCTATCAACAATTAGAGAGTGGTCCTGAGCCACTATTCACCTGGAGATCCTTAGACTATCTTTAATCTGACTTTACTGGACTTTATCTTACACTAAATGTTATTCCCTTGATCATTTATGTTTACTCTGGATCGCTCAATTGTAGTCATGTATTGTCTTTCCGCTGACTGGTTGGCACGCAAGACTTTTACCTGGTAGATATGACAAAAAACTAAACTTCAAACTTTATTAGTAAAAACATCATAAATTATACAAGGATAAGAGAATTGAAGAATGCAGATGGTGCCACATTCGCAACACTTGGGAGTTTGTAGAAGGTTTTATGATTGATCCTTGATGCACAGCACTGTAAAATTTCACCTGAGGAACCACGGTTTGATCACTATAGCAAGGACATGGGCAGGGGTATAGTCATACAGCATGGAAACAGGTCCTTCAGTCCAACTTGTCCATGCTGACCAAGATGCTCCATCTAAGTTGTCCCATTTGCCCGTGTTTAGCCCACATCCCTCTAAACCTTTCCTATCCATGTACATGTCCAAGTGTCTTTAAAATGCCAACTACCTCCTCTGGAAGTTTGATCCACGAACCCAGCTATTGTATTTATTTAAGGCAGAGGTAGATTCATAATCGGTGATGATATCAAGGAGAATGGCAAAAATGCTGGAAGATGCACTTGAAGAAAGTCAGATCAGTCATTATCCCATGGAACGGCAGGGCAGGCTTGAGGGGCTGAATGGCATCCTGCTGGTCCTACTTCTAATGGTTTAACTTGCCGAACTGGCTGAGTCATTATGTCGTCAAATTTAAAAAATCATTTGTTGTGATGTGTGACTATAAAGTTGGCATTGTCAGCACTCAGTGAAAATGATTGAGGTGATCTGCTAGACTCCATTGAGAGCTTTTTCATCTCTGGCCTTTGTCTAATCATCTGCCCATCAAAACCATCGCCGAGCGAGTATGCGCGGAGTCCGGTGTGCAGGATGAAGGGTTGTCCGAACTGTCCAGTTTATTCAGCACACAAGATAGTACACAGAGTTGGTAAATCAAATGCTCCACTACCGCGGTCTCTAACGCTTAGGGATGAAGTCTGTGCCTCGCTCTGTGTCTGACTGTAGATCCCCAGCCTTTGTGGTATTATTTGTGATGAAGTTGCGCACCCTGCTGGCTCATTCCAGCTGCGTCTCTGCCGGAGGAGACGGATACACCATTTATATGGCACATGGTGTGAGTAGTTTGCCGGGTATCTTGTGGGGCCGGTGAAGAGGGAGGCGGCTGCTCTCATTGAACAGGTTTCGCTGCTACCTCAGAACCCGGGTCAAGAGGCAACATGGATACAGGAGCACCTTCTTCAATTGCTGCCGGACTTTGTTCTGCGTGACCACGTAGATGCAGGTATTGCTGCAGGTGCCCAGTAGCTGCAGCATGGGTCCGAGGTAGGCGACGAGATCGGGCAGGCGCCGCTTCACCAGGCGGTGAAAGATGTGGTTGATTGTCAGTCTCTCGTGGATCCTGTACACCGCGTGTGTCGTCCACAGCAGCACGAAGCTGGCCGAGATGCTAAAGAGCAGGATGACGGACTTCCTGCGATTCTCTAGCTCCGCGTCCGGTTGACTCTCGGCGCCGCCGTCTCTCCGCAGCCGCCGGCGGGCTCGACTGGCCAGCACGATACACCTGACGGTCAGCGCGTTGAAGAGCAGGATCAGCAGGAACGGCAGCAGAGGGGTGGTAATGTGATTCATCAGGTCGAACGCCTTCCACAGAGGCGAGGTGTAGTAACTGAGGTCCACTGTGCAGAACAACGGGATCAGAAATAAAAAAAGGGGCTTGTAGCGAAAATACCACGGGATATTCTTCAAAATGCTGAGCGCGCACACGACTCCGAGAACGGCCGCCGCCGTCCTCACACGGCTGTACTTCGCCTTCAGCTCCCGGCAGCTGATCGCCACAAACCGGTCAAAGGTGAAGGAGACGGTGAACCAGACGGACAGGTCAGTCGCGGCATGAGTGAGGCAGTCTATGAGGCCACACAGCCTGATGTGGAAGAAGAATATGTTGACTGTGTACAAGGGGACGATCTGCTGCAATATCACGTCCGTCAGCACCACGGACAGATCAGCCAACGCCATGGCCACCAGGTACCAGGTGATGCAGCGTGTGAGACCACACCGTCCCCGGGACAAGACCAGAATCACCAGCAGGTTAACTGTAACAAAACAATTGGCAGATATATCCCCAACAATGCAACGCAATGCAAACATGGTTTTCAGTTTAAAAAAAACAGCAGCGCACACCACATTCTCCAACTAGAAAATACTCCAAAATCCGGGCACAGACAGTGCGGGGGATCTGGGCAAAGCAAACATAGAGACCATGCCCAGATCCAGTGCATGCAGCACCGATCACCCCTCATCCTCCTCTGCTCCATCGTAACCAAACCAGCCCATCCAAACTCCCTACTAACTGAAATGCTCCAATCCAGGCAGGTATGGTGAAAAAGGAAAGCAGCTAGAGGAACTCAACTGCAACATCTGTGTAGTGAAAGAGACCGTGAGCATTTCAGCTCGGGACCCTTCCTTTATGTTGGAGGCAGGACAGAGCTTCATCAACGGACAGGAGAGGGGATGATGAGGACTCATTTACAAAGAAATAGACACTGAAGCGGAGGGCAATGGTAAAAGGAGCTTGACGTCATGGTGGGCTCGGAACATATTGAGGTGCTGTTGCAGGGTGAAGGTGAGGCCAATGCATAGTGCTTAATCCCTCCAACATCTTAGTAAATGTCCTCTGGACCTTCTTTAGTCCAATTAATATTTCCATTAGTGTGACGAACATTACTGCAGTGCAGTACCAGACATGGCCCCTGGTATAGCGATATATAACGCTATAACATGACGCCGCAGCTCTTATATGCCCCGCAATGGTTAACGATTGCCAGCATTCAAATTGTCTTTTTCACCACCTTATCCACCTGTGCTGCCATTTTCGGGGATCTATGGGCTTGTACATAACAGTTTATTTTATGTTCATCAATATTCCTTCGTGCCCTACCATTTACTGCGTATGACCAACCATTACTTGGCCACGCGTTCCACCACCGCCTTGGGTCTTTTTTTTAGTCTGAAGAGGGTTATCGACTCGAAACGTCACCTGCCCATGTTCTCCAGAGATGCTGCTGAGTTACTCCAGCACTTTGTGGGGGGGGGGGGGGGGGTTTGTTAACCAGCATCTGTAGTTCCTTGTCGCACCATTACTTGACTTCTTAATATGCATCATCTCACACGTCTTAAAGAGTTGCTGAGATAATAAATTACGTGAATATAGATGGGATTTATAGGTAAATGGATAGGAGTGGTTTAGAGGGATATGGGCCAAACGGGACCAAATGAGACTAGGTTATATGGGGCATCTTGATTGATAAGAACGAGTGGGCCGAATGACATGTTTCCGTGATGTGTGACTCTCTGGCTCTATCTATGACTCTCTTGTAAGTTTGCAGACGACACCAACATTAGTGGAGTTGCAGGCAGCGAGGAAGGCTGTCAAATTATGTAGCTGTGATAAAGGCTGACAAAGTATTTAGAAATGGGTGGAAAAATAACAGATGGAGTTTAATCCAAACAAAGGTGAGGTGTTACACTCTGGGAGGTTGAATGTATGGGGAAAGTATACAGGTAATGGCAAGGCAATCTATAGCATTGGTGTACAGAGACATACTGGACTTCATGCCCATAGCTCCTTGAAAGTCGCAACACAAGTTGATAGAAGTACAAAGAAGGCATATGGTACGCTTATGCTCATCGGTCGGGGCATTGAATATAACAGCCGGGAAGTCGTTTAGCAGCTACACAGCACTCTCGTTAGACCCCATTTTGGAGTATTGCGTTCAATCCTGGTCGCCCTATTACTGGAAGTATGTGCAGACTTTGAAGAGGATACGAAGAGGTTTACCAGAATGTGAAACCAAATAACTGCAGATGCTAGTTAATACACAAACGGACACGAAGTGATGGAATAAATCAGCAGGTCAGACATGGATAACCATGTTCTCCAGAAATGCTGCCTGGCCGCTGAATTACTCCAGCACTTTGTGCCCTTTTGAAGTTGGATCAGAGGACATTAGCTGCAAGAAGAGGTTTGACAAACCTGGATTGATTTCTCTAAACTTCGGAGGTTTAGGGGAGAACTGAAATAAAATATATACAATTCGGAGTGGCATAGACATGGTAGACACGGAAACCATTTACCAGCTGTGAATGTTAAAGGCTAGAGGCCATAGCTTTAAAGTGAAAAGGAAAAAATTAAAGATGTGCGGGGCAGGTATTTTAATACAGAGAGTGGTGGGTGCAGAATGCGCTGACAGGGTTGGTGGTGGAGATATGGCAGTGGTATTTAAGAGCCTTTTAGATTGGTACACGAATGCAGGGAATGGAGGGGTGTGGATGAGGTGCAGGCAAAGGAGATTAGTTTAACGTGGCATCGTGTACGGCACGGATATTGTGATCCGAAGGGTCTGTTCCTACGCTGTACTCTTCCATGTTCGAAATGTCAGCATATGAATTGACAAGGTACAACGTGTTACGGACTAAGTGGTGGATTTGGAATAAATTAGTACTTCATCGTTGGCATGAAGTGTCTGTTTGTTACCGAGAAACACTGAGAAGGAGATACACAATGGGGGACACACAGCCTCGCTCCAACAGCTCACCAAACGGAAGACGCACAGAATCAGACGCTGATCGAAGTCACAAAAATCCGCAGTCAGACCGAGAGTGATACGATTGATGTGAGAGTGGCAAAGAGCGTGAGATGGCAGGAGAACGAATGGAGGAGGAAGAAAGAGCGAGAGAAAAACATACTCAAGTGGGCGGGCATTAGATAGGTGACCTTCCCCTGAATGGAGCCGGGCCATAAAACCAGGATTATATTATTGTGCAACTCCGACTTCCCTCAACTGGTACGGGGAGGTCGGGGGACGAGGAATTGGAGAATGTGACGCCGGAGCGCAGCACAGACAAAGGGTAGGGAGCAGCCCAGGGCCAGGCACAGACTGTGTGCCGGAGATTGCCAGCGCACACATGGACCAGCGTCACTTCCACTACAAGTCGGTTCGCCGACCGTTGGTGTGCAAGAGATTCAGATTCAGATTCACATTCAACTTTAATTGTCATTGTGCAGTGTACAGTACAGAGCCAACGAAATGCAGTTAGCATCAGCATGGCATCAGCAAAACGAAGCCCACAGCCTCGATCAGATTAGCGGCGACACGCGCGACTTACTTGGGATAGCAACGGCAGCGAGTGCGGGATAGAAAATTCTCCGGACCTGTATCAGCTCCATGCCTCCGATTCTCCTCCGTAGAGTCGCTCCCGGAATGACCCCACCGTCGGCCTCTCTCAGATACTTGCACTAACGAGAGTTCCTATTTCAGAGCAGTCAAAGAAAAGCAAATCCTGGGAGACAGGAGAGGTAGGAGAGGATTGCATAACTCAGGCAACAGCTTCAATTGCTAATAGAGTACCAAACCCGCAGGGACCGTGCGAAATCCACCCACGAAACGCAAATCTCCATGTCATCATAAACTAGCGAGGGCTCCACCTCAAGAGATGTAATCATCCACACACAATGTAAACTGACTTCTGCGCGGTTGCCCTCGGATTGCCGTGGCCTATTGCCATGCCGTATGATTCTATGATAACGAGATGAATGGGTAGCTGGTGGGAAATAATCCGCGACTCACAATTATCCAGAACATAGGCTGGGCTTTCCTTTGCGGTTCTCCCACAGCACCGCAAATTATTTTCACTGCAAATGAATGCCAAATTGGGCTCGAGGGGGCGATTCTGAGCTACGTTTGTTCTGTTCTTAACAATTATACAAGCGAAAACAAAGTGCTAGAGTAATTTAGCGAGTAGGCAGCATCTCTGGAAGACATAGAAAATGGTCGGGACCATTCAGACCGATTGCAGTAGGGAAGTAAATGCTGGAAACGAGGTGAGGACGGGGCAGACGGTGGCAAGTGAAGGGTGGATAGATGTGGGAGTTTATTGGATGATGGATGGCGAACTAGAGAGGGAAATGAAACAGAAGGGTGACAAAGGGGACCTTATGGACAAAGGGACAAACTTTTAGAAAGGAGATGATACCCTTTCTTTCGACAGAGGTTAGTGAATCTGTGTAGTTTATGGCCACAGATGGCTATGGAGGCCGCCATTGGGTGTTTTAAGGCGGAGATGGACAGATTCTTGATTAGTAAGGGTGTCAAGAATTATGGGGAGTAGACAGGGGAATGCAGTTGAGAGGGAAAGATAGATCATCCATGATTGAATGGCGGAGTAGACTTGATGGGCCGAATGGCCTAATTGTGCCCCTTTGACGTAATGCTCCTATATATCGGCGAGACGTAGCGCAGACTGTGGGATCGTTTTGTTGAAGACCTTCGCCCAGTCCGCCTTGGCCAACGTGATCTCCCTGTTGCCAAACAGTTTAACACCCCTTCCCATTCCCATACTGACCTTTTTGTCCTGGGCCACCTCTTTTGTCAGAGTGAGGCGAAATGCAAATTGGGGGAACAACAACTCATATTTCGCTTGGGCAGCTTACAACCCAGCGAAATTAAAATTGATTTCTCTAACTTCAAGTAATCCTTGCATCCCGTCTCTCTCCATCATTCCCCCGCCAGAGTTGTCGCACTAGTTTCACTGTGGTCCTGTTGAGTTTCACTGTCTGTATAACTTATTATCACCTGGCCCTCATAGCTTACACTCCGGTGTAGGCCACATTAGGCTTCCTCTCCAGATTCTTCACTGCAGCCGTAACCCACATCTCACCAACTCTGGTGCAAATCTTCACATTCCTCCTGTTGGTGAACCTGAAACAGAACAGACTGTTGTGTTTACCGGAGTGTCACCAACCCGTTAATTAAACACATGACCAAAACTGAACATTATACGCCAAATGCAGCCTCATCAACGTCGTGTACAACTGTAATATAACACTCCGAATGGCCTACTCCTATTGTCTATTGACTGTTGTCTATCATTCTCGTAAACCTCCTCTGGACCATCTCCACAGCCTGCACATCCTTCCTTAGATATGGGGCCCATATTTACTCACAGTATTCCAAATGCGGCATGACCAGCGCCTTATAGAGCCTCAACATTACATCTCTGATTTTGTATTCCAGTCCTCTTGATATAAATGCTTGCATTGAATTCGCCTTCCTTACTTCCGGTTTGACATGCAAATTAACTTTTTGGGAGTCCGGCTGCTCCCCTTCCCTCTTGGGACACCAGGGAGGCAATACGCCATCCTTGAGTCTCGAATTTTGCCGCAGAATCTCCTGTCCGCAACTCTGACTATGGAGTCAATGACCACGATGGCTCTGCCTGACGTCGGTCTCTCTGGTTGAACCTCTGCGCCAGGATTCGAGTCACGCTAGGAATAATGAAGGACTCTTTCCCGGGTGGGCTGCCGCGTACTGTGAACTGCAGATCACCAGAGGACCCAGAAGAACAAACCAGCAGAGGGCTGCCTTCATCTTATGCTTCCCAGGGTGGCATTGCTGAGTCTGGCCCAGTGAACGAGCAGACCCCATTCACCCTCTTTCATCCACGTTGGTAGAACGGCCACACAGGGATTCAGGCGGTGCCTGCAAAATCCCCCAGACCTCCTTGCCCCCGTGAAACTGTCACTCGATTCCGCTGTTCCCTGAAATGCGAAGTATGGGGCATTCTAAGAATGTTGGTTCCGATGTTAAAATGGAAAGAGCAGTGTGCAACTTCCTGGGCCCGAGATTCTCAGTATCGGCAGTACTCACTTCCATCAGGCAATCCCACAACATCCGTGCCGGAGAGGAAGAAACCTGGGCGACAACAATCCAGCTTCCTGATCGGCAAGTCCCTCATTCTGAGAGTGTGGGCCGGGTTCTGAACAGTCCAGTTGGAAGAAACATCATTTATGCATTTAGTCTGTGCTGCAGTGAAATCAGACCTCACTGTTCCCTGCTGGCGAATAAAGACGCAGTTTGTGTATGAAGGAACTGCAGATACTGATTTTAAACCGAAGATAGACAAAAAAAAAGCTAGGTTAACTCAGCGGGACAGAGAACAACTCTGGAAAAATAAATAGGTGACATTTTTGGGTGCAAACCTTTCTTCAGACTGTCTAAAGAAACGTCAACTATTAATTTTCTCCAGAAATGCTGCCTTTCCCGCTGAGTAACTCTTGCCTTTTGTAACTCCTGCCTTTAAGGCCATGCTTCAAATGCCTCCGCGCGCTTAAAGTAGTGTTGCATGTTGTGGTTGCGTTGCGAAGAAAGCTTTTGGCAAGCTACCTTCATAAGTCAGGGAAATGAGTATAGAAGTTACGCGTTAAGTTTACAAAATGTTGATGAGGCCCCTCTTCGGGTATTGTGCTCAGTTTTGGTTACGCTGCTGCAGTAAGGCTTGACGTCGGGCTTTCTAATAAAGGATTTGACAAGTTTCCACAGGTGGAGCCTGGAAAAAACATTTTGGGCCCATGGAATCCAGGGCACCTTAGTAAAATTTGTTTGGCAATAGGCGACTGATGGTGATGGTAGAAAGTCGTGTTCATGATGTAATGCCTGTGGTCAGTTATAGACAATAGACAATAGGTGCAGGAGAAGGCCATTTGGCCCTTCGAGCCAGCACCGCCATTCAATGTGATCATGGTTGATCATCCCCAATCAGTACCCCGTTCCTGCCTTCTCCCTATATCCGCTGACTCCGCTATCTTTAAGAGCCCTATCTAGCTCTCTCTTGACAGTATCCAGAGAACCGGCCTCCACCAGAGGCAGAGAATTTCACAGACTCACAACTCTCTATGTGAAAAGTGTTTCCTCGTCTCCGTTCCAAATGCCTTACCCCTTATTCTTAAACTGTGGCCCCTGGTCCTGGACTCCCCCAACATCGGGAACATGTTTCCTGCCTCTAGCGTGTCCAACCCCTTAATAATCTTATATGTTTTAATAAGATACCCGCTCATCCTTCTAAAATTTAGAGTGTACAAGCCCAGCCGCTCCATTCTCTCAGCATATGACAATCCCGCCATCCCGGGAATTAACCTTGTAAACCTACGCTGCACTGCCTCAATAGCAATGTTCCACAGGGATCCGTGCTGGGACACTCGTAGTTCACAAATGCGCAAATGATTTAGGTATGTATATCAGAGGCATGGTCACTAAGTTGGCAGATGACATGAAGATTGGGGGAGCTGTTGACAGTGTGGAAAATAGACTTCGGTATGTATGATATCGATGTGTTGGTGAAATGGGCTGAGAAATGACATGTGAAATTTAGTGGCAATTCATGTGGTTACTTTGTTTAAGAAGGCACGAGGGGTCCTGGCCTTCATCAGTCGGGACATTAAATACAGGGCCAGCCGACAGACCTGAATCAGTGCTGTATGACTGTGTTTTTATTTGGAATGGAGACGGTTATGAGGGGACATGAGTGAACTATATAAAACAATGAAGGGAGTAGATAAAGTAGTCGGCATGAAACTTCCCCCATACCAGGATGAATACAACTAGAGGATATACACTAGGGTAGTTATGCTCCTGTCCCACTTAGGAAACCTGAACGGAAATCTCTGGAGACTTTGTGCCCCACCCAAGGTTTCCGTGCGGGTCCCGGAGGTTTTTGTCAGTCTCCCTACCTGCTTCCACTACCTGCAACCTCCGGAAACCACCTGCAACCTCCGGGAACCGCACGGAAACCTTGGGTGGGCGCAAAGTCTCCAGAGGTTTCCGTTCAGGTTTCCTAAGTGGGACAGGGGCATTAGGAGTACGAGATTTATAGCTGATCTAAGATATATTTTCTCATACAGAAAGTGGTGAGTACATGGAATACAGTGATGAAAGCGGAGTAATTGACAGAATTTTAAGAAGTGTCCAGATGCGCACTTGAATTACCCAGGCAACGAAGGCTATGGACCACGTGCTGGGAAATAGGGCTAATACTGGCGATTACCCACTGCACAGCATGGACGTGGTGGGCAGAATGGCCTGTTTCCATGCTGTGTGACGCTGTGCTATGAACCAGTGTGATCTCACCAACACCATCTGTAGATGTAGCAGGACCTCTTTACTGTTATACTCCATCCTCTTCCCAACATTACAGTCTTAACTACTTCAAGTAGCCACAAATGCTCCGGTTTGTTTTTTCGGACCCCCAGATCTCTCTACATTTGCTCTTCCGCCTTATCTTTCCCTAATTATGCACATTTCCCAAAGTTCAGTGGGTTCTTGTTCATTATTTTTGAATTATTTACAAAATTATTTAAGATAAGAATGGAACCTAATACTGAAATGATTATATTTGGAGTAATGGAAGATGGGAATAAATTGTACACCTCAAAATTTATTTTTTAATTATGATTTAATAACAGCAAAAAAATTAATACTTACATTTTGGGGAAATACATCAATACCAACGATTAAAATGTGGATTGCAAGCATGTTGGGCACCGCACATCTTGAGGAAATGCGATTCCTCCTAATGGATAAATCAGACCAATTCATAACGAGTTAGTCTCCATTTGTCGTCTTTTTGGAATCATATGGTGCAACACAATTGTAAAAGCTAACTGTTTCAGGACTGGACGAGGGATGATCAAGATTATAAACAATGATCTCCTTACTTCTTTTTTTTATGTCTTATTCTCTTTTTCCTATTTTCTTTTCCTCAACTTTCTTCACTCATTCGTCTTTTTTCTTTTTCTTCACACACTATATAGCTCACGTCTTTCTATTCTTTACTATCCAATTTCATTTTCTTATTCTTATCTCTCTTTATTATAACAAAAAACAAAGAAGCTATACATAAAATGTATTATGAAAATATATATTAGGCACTTTTGGTGCCATATGATTGTACTTACTTCTAATAAAATAAAATATTAAAAATATTTTAAAAATATATATAGCCAATGAACTGGCCTCAACTGCCTTCTGTGGCAAAGAATTCCACAGATTCACCACTCTCTGTGTAAAAAATGATTTTCTCATCTCGGTCCTAAAAGACTTCCCCCTTATCCTTAAACTGTGACCCCATTATTCCCAACATCGGGAATAATCTTCCTGCATCAAGCCTGTCTAACCCCTTAAGAATTTTGTAAGTTTCTCTTGGGGTCTTGCACAATGAAACTAAATTTCCATCAAATGCTTTTTTGTACATTTAATTGGAATTAATTCGTGGTGTTTTTACTGAAATGACCCACATGTGCTCTTCTTGGAAAACTAGGAAGCAGTTTCCACGTTCACCAGCACCACTCTAAAATTGAAAATCTGTCATAAAGCAGAAAATGTTGCAACCATTTCCTCTAACCGTCCATTTTATCAATTAGTCAGCACACAGTTTACCGTCGCCTATTTCCTTCGCTCCATAGATGCTGCTGCACCCGCTGAGTTTCCCCAGCAATTTTGTGTACCTACGGGTACTGACTGTATGGGTTTTGTAAGTTCTCCCTGTAACGGTGCGGGTTTTTGCCGGGTGCTCCAGTTTACTCCCATATTCCAAAGACGTGCAGTTTTGTAGATTAATTGGCGTCTGTAAATTGTCCCTAGTGTATAGGATAGAATTAGTGTACGGGTGATCATTGGTCGGCGCAGACGGTGGGCTGAAGAAACTGTTTCCACGCTATATTCCTAAACTAAACTAAACTAAAGTAGCAAAGAAGGCAAATGGTAGACTTGCCGTTTTTGGTCGTGACACTGAATAAATAGTCAGCTCGTCATAATGCAGGTCAGTGCATTAGTGAACGTTAGTTAGGCTGCATTTGGCGGATCGCGTGTAATTTTGGCTGCCCCCATTATAAGAAGGATGTGGAGGCAGAGAACAATATAATGATTACATTAGGACGGATTAGCCACAGGGAGAGGTTGACCAGACATGGATTATTTTCTCTGGAACACTGGTGATTGTGACAAGACTGAGATATATAACATTATGAGAGGTACAGACAGGGTAGACATTCAGAACCTTTTTTTCCCAGGATGGAAACACCAAATACTAGAGGGCATAGCTTTAAAGTGAGAAAGGAAAAGTTTAAAGGAGCCGAGCAGGGCAGGTGTTTTACATAGAGGGTGGTGAATGCCTGGAACACAATGCCGGGTAGGTGGTTGAGGCAGACATAATGGTGACATTATAAAGGGATTTGGATATGCAGGGGATGGAGGGATATGAATTATATGCAGCCAGATAAGAGGTGGTCTTGACATTGTATTCGGCACAGACATGGCGGGATGGGGGCCTGTTGCTGTGTTGTACAGTTCTATGTACTGTGTTCTATGGAATCTCTGCTTGCCTTTTCTTTTTTCTTGGAAGCACTTGCAATAAGGTTTGGGGTTACTAGCTGCTGAAGTGTAATAAGGCAATCAGCACTACAGAGAATCGAATTACATTCTGCAGACACGTTTCCAGGACTGTTTAGTCCAGAGGTAATGTTAGTGGACAGCCAGAATAAATGAAAGGGAAGAACACAGTGGGGGTGGCACAGTGGCGCAGCTTCATGGTTGTTGCCTTACAGCTCCAGAGACCCGGGTGTGATCCTGATTACGAGTGCTGTCTATACTGAGCGTGTACGTTCTACCTGTGACAGCTGGGTTTTCTCCGGGTGGTTCGGTTTCCACCCACATTCCAAAAATGTATATATTTGTAGTTAAATTGGCTTCTGAAAATTATCCATGGTGCGTGGGGTAAACCTAGTGTACGGGTGATCGCTGGTCGGTATGGATTTACTGGGCTGAAGGGCCTGTTTCCGTGTTTGCATCTTTAACCAAACACACATTTTGGGTGGTTACTGTGTATCATACCAAACCTGTTCATTGGGGAAATCAAACTGAACATTTCATTTGCGAAACCTGTGAATCCCACACAGCTGCTTTGTCGAATTGGGATAATTTTATCAAAATATTCAACCCAGAAACGTGAATTTGGAATATGACATTGCATTATGGTGTGGTTCAGAAAGCATGTCCCAGAGCCCTCGGGCCGATGAAACGGTAAATACGGTGAAACAGAAAGTGATGTACAGGCAGATCCAGGTCTTGGTCCAGGTCTCCAACCACTATCTGGGGTGCCTGCCGACTAGTACGCCTGTTGCATATCCCAATACAACTACTTGTGGATAATTCACACTAGGGGGGAGGAAGGTGTGGAATCATATACATATTGTTGTGGAAGCCACGTTTCTGTTCTCCGGGTTGGATTACCAATGTCCTTTCCGCATCAGAGAAACTTTCCGTTTCGGTTTAGACTCTCCCAGATTTTTATCAAACTTGGAGGTCAGGTTTGATCTCCACAACGATTGAGGAAAGACGCGGCTAACTGTGAACTCACCGGACCCCGGTCGTCTGTGTACTTCCTATATTTAGTCAATGTCACCGAGACACGTAGTTATTCACCTCTGTTAATGACAGGAAAGACTAGGGAAATAGTTGTTGCTACTAACTGGGAGCTGGGCAGGAGAGGGGAGGAACGAGGAAGAGATTTTCTGGGGAGGATCATAAACATTCTGCCCGGAATATTGGTTGAAAACTTCAAACTAATGAAATAAGGTCAGCCAGAAAGTCCACAACAACGGCACAAGAGATGGGGTGATGTTGAGGGGGCAGTATTTGAACCAAAGGGGAAGACTCCACACGGCTTTATGAAACCACACTGCCCCGTGGTGAACACTACTGCCAGGAGAAATGGGTTCGCACCAAATTGCTGAAATATCGTAAACCTCAGAAGCTGCAGTGAGAGCGAGCGAGAGCGCGTGACTCCTGATGAACAGTGTCCTCGACTCCTGCAGCACGGAAACGAGCATTTCAGCCCATCTCATCCATGGCAACCAAGATGTGCACAAAAGGCCCCAGAATGTACTATCGGGAAGAGACTCGGGAAATTGAGGCTCTGGTGAAGAGTTAGAAGGGGACATTTGGCAGGTATAAGCAACTGGGGTCGATTGTATCTCTGGAGGAGCTTTGGGACCTAAGTAATAAGCTAAAACAGGAAATCAAGGGGGCAAAAAGGGGAACGGAGATAGCTCTGGTGGGTAGCTTTAAGGATATTAGCGGTGAATGGGGTTGAGAGCTCTCACTGGGTTCTGAGGGGGATTACAACTCCGACAATGGGGAGTGATTCTTGATTAGTACGGATGTCAAGGGTTATGGAGAAGGGACAGGAGAGTGGGGTTGGAAGGGACAGGTGGATCAGCCATGATGGAATGGCGGAGTGGACATGATGGGCCGAATGGCCTTATTCTGCTCCTACCACATGACCTTATGACTTTATGATTGTGGTGAGACTGACAATCTGGGATCCACTTGGGAGGCTGCAAGGTAACAAAGCACAGAGCGTAACTTGGGAAGTCCGGTGTAGAGGATAGAGCGACATAACTCACATCAATCAAATTCATGGCCTCACTCACTGATCACGCCATCCGGATTAGTGACATGGACACCGAGCCCATGAAACGTTCAGCAGATCGGGAGTACCTGAAGAGACAGAGTCCACTTGCTTTTATGGAAGGGAAGTCAAATTCAGATATAACTTCGCTGGGATGTTCCAGGGTCGGGGGCAGAGAGGCCGGAGAGGATTAGAGATAAGCGAAGTGAACGGACAAAAATGCCCTGCATCATATTGGGCACACAAGCGAACAGATCCAGTGTGATGCAAACACAGGAAGGCCGTGTATATTCGATGGTGATACAATGAAGGATGTCGGTGCTCAGTCGGCTCCGCTGCCCTTGTACACAAATCACTGCACGGCATCATCCTGAAACAACAAGGAACTGGTCGTCAAGTGACAAACTGGTCTTTATTGCCAGAGGATTTGACCAAGTGTAAAGATGGCTCGTTCAGTTCTATACTGGCCGGAACACCACATCTAGAATATTGTAATCAGCTCTGATCTCTCCGCCATAGGATTTCTGTCCCTGCTATAGAGGGTGTGCGACCAAGGGTACACATTCCTGTGCTCATTGGATTGTCTTGTGAAAGTGTGTACATAAACGGGGCCTATACTCTATCCAGGGGAGAAAAACGAGGGCTGATATCACGACAGCCTATACAGTTCTACTGCTGCTTGGTGGGGTAGATGCGGGGAATATGTTTGTCCTGACTTGGCCGTCCGGGGCCATGGTTCACAGTCTCGGAATCAGTGACTTGTTATTCGGCAAGCTTCATTCTTCTCTCAGCTTTCCCTTCCGCTTGGTTACGGATGTTGTGGGATTGGAAGGAAGTGAAACGTACTGATACTGAAAACACGGGTTCTGGAAGATGCAGCGTGCTCCTTGCAGTTTAACACTGGAAAGGCCATTCGCCGAATCGTCCGTACTTCCCATTTCAGGGAATAATGGCATATTTCGTCTGAGCAGGGTCCACGTGGACTTTAGGGACTTTACAGGCAGCCCCTGAATTCCGGTCTGACTCTTTCGCTACCCTTTAAAAGGTAGACGGAGTGGAAGCTGCTCAGTCACTGGGCCCCAGCCAGCACTTCAATCCTAGGAAGCACCATGAAGACAGCGCTCTGCGTCGTTGCCCTTGTAGGAGCCCTGGTGATCTGCAGTTTCCAGAATGTTGCAGCCGCCCCGTGTAAGAGACCTTCCTTATTCCCTATATTCCGGCTTCTCTTGACTTTGAACCATGAGCTGCTCATTGTCGTTTCCCTCCGTCTGGTGGTTTCGGTGAATAACTCCCAGTTGAATAATCTCCTCGTTATTTGGAGGGAGGGATCGGGGAGGATACAACAGCATCTGAGGGGGTGAGAGGTTAGCAGACTGGAAAATTGTATTGGTGGTGGTGGTGGGGAGGGTGAGATTGTTGACGGAGGGCAGGGGCGGAAAACCAGGGGGGGGCAGGGGACACACTGCCTCTCCATGTTTTGAGAGGTGGGGGGCATCCCCCCCAAGTTTTTGTAGATTTTAAAATCCGGTGATCGAGGGCGCCGATTGCAGCAGAGAGACGTCGGTCGGCAGGCAATGGGGGCAGGACATGATTCAGCGCGATGATTGGAGGAGGGAAGAGGGGGGGGGGGGGGTTTGGGACTGAGGATACAGCGCGGTGATTGGAGGAGGGAGACATGGCACAGACCTGCGCTTCATCCGCAGCCAGAATCGATCCCGGCCAGGTCTCCGGCGCTGTCCTGCCCCCTCCCGTGTACCCTTCCCCACTCCGCGGGTGGCCAGAGAGGTCGGCAGCAAAGATCCTCCGCTATAGGATCTAGGATCTTTGGTCGGCAGGCAGACGGGTCAGCGCAGAGAAACAGCGCTAAACCCAGCTCAACGCTGCCTGTCCCACCAGGGGAGCTTACAACCCTTCCTGGAATTGCGGGACATATGGCCCTTCAGTCCAGACAGGGCTGTAGTTAACCCGGTGAGACAGGCAGCGTTGAGCTGCACTTAGCGCTGGATTGCTCCTCCGAAGCCTCGCGCGTGTGTGTGTGTGTGTGTGTGTATGTGTGTATGTGTGTGTGTGTGTGTGTGTGTGTGTGTGTGTGTGTGTGTGTGTGTGTGTGTGTGTGCGTGTGTGTGTGTGTGTGTGTGTGTATGTGTGTCTGTGTGTGTGTGTGTGTGTGTGTGTGTGTGTGTGTGTGGGTGTGTGTGTATGTGTGTGTGTGTGTGTGTGCGCGCATGCGCGCGTGGCCGCCAAAAAAGTGTGTCCCCCGTCCCCTCCATGTTTTGATAGCGAGTTCCGCTCTTCGCGGGGGGGGGGGGGGGGGGGGGGTTGGCCAGCTAGTGTAAAACACGGAAACCTGTACAGAGCCCAGGGCAGCAATGCCTCCCTTGCTGTGTATTTTCTGTAAATGCGAGGCAGTACGGTAACTTGCGATGGAGAATGCTGGAAAACCCCTCAGTGTGTAACGTTGTCTCTTCCTCCCTCTCCCCCAGTGGGATCGATATTCCCGGAATGCTGTGAGACCTTTAAGACCACTCATATTCCTCACGGGAGGCTTAAAAGCTACATGGCAGCTCCATGGTGCTCGACTCCCGCTGTCATGTAAGTATTTTAATGTGTTGCTCCAAAGTGTGTTTCAACAAGTGGTGAGTGACTTTCAGGTAATCACACCTGCTTGGTCTGCTTCAGATTCGTCAACCGGAGGGATATGAAGATTTGCACCAAAGCCGGCGAGGGATGGGTCAAAGCTGCAATGAAGTATCTGGACAGGAAACACAAGAAGTGAGAGACGAAGTGAAAGCTCTGCATTCCAATGGACTGCCAAGAGTCGTCCGTGAAAGTCCGTTCCATCCCCTCAGACCCTCTGGTGTGGATGAAAGCGTCGGCAACTGGTTAGAGTTGGACATCATAAAGCATTCATTCGTTCTCCTTATAAACGATATATCCTGTACATTATGTTGATTTATTTGTAATTTATTTGTCGAGTTGCTCAGTGTTAATAAACTTTGAACATGCTATGGGCGGTGAATGTGTGTGAGCTTTGATCAGGGTGACCGTATCTGCAAGGGTTCGGGCTGTTGAGATAATCGGTGGGAGCGACAACTACCTGTTTACGGGGGTGGGCGGTCTGCGTCGGCGGAAGAAGACGGGTCCGTATAATTCCTTTCCAAAATAGCGAGGAAAGGGAGGAAACTTGTCCGGATAAGAAATCTGAGACAGAAATAGACACAAAAAACTGGAGTTATTCAGCGGCACAGGCAGCATCTCTGGAGAGAAGGAATGGGTGACGTTTCGGGTCGAGACCCTTCTTCTGACCATCTTCTGAAATAGGGTCTCGACCCGAAACGTCATCCATTCTTCTCTCCAGAGATGCTGCCTGTCCCGCTGAATAACTCCAGCTTTTTGTGTCTATCTTCGGTTTAAACCAGCATCTGCAGTTCCTTCATCTACATAAGAAACCTATGAAATGGATAATTGAATGTTGGTTCCAAAGTTAAAATGGAAAGAGCAGTGTGCAACTTCCTGGGCCCGAGATTCTCAGTATCGGCAGTACTCACTTCCTTCAGGCAAACCCACAACATCCGTGCCGGAGAGGATGAAACCTGGGCGACAACAATCCGGCTTCCTGACCGGCAAGTCCCTCATTCTGAGAGCGTGGGCCGGGTTCTGAACCGTCCAGTTGGAAGAAACATCTTCCTTGCATTTACCTACCAAGATGAATTAGTCTGAGCTGCAGTGAAATCAGACCTCACCGTTCCCTGCTGGCGAATAAAGACGCAGTTTGTGTATGAAGGAACTGCAGATGCTGATTTTAAACCGAAGATAGACACAAAAAGCTGGGTTAACTCAGCGGGACAGAGAGCATCTCTGGAAAAATGAATAGGTGACATTTTGGGTGCAAACCTTTCTTCAGACTGTCTGAAGAAACGTCACCTATTCATTTTCTCCAGAAATGCTGCTTGTCCCGCTGAGTAAGTCTTGCCTTTTGTAACTCCTGCCTTTAAGGTCATGCTTCAAATGCCTCAGCCTCAACGCTCAAGTAGTGTTGCATGTTGGGGTTGCGAAGAAAGCTTTTCGCACGCTACCTTCATAAGTCAGGGAAATTAGTATAGAAGTTGCGCGTTAAGTTTACAAAACGTTGATGAGGCCCCTCTTCGGGTATTGTGCCCAGTGTTACCCTGCTGCAGAAAAGCTTTACGTCGGGCTTCCTAATAAAGCATTTGACAAGTTTCCACACGTGGAGCCTGGAATAAACATTTTGGGCCGATGGAATCCAGGACTGATGGTGATGGTAGAAGGTTGTGTTCATGATTTAATGCCTGTGATTAGTTATAGACAATAAACAATAGGTGCAGAAGTAGGCCATTTGGCCCTTCGAGCCAGCACCGCCATTCAATGTGATCATGGCTGATCATCCCCAATCAATACCCCGTTCCTGCCTTCTGCCCATATCCCCTGGCTCTGCTATATTTAAGAGCCCTATCTAGCTCTCTCTTGAAAGTATCCAGAGACCCGGCCTCCACCGCCCTCAGAGGCAGAGAATTCCACAAACACACAACTCTCTGCATGAAAAAAGTGTTCCTCGTCTCCGTTCTAAATGCCTTACCCCTTATTCTTAAACTGTGGCCCCTGGTTCTGGACTTCCCCCCAACATCGGGAACATGTTTCCTGCCTCTAGCGTGTCCAATCCCTTAATAATCTTATATGTTTTAATAAGATACCCGCTCATCCTTCTAAATTCTAGAGTGTACAAGCCCAGCCGCTCCATTCTCTCAGCATATGACAGTCCCGCCATCCCGGGAATTAACCTTGTAAACGTACGCTGCACTCCCTCAATAGCTATGTTCCACATAGATCCGTGCTGGGACACTCGTAGTTCACAAAAGCGCAAATGATTTAGATATGTATATCAGAGGCATGATCACTACGTTGGCAGATGACATGAAGATTGTGGGAGCTGTTGACAGTGTGGAAAATAGACTTCGGTATGTATGATACCGATGTGTTGGTGAAATGGGCTGAGAAATGACATGTGAAATTTAGTGGCAATTCATGTAGTTACTTTGTTTAAGAAGGCATGAGGGGTCCTGGCCTTCATCAGTCGGGACATTAAATACAGGCCAGCCGACAGACCTGAATCAGTGCTGTATGACTGTGTTTTTATTTGGAATGGAGGAGGTTAGGAGGGGACATGAGTTAACTAAATAAAACAATGATGGGAGTAGATAAAGTAGACGGCATGAAACTTCCCCCATACCAGGATGAATAAAACTAGAGGATATACACTGGGGTAATGAGTACGAGCTTTATAGCTGATCTAAGAGATATTTTCTCATCCAGAAAGTGGTGAGTACATGGAATGCAGTGATGAAAGCGAAGTCATTGACAGAATTTTAAGAAGTGTCCAGGTGCGCACTTGAATTACCCAGGCAACGAAGGCTATGGACCACGTGCTGGAAAATAGGACTAATACGGGTGATTACACACTGCACAGCGTGGACATGGTGGTCAGAATGGCCTGTTTCCATGCTGTGTGACTGTGCAATGAACCAGTAAATCTGTAGATGTAACAGGACCTCTTTACTGTTATACTCCATCCTCTTCCCAACATTACAGTCTTAACTACTTCAAGTAGCCACAAATGCTCTGATTTGTTTTTTCTGACCCCCAGATCTCTCTACATTTGCTCTTCCGCCTTATCTTTCCCTAATTATGCACCTTTCCCAAAGTTCAGCGGGTTCTTGTTCATTCCTTTGAGCTCCGGCTAAGCTCCCACAATTTACCTGTTCTCCCGAGGGGCTGCAATGTATGCAGACTTGTTATGAGAACCTCTTTATAATACAGATTATAATCAGCTGAGGCCGAGCTCAGTGTAATCCACCAATTATTACAGCCTTGCTGCTCCAGTTTCACAAATGCAATCCCCTGCCATCGTCTGAGATGCCCGGCGACTATTTACCAGCCAGAGCTATGGAAAACCTGGTTTCTGTGATTCTCTTGGAGTCTTGCACAAGGAAACTAACGTTCCATTAAATGCTTTGTTGTACATTTAATTGGAAATAATTCGTGGAGTTTTTTTTCTGAAATGACCCACTTGTGCTCTTCTAAGAAAATTAGGAAGCAGTTTCCACTTTCACCAGCACCACTCTAAAATGGAAAATCTGACATAAATCAGAAAATGTTGCAACCACTTCCTCTAACCGTCCATTTTATCAATTAGTCAGCACACAGTTTAGCTTTGCTGGATGAAAATTATATGTTATATATCTAGAAATTTGGAGTGAGAAAAATCAAAAATAGGTAAATAGTTCATATGTGGAATCTTAATCGGCATGGACGAGTTGGGCTGAAGGGTTTGTTTCCATGCTGTATAGCCCCATGGCTCTATATGACCATGGCAATATGTTTTGCCAATAGTCGGAGAATTGCGGATAGCGGTTGGTACGTTATGTTACAGTTGATCGAGACCTTAGTGAGGCTGCACATTTCTTAACAAAGAAAGATTGTTTACATGCACCGAGTGGTAGCCTTTTCATACAGAGAGGGGTAAGTGCATGGAACTAGCTGGAACAGAGCGCCTTGAGTATTAGAAAGGCGCTATATAAATCCCATCCATTATTATTATTATTATTATTATTATGTGACAGGCAGGTGCAATAACAACATTTTAAATAGTCTAGGAATTTATTGCGGGGGATATGGGCCAGAGGCAGGCAAATTGGATGAGTTTGAATGGGGCACGTTGGGTGGCATGACTCTATGTTGATAAATACTAACCCCAGTTACAGAATGTTGAGGTAACAACTTTTCCTTTGGTCCTTTTAGCTGCCAACATTAATATACAGAAGGATTTCGGGGTCCAAGTCCATAACTCCGTGAAAATGACAACACGGATGAATAAATTAGATGGCACAAAGGCGCAGTGGGAGAGTTGTTGCCTCACTGCTCCAGAGACCGAGGTTCGATGCAGACTACGGGTACTGGCTGTATGGATTTTGTAATTTCTCTCTGTAACGGTGCGGGTTTTTGCCGGGTGCTCCAGTTTACTCCCATATTCCAAAGACGTGCAGCTTTGTAGATTAATTGGCGTCTGTAAATTGTCCCTAGTGTATAGGATAGAATTAGTGTACGGGTGATCATTGGTCGGCGCAGACGGTGGGCTGAAGAGACTGTTTCCACGCTATATTCCTAAACTAAACTAAACTAAAGTAGCAAAGAAGGCAAATGGTAGACTTGCCTTTTTTGGTCGTGACACTGAATAAATAGTCAGCTCGTCATAATGCAGGTCAGTGCATTAGTGAACGTTAGTTAGGCTGCATTTGGCGGATCGCGTGTAATTTTGGCTGCCCCATTATAAGAAGGATGTGGAGGCTTTGGAACGAATGCAGATAACAATATAATGATTACATTAGGAGGTATTAGCCACAGGGAGAGGTTGAACAGACATGGATTATTTTCTCTGGAACACTGGTGATTGTGACAAGACTGAGATATATAACATTATGAGAGGTACAGACAGGGGAGACATTCAGAACCTTTTTTTCCCAGGATGGAAACACCAAATACTAGAGGGCATAGCTTTAAAGGAGCCGAGCAGGGCAGGTGTTTTACATAGAAGGTGGTGAATGCCTGGAACACAATGCCGGGTAGGTGGTTGAGGCAGATATAATGGTGACATTATAAAGGGATTTGGATATGCAGGTGGTGGAGGGATATTAATTATATGCAGCCAGATAAGAGCGTCACTTATTCCTTTTCTCCATAGATGCTGCCTGTCCCGCTGAGTAACTCTTGCATTTTGTAACTCCTGCCTTTAAGGTCATGCTTCAAATGCCTCAGCACGCTTAAAGTAGTGTTGCATGTTGGGGTTGCGAAGAAAGCTTTTGGCACGCTACCTTCATAAGTCAGGGAAATTAGTATAGAAGTTGCGCGTTAAGTTTACAAAACGTTGATGAGACCCCACTTCGGGTATTGTGCTCAGTTTTGGTTACCCTGCTGCAGTAAGCCTTTACGTCGGGCTTTCTAATAAAACAAGTTTCCATACGTGGAGCCTGGAATGAACATTTTGGGCCCATTGATTCCAGGGCACCTTAGTAAAATTTGTTTGGCAATAGGCGACTGATGGTGATGGTAGAAGGTTGTGTTCATGATTTAATGCATGTGATTAGTTCTAGACAATATACAATAGATGCAGGAGTAGGCCATTTGGCCCTTCGAGCCAGCACCGCCATTCAATGTGATCTTGGCTGATCAATCCCAATCAGTACCCCGGTCCTGTCTTCTGCCCATATCCCCTGACACCGCTATATTGAAGAGCCCTATCTAGCTCTCTCTTGAAAGTATCCAGAGACCTGGCCTCCACCGCCCTCAGAGGCAGAGAATTCCACAGACTCACAATTTTCTGTATGAAAAAATTGTTTCCTCGTCTCCGTTCTAAATGCCTTACCCCTTATTCTGAAACTGTGGCCCCTGGTCCTGGACTCCCCCAACATCGGGAACATGTTTCCTGCCTCTAGCGTGTCCAAGCCCTTAATAATCTTATATGTTTTAATAAGATACCCGCTCATCCTTCTAAATTCAAGAGTATACAAGCCCAGCCGCTTCATTCTCTCAGCATATGACAGTCCCATCATCCTTGTAAACCTACGCTGCACTCCCTCAATAGCAATGTTCCACGGAGATCCGTGATGGGACACTCGTAGTTCACAAAAGCGCAAATGATTTAGGTATGTATATCAGAGGCATGATCACTAAGTTGGCAGATGACATGAAGATTGGGGGAGCTGTTGACAGTGTGGAAAATAGACTTCGGTACGGATGATATCGATGTGTTGGTAAAATGGGCTGAGAAATGACGTGAAATTTAGTGGCAATTCGTGTAGTTACTTTGTTTAAGAAGGCACGAGGGGTCCTGGCCTTCATCAGTCGGGACATTAAATACAGGGCCAGCCGACAGACCTGAATCAGTGCTGTATGACTGTGTTTTTATTTGGAATGGAGACGGTTATGAGGGGACATGAGTGAACTATATAAAACAATGAAGGGAGTAGATAAAGTAGACGGCATGAAACTTCCCCCATACCAGGATGAATACAACTAGAGGATATACACTAGGGTAGTTATGCTCCTGTCCCAGTTAGGAAACCTCGGAAACCTCTGGAAACGTTGTGCCCCACCCAAGGTTTCCGTGCGGTTCCCGGAGGTCTTAGTCAGTCTCCCTACCTGCTTCCACTACCTGCAACCTCCGGCAACCACCTGCAACCTCCGGGAACCGCACGGAAACCTTGGGTGGGGCGCAAAGTCTCCAGAGGTTTCCGTTCAGGTTTCCTAGGTGGGATAGGGGCATTAGGAGTACGAGATTTATAGCTGATCTAAGAGATATTTTCTCATCCTGAAAGTGGTGAGTACATGGAATGCAGCGATCAAAGCGGAGTAATTGACAGTATTTTGATAAGTGTCCAGATGCGCACTTGAATTACCCAGGCAACGAAGGCTATGGACCACGTGCTGGAAAATAGGGCTAATACGGGTGATTATCCACTGCACAGCGTGGATATGGTGGGCAGAATGGCCTGTTTCCATGCTGTGTGACGCTGTGCAATGAACCAGTGTGGTCTCACCAACACCATCTGTAGATGTAGCAGGACATCTTTACTGTTATACTCCATCCTCTTCCCAACATTACAGTCTTAACTACTTCAAGTTGCCACAAATGCTCTGATTTGTTTTTTCGGACCCCCAGATCTCTCTACATTTGCTCTTCCGCCTTATCTTTCCCTAATTATGCACCTTTCCCAAAGTTCAGCGGGTTCTTGTTCATTCCTTTGAGCTCCGGCTAAGCTCCCACAATTTACCTGTTCTCCCGAGGGGCTGCAATGTATGCAGACTTGCTATGAGAACCTCTTTATAATACAGATTATAATCAGCTGAGGCAGAGATCAGTGTAATCGAACAATTATTACAGCCTAAGGTACACAAAATTGCTGGGGAAACTCAGCGGGTGCAGCAGCATCTATGGAGCGAAGGAAATAGGCGACGTTTCGGGCCGAACCCCTTCTTATTACAGCCTTGCTGCTCTAGTTTCACAAATACAATCCCCTGCCATCGTCTGAGATGCCCGGCGACTATTTCCAAGCCAGTGCTATGGAAAACCTGTTTCTGTGATTCTCTTGGGGTCTTGCACAAGGAAACTAACTTTCCATTAAATGCTTTGTTGTACATTTAATTGGAAATAATTCGTGGTGTTTTTTTTCTGAAATGACCCACTTGTGATCTTCTAAGAAAATTAGGAAGCAGTTTCCACTTTCACCAGCACCACTCTAAAATTGAAAATCTGACAAAGCAGAAAATGTTGCAACCACGTCCTCTAACCGTCCATTGTATCAATTAGTCAGCACACAGTTTAGCTTTGCTGAATGGAAATTATATGTTATATATCTAGAAATTTTGAGTGAGAAAAAACAAAAATAGGTAAATAGAACTAGTTCACATGTGGAATCTTAATCGGCATGGACGAGTTGGGCTGAAGGGTTTGTTTCCATGCTGTATAGCCCCGTGGCTCTATATGACCATGGCAATATGTTTTGCCAATAGTCGGAGAATTGCGGATAGCGGTTGGAACGTTATGTTACAGTTGATCGAGACCTTAGTGAGGCTGCACATTTCTTAACAAAGAAAGATTGTTTACATGCACCGAGTGGTAGCCTTTTCATACAGAGAGGGGTAAGTGCATGGAACTAGCTGCCATGTGACAGGCAGGTGCAATAACAACATTTTAAATAGTCTAGGAATTTATTGGAGGGATTTGGGCCAGGGGCAGGCAAATGGGATGAGTTTGAATGGGGCATGTTGGGAGGCATGACTCTATGTTGATAAATACTAACCCCAGTTACAGAATGTTGAGGTAACAACTTTTCCTTAGGTCCTTTTAGCTGCCAACATTAATATACAGAAGGATTTCGGGGTCCAAGTCCATAACTCCGTGAAAATGACAACACGGATGAATAAATTAGATGGCACAAAGACGCAGTGGGAGAGTTGTTGCCTCACTGATCCAGAGACCGAGGTTCGATGCAGTCTACGGGTACTGGCTGTATGGGTTTTGTAAGTTCTCTCTGTAACGGTGCGGGTTTTTGCCGGGTGCTCCAGTTTACTCCCATATTCCAAAGAGGTGCAGCTTTGTAGATTAATTGGCGTCTGTAAATTGTCCCTAGTGTATAGGATAGAATTAGTGTACGGGTGATCATTGGTCGGCGCAGACGGTGGGCTGAAGAGACTGTTTCCACGCTATATTCCTAAACTAAACTAAACTAAAGTAGCAAAGAAGGCAAATGGTAGACTTGCCTTTTTTGGTCGTGACACTGAATAAATAGTCAGCTCGTCATAATGCAGGTCAGTGCATTAGTGAACGTTAGTTAGGCTGCATTTGGCGGATCGCGTGTAATTTTGGCTGCCCCATTATAAGAAGGGTGTGGAGGCTTTGGAACGAATGCAGAGAACAATATAATGATTACATTAGGAGGTATTAGCCACAGGGAGAGGTTGAACGGACATGGATTATTTTCTCTGGAACACTGGTGATTGTGACAAGACTGAGATATATAACATTATGAGAGGTACAGACAGGGTAGACATTCAGAACCTTTTTTTCCCAGGATGGAAACACCAAATACTAGAGGGCACAGCTTTAAAGGAGCCGAGCAGGGCAGGTGTTTTACATAGAGGGTGGTGAATGCCTGGAACACAATGCCGGGTAGGTGGTTGAGGCAGATATAATGGTGACATTATAAAGGGATTTGGATATGCAGGGGGTGGAGGGATATGAATTATATGCAGCCAGATTAGAGCGTCGCTTATTCATTTTCTCCATAGATGCTGCCTGTCCCGCTGAGTAACTCTTGCATTTTGTAACTCCTGCCTTTAAGGTCATGCTTCAAATGCCTCAGCGCGCTTAAAGTAGTGTTGCATGTTGGGGTTGCGAAGAAAGCTTTTGGCACGCTACCTTCATAAGTCAGGGAAATTAGTATAGAAGTTGCGCGTTAAGTTTACAAAACGTTGATGAGGCCCCACTTCGGGTATTGTGCTCAGTTTTGGTTACCCTGCTGCAGTAAGCCTTTACGTCGGGCTTTCTAATTAAACAAGTTTCCACACGTGGAGCCTGGAATAAACATTTTGGGCCCATTGATTCCAGGGCACCTTAGTAAAATTTGTTTGGCAACAGGCGACTGATGGTGATGGTAGAAGGTTGTGTTCATGATTTAATGCCTGTGATTAGTTCTAGACAATAGACAATAGATGCAGGAGTAGGCCATTTGGCCCTTCGAGCCAGCACCGTCGTTCAATGTGATCTTGGCTGATCAATCCCAATCAGTACCCCGGTCCTGCCTTCTGCCCATATCCCCTGACTCCGCTATCTTAAAGAGCCCTATCTAGCTCTCTCTTGAAAGTATCCAGAGACCTGGCCTCCACCAGAGGCAGAGAATGCCACAGACTCACAATTTTCTGTATGAAAAAAGTGTTTCCTCGTCTCCGTTGTAAATGCCTTACCCCTTATTCTGAAACTGTGGCCCCTGGTCCTGGACTCCCCCAACATCGGGAACATGTTTCCTGCCTCTAGCGTGTCCAAGCCCTTAATAATCTTATATGTTTTAATAAGATACCCGCTCATCCTTCTAAATTCTAGAGTATACAAGCCCAGCCGCTCCATTCTCTCAGCATATGACAGTCCCGCCACCCTTGTAAACCTACGCTGCACTCCCTCAATAGCAATGTTCCACAGAGATCCGTGATGGGACACTCGTAGTTCACAAAAGCGCAAATGATTTAGGTATGTATATCAGAGGCATGATCACTAAGTTGGCAGATGACATGAAGATTGGGGGAGCTGTTGACAGTGTGGAAAATAGACTTCGGTATGTATGATATCGATGTGTTGGTAAAATGGGCAGAGAAATGACGTGAAATTTAGTGGCAATTCGTGTAGTTACTTTGTTTAAGAAGGCACGAGGGGTCCTGGCCTTCATCAGTCGGGACATTAAATACAGGGCCAGCCGACAGACCTGAATCAGTGCTGTATGACTGTGTTTTTATTTGGAATGATTTGTGGCAGAGATTCAGAAAACACTGTCTGCAATAACAGCTCATGAGCAGGTGCGTGGGAAATGAGCTCCAAATTAGGGGAAGACCCCAGGGTAACATCCTCTTGTATCAACACTACCATGTCCACTGACCATGTGGGGTTTCTCGTGGTGCTCTGGTTTCCTCCAAGATGTGGATGTTTCTAGGTTAATTGCCTTTAATAAAAATTGTAAATTGTCCCTAGCCTGTAAGCTAGTGCTAGTGAACGGGAATCGCTGGTCGGCACGGACTCGGCTGGCTGAAGGACCCATTTCCGCGCTGTATCTCCAAATCAAATTAAACAAATATGGAACAATACAGCATGGGAACAGGCCCTTCGACCCACAGTGTTAGTGCCGAACATGATGCCAAGACCAACTGTTTTCCGTGTGCACATACCTCCTTGCATACCTGTATGCCTATCCAAACGTTTCTTGAAAGCCACGGTCATGTAGGGTGAATGCACAGAGTCTTTTACCAAGGGTAGGCGAATCAAAAACAAGAGGACAGATGTCTAAAGTGAGAGGGGCAAGTTTTAATACAAACCTGAAGGGCACCTATTTTCATTCGGAGAATGGTGCATGGAATGAATTGCCAGAGGTAATTGAGGCAGACACTATAATAGCATTTAAAACACATTTGGACAGGTGCATGAATAGGAAATGTTTAGATACAGTAGATGTGGTCCAAATGCAGGCAAGTGGGACAAACATCTTGGTCAGCATGGACGAAGGGCCTGTTCCTGTCAAAGATTATTCTATAATTGCATAAGTGTGTGCTTTAACCATACTCTTTCTTCCCGTCAGATGGGACCAAAGTCATACATAGCTGGAAAAAACTTCACTATGGCTGACATCATGCTGTTTCCACATCTGGCCTTCTGCGTCCGATTTGGGTGAGTTACTGATCATCTCACTGTAGTCTGTTAATTGGATTTAAGATCGGTGAAACACAACCCTTGGGTGATGATGTGCTTTGAGCTGAGATTATGTGTCCAGCCAGCAGAGCACACATCCTGGTCTATCTTCAGTTTCCATATTTCCTTACAACATAGGAGGCCATTCAGCCCATTAAGCATTAACTATGGCGATAGATGTGGCCCGTCATCATGGGTCCTGGTCCCTATGCAATAACGGTTGCTAACCCCTGGACTAAACCAAACCCTTGATCCTGTCCCGACAGCTTTTTTTCAAATTTTAGCGACTCAAAGTGGGGGTGTGTCTTCATTGCCGGGAAATTCAGTAAATGCCAGTTGTTCCAACACCTAGTTCCCCCAGGCTGGTCCTTGAGATGGCTTTGGTTAGTTACTTCCCTGTTGGAACCAAACATCCATATGAATTTGCAGCACAGAGGAATTTAAGTGACTAAACACCTCGTTGTGTATGTATGAAAATTTAAATATTCCTGACTGAAAAATTCAACCATGTATCTTTTATGTTGATTTCAGACTCTCTCAGAAAAGGTACCCACATCTGCTGGATTACTACAACCGAGTGAAGGAACGCCCCAGCATACAGGCCACTTGGCCCCCACACTGGAAGGAGAGCCCTCTACCCATTGACTCCCTGAAGGAGGTCTAAGGTCCCTGTTCTCACTAGGCATATTCTCTGTCTCCGCCATCATGCAGGTTGTCATTGAGCCTGCAGTCAGAATTTTATCAAGAAATATGCTGGCATTTTCTAGGCAGTGGCTGATTTTAAACCTTTGAATAAATTCTCTTAGATTTATTAAAGTGGTCGGATAAATGAGTATTCGTTATTAACACATAGTCAGACAAGAAGCTGCTTCAACGGTTTAGTACTGAATCAAGATTTAACCAGTCTTTGAACATTTTGGTATTTCCCTGCTCATTGAGCTTCTTTCACGGGGATTGATGATGTTCAAGGAACTGTGTGTACTGGCCTTTTCTATTTTCCAATCCTATAGTTGAATCCTGGTCATCTCAAATAAACACCCATCAGGAACTTTTAAAAATTTCCTCTGATAATGAACCAGGGGGATAACTAATTGCTCTTTTACCCGGTGATTATAGGCAATTTCTAAACACCTCTGCTTAGAGATAGTCTGGGCTTTCACCCTCAGTAGTACCCACTGCCTGCTGCTCTCATTCTGTTCCCTCACAGTCTGGAGCACAATTGATACATGTCAATTAATATAAACAGGTTAATGAATGTTTTTACGTTATCCTTGAAGTGTGAAAACGCACACCTCCAGATTCAAGGATAGCTTCTTCCCATCAGGCAACTGAACAACTCTATCAACAATTAGAGAGTGGTCCTGAGCCACTATTCACCTGGAGATCCTTAGACTATCTTTAATCTGACTTTACTGGACTTTATCTTACACTAAATGTTATTCCCTTGATCATTTATGTTTACTCTGGATCGCTCAATTGCAGTCATGTATTGTCTTTCCGCTGACTGGTTGGCACGCAAGACTTTTACCTGGTAGATATGACAAAAAACTAAACTTCAAACTTTATTAGTAAAAACATCATAAATTATACAAGGATAAGAGAATTGAAGAATGCAGATGGTGCCACATTCGCAACACTTGGGAGTTTGTAGAAGGCTTTATGATTGATCCTTGATGCACAGCACTGTAAAATTTCACCTGAGGAACCACGGTTTGATCACTATAGCAAGGACATGGGCAGGGGTATAGTCATACAGCATGGAAACAGGTCCTTCAGTCCAACTTGTCCATGCTGACCAAGATGCTCCATCTAAGTTGTCCCATTTGCCAGTGTTTAGCCCACATCCCTCTAAACCTTTCCTATCCATGTACATGTCCAAGTGTCTTTAAAATGCCAACTACCTCCTCTGGAAGTTTGATCCACGAACCCAGCTATTGTATTTATTTAAGGCAGAGGTAGATTCATAATCGGTGATGATATCAAGGAGAATGGCAAAAATGCTGGAAGATGCACTTGAAGAAAGTCAGATCAGTCATTATCCCATGGAACGGCAGGGCAGGCTTGAGGGGTTGAATGGCATCCTGCTGGTCCTACTTCTAATGGTTTAACTTGCCGAACTGGCTGAGTCATTATGTCGTCAAATTTTAAAAAATCATTTGTTGTGATGTGTGACTATAAAGTTGGCATTGTCAGCACTCAGTGAAAATGATTGAGGTGATCTGCTAGACTCCATTGAGAGCTTTTTCATCTCTGGCCTTTGTCTAATCATCTGCCCATCAAAACACCCCCACCCCCCCACCCCCCCCCCCCCCCCCCCCCACCCCCCCCCCAACCCCTAGCCTGCATTAACCTATTACTTGCCAAGCTTTGTCGCATCCCTCCTCTTCCACCTTTCTTTCAGACCCCCCTTCTCTCAACATCTACAATAAGTCTGGAGATGGGGATGCCCCTGTCCCACTTAGGAAACCTGAACGGAAACCTCTGGAGACTTTGCGCCCCACACAAGGTTTCCGTGAGGTTCCCGGAGGTTTTTTTCAGTCTCCCTACCTGCTTCCACTACCTGCAACCACCTGCAACCTCCGGGAACAGCACGGAAACCTTGGGTGGGGCGCAAGGTCTCCAGAGGTTTCCGTTCAGGTTTCCTAAGTGGGACAGGGGCATTACAGTGGAGTGACCGATACTCTTGCCTCCGAGAAGCGGAGTGACCATGGCCCTCACTACGGGACGAGAGAAGTGATCGAGGACCCACACTCATGGGGACTCAGTGACCAAGGCCACTCTTTCGGGAAGCGCAGACAATGACCGAGCCCCTTCACTCGAGAGAGTGGAGTGACCGAAACCATCGCCGTAGAGCGAGTATGCGCGGAGTCCGGTGTGCAGGATGAAGGGTTGTCCGAACTGTCCAGTTTATTCAGCACACAAGATCGTACACAGAGTTGGTAAATCAAATGCTCCACTGCCGCGGTCTCTAACGCTTAGGGATGAAGTCTGTGCCTCGCTCTGTGTCTGACTGTAGATTCCCAGCCTTTGTGGTATTATTTGTGATGAAGATGCGCACCCTGCTGGCTCATTCCAGCTGCGTCTCTGCCGGAGGAGACGGATACACCATTTATATGGCACATGGTGTGAGTAGTTTGCCGGGTATCTTGTGGGGCCGGTGAAGAGGGAGGCGGCTGCTCTCATTGAACAGGTTTCGCTGCTACCTCAGAACCCGGGTCAAGAGGCAACATGGATACAGGAGCACCTTCTTCAATTGCTGCCGGACTTTGTTCTGCGTGACCACGTAGATGCAGGTATTGCTGCAGGTGCCCAGTAGCTGCAGCATGGGTCCGAGGTAGGCGACGAGATCGGGCAGGCGCCGCTTCACCAGGCGGTGAAAGATGTGGTTGACTGTCAGTCTCTCGTGGATCCTGTACACCGCGTGTGTCGTCCACAGCAGCACAAAGCTGGCCGAGATGCTAAAGAGCAGGATGACGGATTTCCTGCGATTCTCTAGCTCCGCGTCCGGTTGACTCTCGGCGCCGCCGTCTCTCCGCAGCCGCCGGCGGGCTCGACTGGCCAGTACGATACACCTGACGGTCAGCGCGTTGAAGAGCAGGATCAGCAGGAACGGCAGCAGAGGGGTGGTAATGTGATTCATCAGGTCGAACGCCTTCCACAGAGGCGAGGTGTAGTAACTGAGGTCCACCATGCAGAACAACGGGATCAGAAATAAAAAAAGGGGCTTGTAGCGAAAATACCACGGGATATTCTTCAAAATGCTGAGCGCGCACACGACTCCGAGAACGACCGCCGCCGTCCTCACACGGCTGTACTTCGCCTTCAGCTCCCGGCAGCTGATCGCCACAAACCGGTCAAAGGTGAAGGCGACGGTGAATCAGACGGACAGGTCAGTCGCGGCATGAGTGAGGCAGTCTATGAGGCCACACAGCCTGATGTGGAAGAAGAATATGCTGACTGTGTACAAGGGGACGATCTGCTGCAATATCACGTCCGTCAGCACCACGGACAGATCAGCCAACGCCATGGCCACCAGGTACCAGGTGATGCAGCGTGTGAGACCACACCGTCCCCGGGACAAGACCAGAATCACCAGCAGGTTAACTGTAACAAAACAATTGGCAGATATATCCCCAACAAAGCAACGCAATGCAAACATGGTTTTCAGTTTAAAAAAAACAGCAGCGCACACCACATTCTCCAACTAGAAAATACTCCAAAATCCGGGCACAGACAGTGCGGGGGATCTGGGCAAAGCAAACATAGAGACCATGCCCTGATCCAGTGCGTGCAGCACCGATCACCCCTCATCCTCCTCTGCTCCATCGTAACCAAACCAGCCCATCCAAACTCCCTACTAACTGAAATGCTCAAATCCAGGCAGGTATGGTGAAAAAGGAAAGCAGCTAGAGGAACTCAACTGCAACATCTGTGTAGTGAAAGAGACCGTGAGCATTTCAGCTCGGGGCTCTTCCTTTATGTTGGAGGCAGGACAGAGCTTCATCAACGGACAGGAGAGAGGATGATGAGGACTAATTTACAAAGAAATAGACACTGAAGCGGAGGGCAATGGTAAAAGGAGCTTGACGTCATGGTGGGCTCGGAACTTATTGAGGTGCTGTTGCAGGGTGAAGGTGAGGCCAATGCATAGTGCTTACTCCCTCCAACATCTTAGTAAATGTCCTCTGGACCTTCTTTAGTCCAATTAATATTTCCATTAGTGTGACGAACATTACTGCAGTGCAGTACCAGGCATGGCCCCTGGTATAGCGATATATAACGCTATAACATGACGCCCCAGCTCTTATATGCCCCGCAATGGCTAACGATTGCCAGCATTCAAATTGCCTTTTTCACCATCTTATCCACCTGTGCTGCCATTTTCGGGGATCTATGGGCTTGTACATAACAGTTTATTTTATGTTCATCGATATTCCTTCGTGCCCTACCATTTACTGCGTATGACCAACCATTACTTGGCCACGCGTTCCACCACCGCCTTGGGTCTTTTTTTTAGTCTGAAGAGGGTTATCGACTCGAAACGTCACCTGCCCATGTTCTCCAGAGATGCTGCTGAGTTACTCCAGCACTTTGTGGGGGGGGGGGTTTTGTTAACCAGCATCTGTAGTTCCTTGTCGCACCATTACTTGACTTCTTAATATGCATCATCTCACACGTCTTAAAGAGTTGCTGGGATAATAAATTACGTGAATATAGATGGGATTTATAGGTAAATGGATAGGAGTGGTTTAGAGGGATATGGGCCAAACGGGAACAAATTAGACTAGGTTATATGGGGCATCTTGATTGATAAGAACGAGTGGGCCGAATGACATGTTTCCGTGATGTATGACTCTCTTGTAAGTTTGCAGACGACACCAACATTAGTGGAGTTGCAGGCAGCGAGGAAGGCTGTCAAAGTATGTAGCTGTGATAAAGGCTGACAAAGTATTTAGAAATGGGTGGAAAAATAACAGATGGAGTTTAATCCAAACAAAGGTGAGGTGTTACACTCTGGGAGGTTGAATGTATGGGGAAAGTATACAGGTAATGGCAAGGCAATTTATAGCATTGGTGTACAGAGAGATACTGGACTTCATGCCCATAGCTCCTTGTAAGTCGCAACACAAGTTGATAGAAGTACAAAGAAGGCATATGGTACGCTTATCCTCATCGGTCGGGGCATTGAATATAACAGCCGGGAAGTCGTTTAGCAGCTACACCGCACTCTCGTTAGACCCCATTTTGGAGTATTGCGTTTAATCCTGGTCGCCCTATTACTGGAAGTATGTGCAGACTTTGAAGAGGATACGAAGAGGTTTACCAGAATGTGAAATCAAATAACTGCAGATGCTAGTTAATACACAAACGAACACGAAGTGATGGAATAAATCAGCAGGTCAGACATGGATAACCATGTTCTCCAGAAATGCTGCCTGGCCGCTGAATTACTCCAGCACTTTGTGCCCTTTTGAAGTTGGATCAGAGGACATTAGCTGCAAGAAGAGGTTTGACAAACCTGGATTGATTTCTCTAAACTTCGGAGGTTTAGGGGAGAACTGAAATAAAATATATACAATTCGGAGTGGCATAGACATGGTAGACACGGAAACCAGTTACCAGCTGTGAATGTTAAAGGCTAGAGGCCATAGCTTTAAAGTGAAAAAGGAAAAAATTAAAGATGTGCGGGGCAGGTATTTTAATACAGAGAGTGGTGGGTGCAGAATGCGCTGACAGGGTTGGTGGTGGAGATATGGCAGTGGTATTTAAGAGCCTTTTAGATTGGTACACGAATGCAGGGAATGGAGGGGTGTGGATGAGGTGCAGGCAAAGGAGATTAGTTTAACGTGGCATCGTGTACGGCACGGATATTGCGATCCGAAGGGTCTGTTCCTACGCTGTACTCTTCCATGTTCGAAATGTCAGCATATGAATTGACAAGGTACAACGTGTTACGGACTAAGTGGTGGATTTGGAATAAATTGGTACTTCATCGTTGGCATGAAGTGTCTGTTTGTTACCGAGAAACACTGAGAAGGAGATACACAATGGGGGACACACAGCCTCGCTCCAACAGCTCACCAAACGGAAGACGCACAGAATCAGACGCTGATCGAAGTCACAAAAATCCGCAGTCAGACCGAGAGTGATACGATTGATGTGAGAGTGGCAAAGAGCGTGAGATGGCAGGAGAACGAATGGAGGAGGAAGAAAGAGCGAGAGAAAAACATACTCAAGTGGGCGGGCATTAGATAGGTGACCTTCCCCTGAAGGGAGCCGGGCCATAAAACCAGGATTATATTATTGTGCAACTCCGACTTCCCTCAACTGGTACGGGGAGGACGGGGGACGAGGAATTGGAGAATGTGACGCCGGAGCGTAGCACAGACAAAGGGTAGGGAGCAGCCCAGGGCCAGGCACAGACTGTGTGCCGGAGATTGCCAGCGCACACATGGACCAGCGTCACTTCCACTACAAGTCGGTTCGCCGACCGTTGGTGTGCAAGAGATTCAGATTCAGATTCACATTCAACTTTAATTGTCATTGTGCAGTGTACAGTACAGAGCCAACGAAATGCAGTTAGCATCAGCATGGCATCAGCAAAACGAAGCCCACAGCCTCGATCAGATTAGCGGCGACACGCGCGACTTACTTGGGATAGCAACGGCAGCGAGTGCGGGATAGAAAATTCTCCGGACCTGTATCAGCTCCATGCCTCCGATTCTCCTCCGTAGAGTCGCTCCCGGAATGACCCCACCGTCGGCCTCTCTCAGATACTTGCACTAACGAGAGTTCCTATTTCAGAGCAGTCAAAGAAAAGCAAATCCTGGGAGACAGGAGAGGTAGGAGAGGATTGCATAACTCAGGCAACAGCTTCAATTGCTAATAGAGTACCAATCCCGCAGGGACCTTGCGAAATCCACCCACGAAACGCAAATCTCCATGTCATCATAAACTAGCGAGGGCTCCACCTCAAGAGATGTAATCATCCACACACAATGTAAACTGACTTCTGCGCGGTTGCCCTCGGATTGCCGTGGCCTATTGCCATGCCGTAGGATTCTATGATAACGAGATGAATGGGTAGCTGGTGGGAGATAATCCGCGACTCACAATTATCCAGAACATAGGCTGGGCTTTCCTTCGCGGTTCTCCCACAGCACCGCAAATTATTTTCACTGCAAATGAATGCCAAATTGGGCTCGAGGGGGCGATTCTGAGCTACGTTTGTTCTGTTCTTAACAATTATACAAGCGAAAACAAAGTGCTAGAATAATTTAGCGAGTAGGCAGCATCTCTGGAAGACATAGAAAATGGTCGGGACCATTCAGACCGATTGCAGTAGGGAAGTAAATGCTGGAAACGAGGTGAGGACGGGGCAGACGGTGGCAAGTTAAGGGTGGATAGATATGGGAGTTTATTGGATGATGGATGGAGAACTAGAGAGGGAAATGAAACAGAAGGGTGACAAAGGGGACCTTATGGACAAAGGGACAAACTTTTAGAAAGGAGATGATACCCTTTCTTTCGACAGAGGTTAGTGAATCTGTGTAGTTTATGGCCACAGATGGCTATGGAGGCCGCCATTGGGTGTTTTAAGGCGGAGATGGACAGATTCTTGATTAGTAAGGGTGTCAAGAATTATGGGGAGTAGACAGGGGAATGCAGTTGAGAGGGAAAGATAGATCATCCATGATTGAATGGCGGAGTAGACTTGATGGGCCGAATGGCCTAATTGTGCCCCTTTGACGTAATGCTCCTATATATCGGCGAGACGTAGCGCAGACTGTGGGATCGTTTTGTTGAAGACCTTCGCCCAGTCCGCCTTGGCCAACGTGATCTCCCTGTTGCCAAACAGTTTAACACCCCTTCCCATTCCCATACTGACCTTTTTGTCCTGGGCCACCTCTTTTGTCAGAGTGCGGCGAAATGCAAATTGGGGGAACAACAACTCATATTTCGCTTGGGCAGCTTACAACCCAGCGAAATTAAAATTGATTTCTCTAACTTCAAGTAATCCTTGCATCCCGTCTCTCTCCATCATTCCCCCGCCAGAGTTGTCGCACTAGTTTCACTGTGGTCCTGTTGAGTTTCACTGTCTGTATAACTTATTATCACCTGGCCCTCATAGCTTACACTCCGGTGTAGGCCACATTAGGCTTCCTCTCCAGATTCTTCACTGCAGCCGTAACCCACATCTCACCAACTCTGGTGCAAATCTTCACATTCCTCCTGTTGGTGAACCTGAAACAGACCAGACTGTTGTGTTTACCGGAGTGTCACCAACCCGTTAATTAAACACATGACCAAAACTGAACATTATACGCCAAATGCAGCCTCATCAACGTCGTGTACAACTGTAATATAACACTCCGAATGGCCTACTCCTATTGTCTATTGACTGTTGTCTATCATTCGCGTAAACCTCCTCTGGACCATCTCCACAGCCTGCACATCCTTCCTTAGATATGGGGCCCATATTTACTCACAGTATTCCAAATGCGGCATGACCAGCGCCTTATAGAGCCTCAACATTACATCTCTGATTTTGTATTCCAGTCCTCTTGATATAAATGCTAGCATTGAATTCGCCTTCCTTACTTCCGGTTTGACATGCAAATGAACTTTTTGGGAGTCCGGCTGCTCCCCTTCCCTTTTGGGACACCAGGGAGGCAATACGCCATCCTTGAGTCTCGAATTTTGCCGCAGAATCTCCTGTCCGCAACTCTGACTATGGAGTCAATGACCACGATGGCTCTGCCTGACGTCGGTCTCTCTGGTTGAACCTCTGCGCCAGGATTCGAGTCACGCTAGGAATAATGAAGGACTCTTTCCCGGGTGGGCTGCCGCGTACTGTGAACTGCAGATCACCAGAGGACCCAGAAGAACAAACCAGCAGAGGGCTGCCTTCACCTTATGCTTCCCAGGGTGGCATTGCTGAGTCTGGCCCAGTGAACGAGCAGACCCCATTCACCCTCTTTCATCCACGTTGGTAGAACGGCCACACAGGGATTCAGGCGGTGCCTGCAAAATCCCCCAGACCTCCTTGCCCCCGTGAAACTGTCACTCGATTCCGCTGTTCCCTGAAATGCGAAGTATGGGGAATTCTAAGAATGTTGGTTCCGATGTTAAAATGGAAAGAGCAGTGTGCAACTTCCTGGGCCCGAGATTCTCAGTATCGGTAGTACTCACTTCCATCAGGCAATCCCACAACATCCGTGCCGGAGAGGAAGAAACCTGGGCGACAACAATCCAGCTTCCTGATCGGCAAGTCCCTCATTCTGAGAGTGTGGGCCGGGTTCTGAACAGTCCAGTTGGAAGAAACATCATCTATGCATTTAGTCTGTGCTGCAGTGAAATCAGACCTCACTGTTCCCTGCTGGCGAATAAAGACGCAGTTTGTGTATGAAGGAACTGCAGATACTGATTTTAAACCGAAGATAGACAAAAAAAAGCTAGGTTAACTCAGCGGGACAGAGAACAACTCTGGAAAAATAAATAGGTGACATTTTGGGTGCAAACCTTTCTTCAGACTGTCTAAAGAAACGTCAACTATTAATTTTCTCCAGAAATGCTGCCTGTCCCGCTGAGTAACTCTTGCCTTTTGTAACTCCTGCCTTTAAGGCCATGCTTCAAATGCCTCCGCGCGCTTAAAGTAGTGTTGCATGTTGGGATTGCGTTGCGAAGAAAGCTTTTGGCAAGCTACCTTCATAAGTCAGGGAAATTAGTATAGAAGTTGCGCGTTAAGTTTACAAAATGTTGATGAGGCCCCTCTTCGGGTATTGTGCTCAGTTTTGGTTAGCCTGCTGCAGTAAGGCTTGACGTCGGGCTTTCTAATAAAGGATTTGACAAGTTTCCACAGGTGGAGCCTGGAAAAAACATTTTGGGCCCATGGAATCCAGGGCACCTTAGTAAAATTTGTTTGGCAATAGGCGACTGATGGTGATGGTAGAAAGTCGTGTTCATGATGTAATGCCTGTGGTCAGTTATAGACAATAGACAATAGGTGCAGGAGTAGGCCATTTGGCCCTTCGAGCCAGCACCGCCATTCAATGTGATCATGGTTGATCATCCCCAATCAGTACCCCGTTCCTGCCTTCTCCCTATATCCCCTGACTCCGCTATCTTTAAGAGCCCTATCTAGCTCTCTCTTGAAAGTATCCAGAGAACCGGCCTCCACCAGAGGCAGAGAATTTCACAGACTCACAAATCTCTATGTGAAAAGTGTTTCGTCGTCTCCGTTCCAAATGCCTTACCCCTTATTCTTAAACTGTGGCCCCTGGTCCTGGACTCCCCCAACATCGTGAACATGTTTCCTGCCTCTAGCGTGTCCAACCCCTTAATAATCTTATATGTTTTAATAAGATACCCGCTCATCCTTCTAAAATTTAGAGTGTACAAGCCCAGCCGCTCCATTCTCTCAGCATATGACAATCCCGCCATCCCGGGAATTAACCTTGTAAACCTACGCTGCACTGCCTCAATAGCAATGTTCCACAGGGATCCGTGCTGGGACACTCGTAGTTCACAAAAGCGCAAATGATTTAGGTATGTATATCAGAGGCATGATCACTAAGTTGGCAGATGACATGAAGATTGGGGGAGCTGTTGACAGTGTGGAAAATAGACTTCGGTATGTATGATATCGATGTGTTGGTGAAATGGGCTGAGAAATGACATGTGAAATTTAGTGGCAATTCATGTGGTTACTTTGTTTAAGAAGGCACGAGGGGTCCTGGCCTTCATCAGTCGGGACATTAAATACAGGGCCAGCCGACAGACCTGAATCAGTGCTGTATGACTGTGTTTTGATTTGGAATGGAGACGGTTATGAGGGGACATGAGTGAACTATATAAAACAATGAAGGGAGTAGATAAAGTAGACGGCATGAAACTTCCCCCATACCAGGATGAATACAACTAGAGGATATACACTAGGGTAGTTATGCTCCTGTCCCACTTAGGAAACCTGAACGGAAATGTCTGGAGACTTTGTGCCCCACCCAAGGTTTCCGTGCGGGTCCCGGAGGTTTTTGTCAGTCTCCCTACCTGCTTCCACTACCTGCAACCTCCGGCAACCACCTGCAACCTCCGGGAACCGCACGTGAACCTTGGGTGGGCGCAAAGTCTCCAGAGGTTTCCGTTCAGGTTTCCTAAGTGGGACAGGGGCATTAGGAGTACGAGATTTATAGCTGATCTAAGATATAGTTTCTCATACAGAAAGTGGTGAGTACATGGAATACAGTGATGAAAGCGGAGTAATTGACAGAATTTTAAGAAGTGTCCAGATGCGCACTTGAATTACCCAGGCAACGAAGGCTATGGACCACGTGCTGGGAAATAGGGCTAATACTGGCGATTACCCACTGCACAGCATGGACGTGGTGGGCAGAATGGCCTGTTTCCATGCTGTGTGACGCTGTGCTATGAACCAGTGTGATCTCACCAACACCATCTGTAGATGTAGCAGGACCTCTTTACTGTTATACTCCATCCTCTTCCCAACATTACAGTCTTAACTACTTCAAGTAGCTACAAATGCTCCGGTTTGTTTTTTCGGACCCCCAGATCTCTCTACATTTGCTCTTCCGCCTTATCTTTCCCTAATTATGCACATTTCCCAAAGTTCAGTGGGTTCTTGTTCATTATTTTTGAATTATTTACAAAATTATTTAAGATAAGAATGGAACCTAATACTGAAATGATTATATTTGGAGTAATGGAAGATGGGAATAAATTGTACACCTCAAAATTTATTTTTTAATTATGATTTAATAACAGCAAAAAAATTAATACTTACATTTTGGGAAAATACATCAATACCAACGATTAAAATGTGGATTGCAAGCATGTTGGGCACCGCACATCTTGAGGAAATGCGATTCCTCCTAATGGATAAATCAGACCAATTCATAACGAGTTAGTCTCCATTTGTCGTCTTTTTGGAATCATATGGTGCAACACAATTGTAAAAGCTAACTGTTTCAGGACTGGACGAGGGATGATCAAGATTATAAACAATGATCTCCTTACTTCTTTTTTTTATGTCTTATTCTCTTTTTCCTATTTTCTTTTCCTCAACTTTCTTCACTCATTCGTCTTTTTTCTTTTTCTTCACACACTATATAGCTCACGTCTTTCTATTCTTTACTATCCAATTTCTTTTTCTTATTCTTATCTTTCTTTATTATAACAAAAAAAAAAAAGCTATACATAAAATGTAATATGAAAATATATATTAGGCACTTTTGGTGCCATATGATTGTACTTACTTCTAATAAAATAAAATATTAAAAATATTTAAAAAATATATATAGCCAATCAACTGGCCTCAACTGCCTTCTGTGGCAAAGAATTCCACAGATTCACCACTCTCTGTGTAAAAAATGATTTTCTCATCTCGGTCCTAAAAGACTTCCCCCTTATCCTTAAACTGTGACCCCATTATTCCCAACATCGGGAATAATCTTCCTGCATCAAGCCTGTCTAACCCCTTAAGAATTTTGTAAGTTTCTCTTGGGGTCTTGCACAATGAAACTAAATTTCCATCAAATGCTTTTTTGTACATTTAATTGGAATTAATTCGTGGTGTTTTTACTGAAATGACCCACATGTGCTCTTCTTGGAAAACTAGGAAGCAGTTTCCACGTTCACCAGCACCACTCTAAAATTGAAAATCTGTCATAAAGCAGAAAATGTTGCAACCATTTCCTCTAACCGTCCATTTTATCAATTAGTCAGCACACAGTTTAGCTTTGCTGAATGAAAATTATATGTTATATATCTAGAAATTTTGAGTCATAAAAAACAAAAATAGGTAAATATAACTAGTTCATATGTGGAATCTTAATCTGCATGGACGAGTTGGGCTGAAGGGTTTGTTTCCATGCTGTATAGCCCCATGGCTCTATATGACCATGGCAATATGTTTTGCCAATAGTCGGAGAATTGCGGATAGCGGTTGGTACGTTATGTTACAGTTGATCGAGACCTTAGTGAGGCTGCACATTTCTTAACAAAGAAAGACTGTTTACATGCACCGAGTGGTAGCCTTTTCATACAGAGAGGGGTAAGTGCATGGGACTAGCTGCCATGTGACAGGCAGGTGCAATAACAACATTTTAAAAAGTCTAGGAATTTATTGGAGGGATATGGGCCAGGGGCAGGCAAATGGGGCATGTTGGGTGGCATGACTCTATGTTGATAAATACTAACCCCAGTTACAGAATGTTGAGGTATCAACTTTTCCTTTGGTCCTTTTAGCTGCCAACATTAATATACAGAAGGGTTTCGGGGTCCAAGTCCATAACTCCGTGAAAATGACAACACGGATGAATAAATTAGATGGCACAAAGGCGCAGTGGGAGAGTTGTTGCCTCACTGCTCCAGAGACCGAGGATCGATGCACACTACGGGTACTGACTGTATGGGTTTTGTAAGTTCTCCCTGTAACGGTGCGGATTTTTGCCGGGTGCTCCAGTTTACTCCCATATTCCAAAGACGTGCAGCTTTGTAGATTAATTGGCGTCTGTAAATTGTCCCTAGTGTATAGGATAGAATTAGTGTACGGGTGATCATTGGTCGGCGCAGACGGTGGGCTGAAGAGACTGTTTCCACGCTATATTCCTAAACTAAACTAAACTAAAGTAGCAAAGAAGGCAAATGGTAGACTTGCCTTTTTTGGTCGTGACTGAATAAATAGTCAGCTCGTCATAATGCAGGTCAGTGCATTAGTGAACGTTAGTTAGGCTGCTTTTGGCGGATCGCGTGTAATTTTGGCTGCCCCATTATAAGAAGGATGTGGAGGCTTTGAAACGAATGCAGAGAACAATATAATGATTACATTAGGAGGGATTAGCCACAGGGAGAGGTTGACCAGACATGGATTATTTTCTCTGGAACACTGGTGATTGTGACAAGACTGAGATATATAACATTATGAGAGGTACAGACAGGGTAGACATTCAGAACCTTTTTTTCCCAGGATGGAAACACCAAATACTAGAGGGCATAGCTTTAAAGTGAGAAAGGCAAAGTTTAAAGGAGCCGAGCAGGGCAGGTGTTTTACATAGAGGGTGGTGAATGCCTGGAACACAATGCCGGGTAGGTGGTTGAGGCAGATATAATGGTGACATTATAAAGGGATTTGGATATGCAGGGGATGGAGGGATATGAATTATATGCAGCCAGATAAGAGGTGGTCTTGACATTGTATTCGGCACAGACATGGCGGGATGGGGGCCTGTTGCTGTGTTGTACAGTTCTATGTACTGTGCTCTATGGAATCTCTGCTTGCCTTTTCTTTTTTCTTGGAAGCACTTGCAATAAGGTTTGGGGTTACTAGCTGCTGAAGTGTAATAAGGCAATCAGCACTACAGAGAATCGAATTACATTCTGCAGACACGTTTCCAGGACTGTTTAGTCCAGAGGTAATGTTAGTGGACAGCCAGAATAAATGAAAGGGAAGAACACAGTGGGGGTGGCACAGTGGCGCAGCTTCATGGTTGTTGCCTTACAGCTCCAGAGACCCGGGTGTGATCCTGATTACGAGTGCTGTCTATACTGAGCTAGTACGTTCTACCTGTGACAGCTGGGTTTTCTCCGGGTGGTTCGGTTTCCACCCACATTCCAAAAATGTATATATTTGTAGTTAAATTGGCTTCTGAAAATTATCCATGGTGCGTGGGGTAAACCTAGTGTACGGGTGATCGCTGGTCGGTATGGATTTACTGGGCTGAAGGGCCTGTTTCCGTGTTTGCATCTTTAACCAAACACACATTTTGGGTGGTTACTGTGTATCATACCAAACCTGTTCATTGGGGAAATCAAACTGAACATTTCATTTGCGAAACCTGTGAATCCCACACAGCTGCTTTGTCGAATTGGGATAATTTTACCAAAATATTCAACCCAGAAACGTGAATTTGGAATGTGACATTGCATTATGGTGTGGTTCAGAAAGCATGTCCCATAGCCCTCGGGCAGATGAAACGGTAAATACGGTGAAACAGAAAGTGATGTACAGGCAGATAACCCACACCTTGGTCCAGGTCTCCTACCACTATCTGGGGTGCCTGCCGACTAGTACGCCTGTTGCATATCCCAATACAACTACTTGTGGATAATTCACACTAGGGGGGAGGAAGGTGTGGAATCATATACATATTGTTGTGGAAGCCACGTTTCTGTTCTCCGGGTTGGATTACCAATGTCCTTTCCGCATCAGAGAAACTTTCCGTTTCAGTTTAGACTCTCCCAGATTTTTATCAAACTTGGAGGCCAGGTTTGATCTCCACAACGATTGAGAAAGACGCGACTAACTGTGAACTCACCGAACCCCGGTCGTCTGTGTACTTCCTATATTTAGTCAATGTCACCGAGACACGTAAATATTCACCTCTGTTAATGACAGGAAAGGACTACGGAAATATTTGTTGCTACTAACTGGGAGCTGGGCAGGAGAGGGGAGGAACGAGGAAGAGATTTTCTGGGGAGGATCATAAACATTCTGCCCGGAATATTGGTTGAAAACGTCAAACTAATGAAATAAGGTCAGCCAGAAAGTCCACAACAACGGCACAAGAGATGGGGTGATGATGAGGGGTCAGTATTTGAACCAAAGGGGAAGACTCCACACGGCTTTATGAAACCACACTGCCCCGTGGTGAACACTACTGCCAGGGGAAATGGGTTCACACCAAATTGCTGAGATATAGTAAACCTCAGAAGCTGCAGTGAGAGCGAGCGAGAGCGCGTGACTCCTGATGAACAGTGTCCTCGACTCCTGCAGCACGGAAACGAGCATTTCAGCCCATCTCATCCATGGCAACCAAGATGTGCACAAAAGGCCCCAGAATGTACTATCGGGAAGAGACTCGGGAAATTGAGGCTCTGGTGAAGAGTTAGAAGGGGGCATTTGGCAGGTATAAGCAACTGGGGTCGATTGTATCCCTGAAGGAGCTTTGGGACCTAAGTAATAAGCTAAGACAGGAAATCAAGGGGGCAAAAAGGGGACCGGAGATAGCTCTGGTAGGTAGCTTTAAGGATATTAGCGGTGAATGGGGTTGAGAGCTCTCACTGGGTTCTGAGGGGATTACAACTCCGACAATGGGGAGTGATTCTTGATTAGTACGGATGTCAAGGGTTATGGAGAAGGGGCAGGAGAGTGGGGTTGGAAGGGACAGATGGATCAGCCATGATGGAATGGAGTAGTGGACATGATGGGCCGAATGGCCTTATTCTGCTCCAACCACATGACCTTGTGACTTTATGATTGTGGTGAGACTGACAATCTGGGATCCACTTGGGAGGCTGCAAGGTAACAAAGCACAGAGCGTAACTTGGGAAATCCGGTGTAGAGCGACATAACTCACATCAATCAAATTCATGGCCTCACTCACTGATCACGCCATCCGGATTAGTTACATGGACACCGAGCCCATGAAACGTTCAGCAGACATCGGGAGTACCCGATGAGACAGAGTCCACTTGCTTTTATGGAAGGGAAGTCAAATTCAGATATAACTTCGCTGGGATGGTCCAGGGTCGGGGGCTGAGAGGCCGGAGAGGATTAGAGATAATCGAAGTGAATGGACAAATGCCCTGCATCATATTGGGCACACAAGCGAACAGATCCAGTGTGATGCAAACACAGGAAAGCCGTGTGTATTCGATGGTGATACAATGAAGGATGTCGGTGCTCAGTCGGGCCCGCTGCCCTTGTACACAAATCACTGCACAGCATCATCCTGAAACAACAAGGAACTGGGCGTCAAGTGACAAATTGGTCTTTATTGCCAGAGGATCTGACCAAGTGTAAAGATGGCTCGTTCAGTTCTATACTGGCCGGAACACCACATCTAGGATATTGTGATCAGCTCTGATCTCTCCGCCATAGGATTTCTGTCCCTGCTATAGAGGGTGTGCGACCAAGGGTACACACTCCTGTGCTCATTGGATTGTCTTGTGAAAGTGTGTACATAAACGGGGCCTATACTCTATCCAGGGGAGAAAAACGAGGGCTGATATCACGACAGCCTATACAGTTCTACTGCTGCTTGGTGGGGTAGAAGCGGGGAAAATGTTTGTCCTGACTTGGCCGTTCGGGGCCAGGGTTCACAGTCTCGGAATCAGTGACTTGTTATTCGGCAAGCTTCATTCTTCTCTCAGCTTTCCCTTCCTCTTGGTTACGGATGTTCTGGGATTGGAAGGAAGTGACACGTACTGATACTGAAAACACGGGTTCTGGAAGATGCAGCGTGCTCCTTGCAGTTTAACACTGGAAAGGCCATTCGCCGAATCGTCCGTACTTCCCATTTCAGGGAATAATGGTATTGTTCTTCGGAATAAGGTCCATGTGGACTTTAGGGACTTTACAGGCAGCCCCTGCATTCCGGTCTGACTCTCCCGCTACCCTTTAAAAGGTAGACGGAATGTAAGCTGCTCAGTCACTGGGCCCCAGCCAGCACTTCAATCCTAGGAAGCACCATGAAGACAGCGCTCTGCGTCGTTGCCCTTGTAGGAGCCCTGGTGATCTGCAGTTTCCAGAATGTTGCAGCCGCCCCGTGTAAGAGACCTTCCTTATTTCCAATATTCCGCTTCTCCTGACTTTGAACCGCGAGCTGCTCATTGTCGTTTCGATGGTGAATGCTGGAAAATCCCTCAGTGTGTAACGTTGCCTCTTCCTCCCTCTCCCCCAGTGGGATCGATAATCCCGGAATGCTGTGAGACGTTTAAGACCACTCCGATTCGTCACTGGAGGCTTAAAAGCTACGAGGCAACTCCTTGGTGCTCGACTGCCGCTGTCATGTAAGTATTTTAATGTGTTGCTCCAAACTGTGTTTGCACAAGTGGTGATTGACTCTCAGGTAATCACACCTGCTTGGTCTGCTTCAGATTCGTCAACCGGAGGAATATGAAGATTTGCACCAGAGCCGGAGAGAGATGGGTCAAAGCTGCAATGAAGTATCTGGACAGGAAACACAAGAAGGGAGAGACGAAGTGAAAGATCTGCATTCCAATGGACTGCCAAGAGTCGTCCGTGAAAGTCAGTTCCATCCCCTCAGACCCACTGGTGTGGATGAAAGCGTCGGCATTGCGTCCACATCCCACAGAGGTCGGATTTGTGCCTGGTGCGTTGTGGAGTTGTACATCATTGATTTTTCACTCGTTCACCTTATAAACTATATATCTGTATATTATTTGTATTTCTGCACTTATCTTTTTTTCATTTGTCGAGTTGCTCAGTGTTAATAAACTTTCAACATGCTCTGAGCGATTAATGTGTGTGAGCTTTGATCAGGGTGACTGTGCTCAGAGAATCGATGGGAGCCACAACTACCTACTTGGGGGGGGGGGGGGGGGGGGGGGGGCGATGGGTATGCGGTCGGCGGCAGATGACGGGTCCGTATCGTTCCTTTCAAAGATAGCGAGGAAAGGGATGAAAGATGTCCGAATAAGAAACCTGAGAAATGGATGTAACCTCTGGTAATCTACATATTCTTTATGCTGCGATAGTGCACTTGCTCCCTCAATCTGGGCCGATCAGAGAAACTATGGAGAGTTAAGACCCCATCACTGATCGCTAGGAAGGTAGTTGTCCATCCCACCGATTCTCTCAGCTCAATAATGTCACCTCTCAGCCACCTGCCACGGTGGCTCAGCTGGTGGAGCTAATTGTGGATGGTCTGCCATAATCACTTTGAATGGCGGTGCTGCCTGAAGGGCCGAAAGGCCTACTCCTGCACCTATTGTCTATTGCCAGAGACCCGGGTTCAATTCTGATCGTGTGGAGTTTGCACGTTCTCCTAGGACCCCCAGATGCTCCGGTTTCCTCTCACATCCCCAACACGTTCCCGTCGGTAGGTTAATTGTCCTCTGTAAATTGCCCTGAGTGTGTAAGAAGGAGATGACTAAGTGGAATAGCATTGAATTGGTGTGACGGGTGGTCGGCGCGGTGGGCAGACGGGCCTGTTTCCATGTTGTATCTCTAAACATATCTCTAAAAAGATGGTGACAGTAAGTACGATTATCAACACTTACAGAGGGGAGACAGCCAGGGTTGTGCGGGAACGGGCTGGAAATGTGGAATTGAAGCAAATCAAAAGCGCCTGAAAATTCCCTACTTTGTTCAACAGCAAAGCTGGAAGGAATGGTGGGTGGGCCGAGTAAAAGCACGCCCTACGTTATCACTGAATTATTGTAACGCGGATATTGGATGCATATATGAGTCGGACAGAGAATGCAAAGAGGGCGAGAAGAGGATAAAAAAAACAATAATAGGAGCTAGTCTAAACTATCGAACACGCTGAATGGAGAGAACTAACCAATTAACTCAGCTGGATGATCAAACTGAAACCACAGAAACCACTGTCAGGATTATACTACCATAGAATTACAAGAAACAGGAGCCAGGATGAAACAGCCACCTGGTGAGCCATTGTCTACATAGATCACCCGGCTGTGCGCTCAGGGTGCTGGCCAAATTGATTCACTTGTGGCAGCAATACCTATCGATAATAACCATATAACCATATAACCATATAACAATTACAGCACGGAAACAGGCCATCTTGGCCCTACAAGTCCGCGCCGAACAATTTTTTTCCCTTAGTCCCACCTGCCTGCACTCATACCATAACCCTCCATTCCCTTCTCATCCATATGCCTATCCAATTTATTCTTAAATGATACCAACGAACCTGCCGCCACCACTTCCACTGGAAGCTCATTCCACACCGCTACCACTCTCTGAGTAAAGAAGTTCCCCCTCATGTTACCCCTAAACTTCTGTCCCTTAATTCTGAAGTCATGTCCTCTTGTTTGAATCTTCCCTATTCTCAAGGGGAAAAGCTTGATCACATCAACTCTGTCTATCCCTCTCATCATTTTAAAGACCTCTATCAAGTCCCCCCTTAACCTTCTGCGCTCCAGAGAATAAAGACCTAACTTATTCAACCTATCTCTGTAACTTAGTTGTTGAAACCCAGGCAACATTCTAGTAAATCTCCTCTGTACTCTCTCTATTTTGTTGACATCCTTCCTATAATTGGGCGACCAAAATTGTACACCATACTCCAGATTTGGTCTCACCAATGCCTTGTACAATTTTAACATTACATCCCAGCTTCTATATTCAATGCTCTGATTTATAAAGGCTAGCATACCAAAAGCTTTCTTTACCACCCTATCTATATGAGATTCCACCTTCAAGGAACTATGCACGGTTATTCCCAGATCCCTCTGTTCAACTGTATTCTTCAATTCCCTACCATTTATCATGTACGTCCTATTTTGATTTGTCCTGCCAAGGTGTAACACCTCACATTTATCAGCATTAAACTCCATCTGCCATCTTTCAGCCCATTTTTCCAAATGGCCTAAATCACTCTGTAGACTTTGGAAATCCTCTTCATTATCCACAACACCCCCTATCTTGGTATCATCTGCATACTTACTAATCCAATTTAACACCCCTTCATCCAGATCATTGATGTACATGACAAACAACAAAGGACCCAACACAGATCCCTAATAGACACATAATCTCTGGTACTGGATCACTTAGTCTGTGAGAGACTGCTACCCCATGGTCACAGATTGGGAATCAGAACCCCAGACCTGGCGCACAGTTTGAGAACCTATTTCTAGATTACGGGGCAAGGTTTCTCATATGGAGATGTGTAAGCAGCTTTTTGAATGTCAGGAGGCGGGAAGATTTAGTGGCATGTATAGCTGTCTGACAAGAAGAGGGCCCACCCCTCTGCGGAGATCTTGTTAGCTGTGCTTTAGGGAGGATCGTAATATGCTATTCTGCTTGTCAACTGGAGGCGGTAAAAGGGGAACTGATTAAAACTAAGGCAGCCAAAATAAATCCAGGACAACACAAGACTGAAAATAAAGGGAAGCAAAGCTAACCCGAAATAAGGGGGAGCTTACTCAGAAAGAGATTTTTTTTTGAGCCAGATATATGAATTATCGCTAGACATGGGTGAGGTGCCAGATGACTGGAGGATGACTAATGTTGCTCCATTATTTAAGAAGGGTTTGAAGGAAAACCCTGGGTACTATAGGCCAGTGAGCCTACGATCTGTAGTGGACAAATTACTGGAGGGGATATTGATGGATAATATACATAGACATTTGGATAGACCGAGGCAGTGGGTATGGATTCAAGTTTCTGGATCATTGGGACCTCTTTTGGGGAAGGTGCGACCTGTACAGAAAGGACGGGTTGCACTTGAACTCAAGGGGGACCAATATCCTGGCGGGGAGATTTGCAAAGGCTACTGGGGAGACTTTAAACTAGTATGGTTGTGGGGAGGGACTCAAATTGGGAAAGCTAGCAGTCAGTGTGTGAAGCAGGGGGCAGAGAATGGTAGCACTCTGACCCAAAATGTAGGGGAGAGAGAAGAAAAAGAAAATAATCAGAGAATAAGAGAGGGTGGGTTTCTTAAATGTGTATATTTTAATGCTAGGAGCATTGTAAGAAAAGTGGATGAACTTAGAGCCTGGATTGACACCTGGAAGTATGATGTTGTGGCGATCAGTGAAACATGCTTGCAGGAGGGCTGTGATTGGAAACTAAATATTCCAGGATTTCGTTGCTTCAGGTGTGATAGAATTGGAGGGGCAAGAGGTGGAGGTGTTGCATTGCTTATCAGGGAAGATACTACAGCAGTGCTTTGGCAGGATAGATTAGAGGGCTTGTCTAGGGAGGCTATTTGGGTGGAACTGAGAAATGGGAAAGGGGTAGCAACACTTATAGGGGTGTATTATAGACCGCCAAATGGGGAGCGAGAATTGGAAGAGCAAATATGTAAGGAGATTGCAGATATTAGTAGTAAGCACAAGGTAGTGATTGTGGGAGATTTCAATTTTCCACACATAGACTGGGAAACACATTCTGTAAATGGGCTGGATGGGTTGGAGTTTGTAAAATGTGTGCAGGATAGTTTTTTGCAGCAATACATAGAAGTACCTACTAGAGAAGGAGCGGTGCTGGACCTCCTGTTAGGAAATGAGATGGGCCAGGTGGCAGAGGTATGCGTTGGGGAACAGTTCGGGTCCAGTGATCACAATACCATTAGTTTCAATATAATTATGGAGAGGGACAAAACTGGACCTAGGGTTGAGATTTTTGATTGGAGAAAGGCTAACTTTGAGGAGATGCGAAAGGATTTAAAAGGGGTAAATTGGGACAGTTTGTTTTATGGGAAAGATGTGGAAGAGAAATGGAGTACATTTAAAGGTGAAATTTTAAGAGTACACAATCTTTATGTCCCTGTTCGGTTGAAAGGAAATCGGAAAAATTGTAAAGAGCCATGGTTTTCAAGGGAAATTGGACACTTGGTTCGGAAAAAGAGGGAGATCTACAATAGTTATAGGCAGCATGGAGTAAATGAGGTGCTTGAGGAGTATAAAGAATGTAAAAAGAATCTTAAGAAATAAATTAGAAAAGCTAAAAGAAGATATGAGGTTGCTTTGGCAAGTAAGGTAAAAGTAAATCCGAAGGGTTTCTACCGCTATATTAATAGCAAAAGGATAACGAGGGATAAAATTGGTCCATTAGAGAGTCAGAGTGGCCAACTATCTGCAGAGCCAAAAGAGATGGGGGAGATATTGAACAGTTTCTTTTCTTCGGTATTCACCAAGGAGAATGATATTGAATTATGTGAGGTAAGGGAAACAAGTGGAGTAGCTATGGAAACTATGAGGATCAAAGAAGAGGAAGTACTGACACTTTTGAGAAATATAAAAGTGGATAAGTCTCCAGGTCCGGACAGGATATTCCCTAGGACATTGAGGGAAGTTAGTGTAGAAATAGCAGGGGCTATGGCAGAAATATTTCAAATGTTATTAGAAACGGGAATAGTGCCGGAGGATTGGCGTACTGCGCATGTTGTTCCATTGTTTAAAAAGGGGTCTAAGAGTAAACCTAGCAATTATAGACCTGTTAGTTTGACGTCAGTGGTGGGCAAATTAATGGAAAGAATACTTAGAGATAATATATATAAGCATCTGGATAAACAGGGTCTGATTAGGAACAGTCAACATGGATTTGTGCCTGGAAGGTCATGTTTCCCTACTAGAGGAGGGGCAGTGCTGGACCTCCTGTTAGGAAATGAGACGGGACAGGTGGCGGAGGTATGCGTTGGGGAGCACTTCGGGTCCAGTGATCACAATACCATTAGTTTCAATATAATTATGGAGAAGGTCAGAACTGGACCTAGGGTTGAGATTTTTGATTGGAGAAAGGCTAACTTTGATGAGATGCGAGATGATTTAAAAGGAGTGGACTGGGACATTTTGTTTTATGGGAAAGATGTAGAAGAGAAATGGTGGACATTTAAAGGGGAAATTTTAAGAGTACAGAATCTTTATGTTCCTGTTCGGTTGAAAGGAAACAGTAAAAATTGGAAAGAGCCCTGGTTTTCAAGGGAAATTGGACATCTTGTTCGGAAAAAGAGGGAGATCTACGATAATTATAGGCAGCATGAAGTAATTGAGGTGCTTGTGGAGTATAAGGAATGTAAAAAGAGTCTTAAGAAAGAAATTAGAAAAGCTAAAAGAAGATATGAGGTTGCTTTGGCAAGTAAGGTGAAAGTAAATCCAAAGGGTTTCTACAGCTATATTAATAGCAAAAGGATAACGAGGGATAAAATTGGTCCATTGGAGAAACAGAGTGGGCAGCTATCTGCAGAGCCAAAAGAGATGGGGGAGATATTGAACAATTTATTTTCTTCGGTATTCACCAAGGAGAAGGATATTGAATTATGTGAGGTAAGGGAAACGAGTAGAGTAGTTATGGATACTATGAGTTTCAAAGTAAAAGAAGTACTGACACTTTTGAAAAATATAAAAGTGGATAAGTCTCCAGGTCCTGACAGGATATTCCCTAGGACATTGAGGGAAGTTAGTGTAGAAATAGCCGGGGCTATGACAGAAATATTTCAAATATCATTAAAAACGGGAATAGTCCCCGAGGATTGGCGTACTGCGCATGTTGTTCCATTGTTTAAAAAGGGTTCTAAGAGTAAACCTAGCAATTATAGACCTGTTAGTTTGACTTCAGTGGTGGGCAAATTAATGGAAAAGATACTTAAAGATAATATATATAAGCATCTGGATAAACAGGGTCTGATTAGGAACAGTCAACATGGATTTGTGCCTGGAAGGTCATGTTTGACTAATCTTCTTGAATTTTTTGAAGAGGTTACTAGGGAAATTGACGAGGGTAAAGCAGTGGATGTTGTCTATATGGACTTTAGTAAGGCCTTTGACAAGGTTCCTCATGGAAGGTTGGTTAAGAAGGTTAAACTGTTGGGTATAAATGCAGGAATAGCAAGATGGATTCAGCAGTGGCTGAATGGGAGAAGCCAGAGGGTAATGGTGGATGGCTGTTTGTCGGGTTGGAGGCAGGTGACTAGTGGGGTGCCTCAGGGATCTGTGTTGGGTCCTTTGTTGTTTGTCATGTACATCAATGATCTGGATGAAGGGGTGGTAAATTGGATTAGTAAGTATGCAGATGATACCAAGATAGGGGGTGTTGTGGATAATGAAGAGGATTTCCAAAGTCTACAGAGTGATTTAGGCCATTTGGAAAAATGGACTGAAAGATGGCAGATGGAGTTTAATGCTGATAAATGTGAGGTGTTACACCTTGGCAGGACAAATCAAAATAGGACGTACATGATAAATGGTAGGGAATTGAAGAATACAGTTGAACAGAGGGATCTGGGAATAACCGTGCATAGTTCCTTGAAGGTGGAATCTCATATAGATAGGGTGGTAAAGAAAGCTTTTGGTATGCTAGCCTTTATAAATCAGAGCATTGAGTATAGAAGCTGGGATGTAATGTTAAAATTGTACAAGGCATTGGTGAGACCAAATCTGGAGTATGGTGTACAATTTTGGTCGCCCAATTATAGGAAGGATGTCAACAAAATAGAGAGAGTACAGAGGAGATTTACTAGAATGTTGCCTGGGTTTCAACAACTAAGTTACAGAGATAGGTTGAATAAGTTAGGTCTTTATTCTCTGGAGCGCAGAAGGTTAAGGGGGGACTTGATAGAGGTCTTTAAAATGATGAGAGGGATAGACAGAGTTGATGTGATCAAGCTTTTCCCTTTGAGAATAGGGAAGATTCAAACAAGAGGACATGACTTCAGAATTAAGGGACAGAAGTTTAGGGGTAACATGAGGGGGAACTTCTTTACTCAGAGAGTGGTAGCGGTGTGGAATGAGCTTCCAGTGGAAGTGGTGGCGGCAGGTTCGTTGGTATCATTTAAGAATAAATTGGATAGGCATATGGATGAGAAGGGAATGGAGGGTTATGGTATGAGTGCAGGCAGGTGGGACTAAGGGAAAACAAGTGTTCGGCGCGGACTTGTATGGCCGAGATGGCCTGTTTCCGTGCTGTAATTGTTATATGGTTATATGGTTATATGGTTTAACTAATCTTCTTGAATTTTTTGAAGATGTTACTCGGGAAATTGATGAGGGTAAAGCAGTGGATGTTGTGTATATGGACTTCAGTAAGGCCTTTGACAAGGTTCCTCATGGAAGGTTGGTTAAGAAGGTTCAATGGTTGGGTATTAATGGTGGAGTAGCAAGATGGATTCAACAGTGGCTGAATGGGAGATGCCAGAGAGTAATGGTGGATGGTTGTTTGTCAGGTTGGAGGCCAGTGACGAGTGGGGTGCCACAGGGATCTGTGTTGGGTCCACTGTTGTTTGTCATGTACATCAATGATCTGGACGATGGTGTGGTAAATTGGATTAGTAAGTATGCAGATGATACTAAGATAGGTGGGGTTGCGGGTAATGAAGTAGAGTTTCAAAGTCTACAGAGAGATTTATGCCAGTTGGAAGAGTGGGCTGAAAGACGGCAGATGGAGTTTAATGCTGATAAGTGTGAGGTGCTACATCTTGGCAGGACAAATCAAAATAGGACGTACATGGTAAATGGTAGGGAATTGAAGAATGTAGGTGAACAGAGGGATCTGGGAATAACTGTGCACAGTTCCCTGAAAGTGGAATCTCATGTAGATAGGGTGGTAAAGAAAGCTTTTGGTGTGCTGGCCTTTATAAATCAGAGCATTGAGTATAGAAGTTGGGATGTAATGTTAAAATTGTACAAGGCATTGGTGAGGCCAATTCTGGAGTATGGTGTACAATTTTGGTCGCCTAATTATAGGAAGGATGTCAACAAAATAGAGAGAGTACAGAGGAGATTTACTAGAATGTTGCCTGGGTTTCAGCAACTAAGTTACAGAGAAAGGTTGAACAAGTTAGGGCTTTATTCTTTGGAGCGCAGAAGGTTAAGGGGGGACTTGATAGAGGTTTTTAAAATGATGAGAGGGATAGACAGAGTTGACGTGGAAAAGCTTTTCCCACTGAGAGTAGGGAAGATTCAAACAAGGGGACATGACTTGAGAATTAAGAGACTGAAGTTTAGGGGTAACATGAGGGGGAACTTCTTTACTCAGAGAGTGGTAGCTGTGTGGAATGAGCTTCCAGTGAAGGTGGTGGAGGCAGGTTCGTTTTTATCATTTAAAAATAAATTGGATAGTTATATGGATGGGAAAGGAATGGAGGGTTATGGTCTGAGCGCAGGTATATGGGACTAGGGGAGATTATGTGTTCGGTACGGACTAGAAGGGTCGAGATGGCCTGTTTCCGTGCTGTAATTGTTATATGGTTATATGGTTATAATTGGAGATGGTCAACAGTGGCTCGGCTGGTAGAGCTGTTGCCCTTCAGAACGAGAGACCCTGGTTCGAACCTTGAGTGCTGTCTGTGTGAAGTTTGTACATTCTCCCCGTGACTGTAGGTTTCTGTCCTGGTACTCTGGTTTCCTCTCACATCCCAAATATGCGTGGGTTTGGGGGGTTAATTGACCTCTGTAAATTGCCCCTAGTGGACGGAAATGTCGGAGAACATAAAACTGGTGTGACAGACACAAAATGCTGGAGTAACTCAGCGGGACAGGCAGTATCTCTGGAGAGAAGGCATGGGTGACGTTTTGGGTCGAGATTCTTCTTCAGACTGAACTAGTGTGAATGGATGATCAATGGTCGCCGTTGACTAGGTGATCCGAAGCGCCTGTTTCCATGCTGTATCACTAAACTAAACTAAACATGCTTTTGTATATAGGTGATCATATCTCATGAATTTAATTGAGTTTTTTGAAGAACCTACCAAGAAGGTTGACACAGACAAGGCCGTGAACATTCTCTATGTGGACTACAGCAAGTCCTTTGATATGGATCCGCATGATAGGCTGTTCTGGAAGGTATGATTGCCGGACATAGAATTGGCTTAATTGATGGAAGCAGAGGATGGCGGTGGCAGGTTATTTTTCAGACTGGAGGCCTGTGCTAGTGGTGTGCCATGGTGATTGGTGCTGGGCCAGTTGCTCTTTGTGGTTTATTTCATGATTTAGATGAGAATGTGCAATGCATGATTAATTGGTTTGCAGATAACACTAAAGTAGGTTGCGTGACACCTCTCGCTGTATAAAATGCTTGATGACAGGGGCAATGTTGTCTCTTCCTCCCTCTCCCCCAGTGGGATCGATAATCCCGGAATGCTGTGAGACGTTTAAGACCACTCATATTCCTCACGGGAGGCTTAAAGGCTACATGGAAGCTCCCTGGTGCTGACTCCCGCTGTCATGTAAGTATTTTAATGTGTTGCTCCAAAGTGTGTTTGAACAAGTGGTGAGTGACTTTCAGGTAATCACACCTGCTTGGTCTGCTTCAGATTCGTCAACCGGAGGGATATGAAGATTTGCACCAAAGCCGGCGAGGGATGGGTCAAAACTGCAATGAAGTATCTGAAACACAAGAAGGGAGAGACGAAGTGAAATCTCTGCATTCCAACAGACTGCCAAGAGTCGTCCCTGAAAGTCCGTTCCATTCCCTCAGACCCACTGGTGTGGATGAAAGCGTCGGCATTGCGTCCACATCCCACAGAGGTCGGATTACTGCCTGGTGCGTTGTAGAATTGGACATCATAAAGCATTCACTCGTTCTCCTTATCGACGATATAACCTGTATATTATGTTAATTTATTTGTAGTTCTTGCAATTATCTTCTTTTATTTGTCGAGTTGCAATGTTAATAAAATTTGAACATGCGGTTAATGTGTGTGAGCTTTGATCAGTGTGACTGTATCTGCAAGGGTTCGGGCTGTGCTCAGAGAATCGGTGGGAGCGAAAACTACCTGCGTATAGTGGTGGGCGGTCTGCACCGGTGGAAGAAGATGGACCGTGTAATTCCTTTCAAAAATAGCGAGGAAAGGGAGGAAACCTCCGGATAAGAAACCTGAGATAGAAATAGACACAAAAAATTGGAGTAACTCAGCGGCACAGGCAGCATCTCTGGAGAGAAGGAATGGGTGACGTTTCGGGTCGAGACCCTTCTTCAGACCATCCAGAGATGCTGCCTGTCCCGCTGAGTAACTCCAGCTTTTTGTGTCTATCTTCGGTTTAAACCAGCATCTGCAGTTCCTTCATCTACATAAGAAACCTATGAAATGGATATAATCTCTGGTAATTTGCATGCCTTCTTTATGCTGCGATAGTGCACTTGCTTCTTCAATCTTAGCCGATCAGATAAACTGTGGAGAATTAAGACACCACCACTGACCGCTGGGAAGGTAGTTGTCCATCCCACCGATTCTCTCAAATTAATAATGTCACCTCTCAGCCCCCTACCACGGTGGCGCAGCTGGTGGAGCTGCTGCCTCACATTGCCAGAGACCCGGGTTCGATTCTGATTGTGTGGAGTTTGCACGTTCTCACAGGACTGCTTGGAGTTCCTCCGGATGCTCCGGTTTCCATTCACATCCCCAACACGTGCGAGTTGGTAGGTTAATTGGCATCTGTAAATTGCCCCGAGTATGTAAGAAGGAGATGAATAAGTGGAATAGCATTGAATTAGTTTGAACTGGTGGTCGGCGCGGTGGGCAGACGGGCTTGTTTCCATGCTGTATCTCTAAAATATCTCTAAAAAGGTGGTGACAGTAACCACTCACGGAAGGATCTTAAACATATGTCAAAAATAAAACCTTGAATCTGAAATGTTGCAAAGAGAGTTAACCACCCTGGAAAAAACACCTCTTCGCCTTAGTTGAGACAGCCAAGGCTGTGCGGAACGCGAAGGAAATGTGGAATTGAAACAAATCAATAGCAAAGCTGGAATAAGTGGCGGGTGGGCCGAGTAGAAAACCGCGCTACGTTATCACTGGATGACTGGTACGCGGATATTGGGTATATAGATGAGTCGAACAAACAATTCAAAGAGGGCGAGAAGAGGATACAAAATAATAGTAGGAGCTAGTCCAAACTGACGTTCAAATTGAATAGAGAGAAAATAACCAATTACCTCATCTGGAGGATGATCAATCTGAAACCACAGAAAGCACTGTCAGGATTATACTACCATAAAATTACAAGAAACAGGAGCCAGGATGAAACAGCCACCCGGCGAGCCATTGTCACCCAGTTGTGGGCTCAGGGTGCCGGCCAAATTGATTTACAAGAGGCTGAAGTAAGACACATGGGTCCGTTAAGTACAATGCACTTGTGGCAGCAATACATGTCGGTAACAGACACATAATCTCTGGTACTGGATCACTCGGCCCCTTAGAAACTGCTACCCCATGATCACAAATTGGGAATCAGAACCCCAGAACTGGCGCACAGTTTGAGAAGCTATTTCTAGATTACGGGGCAATGTTTCTCATATGGAGATGTGTACGCAGCTTTTTGAATGTCTGAAATATTTGGTGACGTGTAGCTGTCTGACAAGAAGAGGACCCAAACTATGCATGAGATCTTGTTAACTGTGCTGGGCTGACTTTAGACAGGATCGTAATAGGTTACTATGCTTGCACAACTGGATGCGGTAAAAGTGGAACTAATTAAAACTAAGGCAGCCAAAATAAATCTAGCACAAAACAAGAGTGAAAATAAAAGGAAAACAAAGCTAAACCGAAATAAGCGGGAGCTTACTCAGAAATATATATTGTGGAGCCCATCAGAGATATATGAATTGTCACTAGACATGGGTGAGGTGCCAGATGACTTGGGGATGACTAATGTTGCTGCTCTGTTTTAGAAGTGTTTGAAGACAAACCCTAGGTACTATAGACCAATGAGTCTACCATCTCTGGTCGACAAGTTACCGGAGAGGCTACTGATGGATAATATATATATATATTTGGATAGACCGAGATGGTCACAGTGGCATGGCTGGTAGAGCTGTTGCCTCATAGCACGAGAGAACCTGGTTCGATCCTGACCTTGGATGCTGTATGTGTGAAGTTTGTACATTCTCCCTGTGACTGTGTGGGTTTCCTCTGGGTACTCTGGTTTCCTACAACATCCCAAAGATGTGTGGTTTTGTGGATTAATTGGCCTCTGTAAATTGCCCCAAGTGTGTCAGGAGTGGATGGAACTGTGGGATAACATAAAACTAGTGTGACAGACATAAAATGGTGTACAAGGACACCCAGGTCTCGCTGTAACTCCCCCTTACCTAACTTAACCCCATTGAGATAATAATCTGCCCCCTTGTTTTTGCCGCCAAAGCGGATAACCTCACATTTATCTATATTATACGGCATCTGCCACGCATCTGCCCACTCACTCAACGTGTCCAGGTCACCCTGCAATCTCCTAACATCCTCTTCGCAGTTCACACTGCCACTCAGCTTTGTGTCATCCGCAAACTTGCTAGTGTTGCTCCTAATTCCTTCTTCCAACTCATTAATATATATGGTTAACAGTTGCGGCCCCAACACCGAGCCTTGCGGCACTCCACTCGCCACTGCCTGCCATTCTGAAAATGACCCGTTCACTCCTATTCTTTGCTTCCTGTCTGCTAACCAATTTTCTATCCACGCCAACACCCGACCCCAATACCATATGCTCTAATTTTAGTCAACAGTCTCCCGAGCGGGACATTATCAAAGGCTTTCTGAAAGTCTAGATACACTACATCCACTGGCTCCCCTTCATCCATTTTACTTGTCACTTTCTCCAAAAATTCCAGAAGATTAGTCAAGCATGACTTTCCTTTCATAAATCCATGCTGACTTGGACTAATCATTTACTGCCATCCAAATGCCCCATTATTACCTCTTTAATACCGAAATCGGGCTAACTGGTCTGTAGTTCCCCGTTTTCTCTCTCACTCCTTTCTTGAAAAGTAGGATAACATTAGCTATCCTCCAATCCACAGGAACGGATCCTGAATCTATTGAACATTGGAAAATGATCACCAATGCGTCCACAATTTCTAGAGCCACCTCCCTGAGGACCCTGGGATGCAGACCATCAGGTCCAGGGGATGTATCATCCTTCAGTCCCATTAGCCTACCCAATACTATTTCTCGCCTAATGAAAATTTATTTCAGTTCCTCTACCCCCTTAGATTTCCGGACATAGAATTGGGTTCAATGATGGGAGCAGAGGATGGCAGTGGAAAGTTATTTTTCGGACTGGAGGCCTGTGCTCGTGGTGAATGTTGCTGGGCCCGTTGTTCTTTGTGGTTTATTTCATGATTTAGATGAGAATGTGCAAGGCATGATTAGCAGGTTTACAGATAACACTGACGTGGGTGACAAATGACACCCCTCCCCGAGTAAAATGTTTGGTGACTGGGGCAAGGAAAGGGTGAATAAGAAAAAGGAATCTTCAAACACGCAGCATGGCGAAGAAATAACACGAAAGGGTGAAAGGGTGCGCACAGGATGGGGAAAGCCATGCGTGAGAATGGTGCTTATGATGAGGACTACGGGACAATGTTAAAATGGAGAGAGCAGTGTGTAACTTCCTGGGCCCGAGATTCTCAGTATCGGCAGCACTCACTTCCTTCAGGCAATCCCACAACATCCGTACAGGAGAGGAAGAAACCTGGGCGACAGCAATCCAGTTTCCTGACCGGCAAGTCCCTCATTCTGAGAGTATGGGCCGGGTTCTGAACAGTCCAGTTAAAAGAAACATCATCCCTGCAATTACTCACCAAGAGGAATTAGTCTGTGCTGCAGTGAAATTAATGTTCCCTGCTGGCGAATAAAGCCCCAGTTTGTGTAAGAAGTAACTGCAGATGCTGATTTAAACCGAAAAGAGACACAACAAGCTGGGTTAACTCAGCAGGTCCGACAGCATCTCTGGAGAAAATGAATAGGTGACATTTCGGGTGTAAACCCTTCTTCAGACTGTCAGAACAAACGTCACCTATTCCCTTTCTCCAGAGATACTGCCTTTTCCGCTGAGTTACTCCAGCAAGGTCAATCGCGTGGACATAGGAATGACGCTGGGGAGTCTTAACTGTGCTCCTTTTATTCGAGGGATATCATTCCTTTTGTAGGGAACCAGAGCTGACCATAATATTCAGCAAATGGTCCACCACCTTGGGCCGTAAATAAGTGAATGCTAGCGCTTTATCTTGGATTCAGATCCTCTAGTGATGAGGACCATTGTGTCATTTACTGCACAGTGGTCCCGCAGTTGCAGCGCTTTGTGTAGAAGGACAGCGGGTCCACCTGAGTACAGATATTCTTCACTCTGTCACTATTGAAAATACAACGCTTTCCTGTGGCTGGATCACACTGACTCAGCTGCTTATGTTCTCAATGCGTTTCACTCATTCACTCCGTCTGCTACACCCCGTTCAGCTGCTCTACCCCCTGTACTGGGCTGTTCCGGCACCAGGTTTATTTCACCGAATACCCTGGGTCATTTAGGTGGAAATGCCGGCTCGGCTGCTGATCGGGTGGGTAGATTCAGCAGGAGGGTGTGTCGAGTATTCATCAACATACCGAGTCTCCTCAATCTTCCAAAGAAGTACATATATTGGTGGCTCTCTTTATGATTGCATCAGTATGCTAAGACCAGGACAGGTCTTCAGCGATATACACATCCACGAACTTGAACGCTCTCCACCCCCAGATCTCTCTCCATTTGAACTTCCACTTTAGTCTGCCTTATATTTCCCCAATTATGCGCCTATCCCAAAGTTCAGCGGGTCCTTGTCTGCTCCTTTGAGCTCCGACAAAGCTCCCCTAACTTGCCTGTTCTCCTGTTGCTCCAAGGACAAATGGGGCTGCAATGTATGGACTCTTACCACGGGAACCTCTTAATGATACAAATTATAATCAGCCGAGGCCGAGCTCTGTGTAATCCATCCGTCAATGATAACATTGTCCTGATTTTCGGGACTCTGTTAGTTGCCGATTCATGCTAACATTGTGGGATGATCTGGTAACTTCGTGTAACAGCCAGCACTCCGAATTCAACACTCACTCTTGTGATCAATATTCCAGTGATATGGTAAGAATGATAATGTCAAGGAATATGGTTGATTTATTCAGGTGCATTTTATTTTCATTAGAGCTGTTAAGATAGGCTTGGCACTTGTTTAAATGGTAATAACCCTATAACATTCACCCAGAGAGTTGTGAATCTGTGGAATTCTCTGCCACAGAACGCAGTGGAGGCCAATTCACTGATGTTTTCAAGAGAGAGTTAGGTTTAGCTCTTAGGGCTAAAGGAATCAATGGATGTGGAGGAAAAAGCAGGAAAGGGGTGCTGATTTTAGATGATCAGCCATGATCATATTAAATGGCGGTGCTGGCTCGAAGGGCCGAATGGCCTACTGTTGCACCTATTTTTCTATGTTTCTGTGTTTCTAATTCTTACATTTTATACCTGCATTTGGACAAATGGTCTGAGCATTTATTGCAGCCTAGCTGCTTCATATTCACAAATCCAACCCCCTGCCATCGTATGAGAAGTCTGGTGACTATTTCCCAGCCAGTGTTATCGAAAACCTCTCCCTGCGATGCTCTTGGGACATTGCATAAGGAAATGTCCATCAAATGCTTTTTTTGCACATTTAATTAGAAATAATTCGTGGAGTTTCTTTCTGAAATTACCCAATTGTGATCTTCATGGAAAACTAGGAAGCAGTTTGTTTCCACGTTCACCAGCACCACTCTAAAATTAAAAATCTGACATAAACCAGAAAATGTTGCAACCACTTCCTCTAACCGTCCATTTTATAAATGAGTCAGCACACAGTTTAGCTTTGCTGAATGAAAATTATATGTTAAAGATTTAGAGATTTTGAGTGAGAAGAACCAAATATGGGTAAATAGTACGAGTTCAGATGTGGAATCTTAGTTGGCATGGACGAGTTGGGCTGAAGTGTTCGTTTCCATGCTGTACGACTCCATGGCTCCATATGACCATATGACAATATGTTTAGCCTATAGTCAGGGAATTGAGTATAGCGGTTGGGACGTTATGTTACAGTTGATTGAGACCTTGGTGAGGCTGCACAGTTAAATAAACACTGCACAGATAACACAGATAAATAAATTAGATGGCACAATGACGCAGTGGGAGAGTTATTGCATTACTGCTCCAGAGACCAAGTTTCGATCCAGACTACGGGTGTTGGCTGTATGGAGTTTGTAGGATCTCCCTGTAACGGTGTGGGTTTTTGCCGGGTGCTCCAGTTTCCTCCCACATTCCAACGTCGTACAACTTAGTAGGTTAATTGGCGTCTGTAAATTGATCCTAGTGTGTAGGATAGAACGAGTGTACGGACGGTCATTGGTCGACGCAGACGGTGGACCGAAGAGCCTGTTTCCACGCATAATTCCTAAACCAAAATAAACTAAAGTAGCAGATAAGGCATATGGTTGACTTGTCTTCTTTGATCGTGACACTGGGTGTATGTGTCAGCTCGTCATAATGCAGGTTAGTGCATTAGTTAACATTAGTTAAGCTACATTTGGAGTATTGCGTGCAATTGTAGTCGGCCCATCATAAGAAGGTTGTGGAAGCTTTGGAACGAATGCAGAGAACATTATGATAATTAAATTAGGGGGTATTAGCCACAGGGTGAGGTTGAACAACTTGGATTGTTTTCTCTGGAACACTGGTGATTGTGACAAGACCTGAGATAAACAGATCACATTATGAGAGGTACAGACAGGGTAGACAGAATGTACTATCGGGAATGGACTCGGGAAATTGAGGCTCTGGTCAAGAGCTAGAAGGCGGCATTTGGCAGGTATAAGCAACTGGGTCCAGTGTATCCCCGGAGGAGCTTTGGGAACTAAGGAACAATCTAAAAAACAGAAATCAAGAGGGGAAGAAAGGGGACAGAGATATTGGGCACACAGGCGAACAGATCCAGTGTGATGCAAACACAGGAAGGCCGTGTATATTCGGTGGTGATACAATGAACGATGTTGGTGCTCAGTAGGACCCGCTCCCCTTGAAAACAAATCACTGTACGGTAACATCTAGAGACAAAAAAGGAACTGGGCGTCAAGTGACAACTTGGTCTTGATGGCCAGAGGATCTGACCAAGTGTCCCGTTCAGTTCTATACAGACCTCGGAACACCACATCTAGAATGTTGTGGTCAGCTCTGGTCTCTCCACCATATGATTATGTCCCAGCGATAGCGAGTGTGCGATAGGGTCCTCAGATATACTCACTCCTGTGCTCATTGGATTGTCTTGTGAAAGTGTGTACATAAACGGGGTCTTTACTCCCTGCAGGGCTGATCTCACTGCAGCCTACAAAGTTCTACTGCTGCTTGGTGGGGTAGATGCGGGGAATATGTTTGTCCTGACTTGGCCGTCCGGGACCAGGGTTCACAGTCTCTGAATCAGTGACTTGTTATTCGGCAAGCTTCATTCTTATGTCAGCTTTCTCTTCCTCTTGGTTACGGATGTCGAGGAAGTGATACGTATTGATAATCAGAAACCGGGTTCTGGAAGATGCAGCGTGCTCCATGCAGTTTAACCCTGGAAAGACCATTCGCCGAATCGTCCGTACTTCCCATTTCAGGGAACGTCGGAATAATGACATGGGACTTTGGGGACTTTACAAGCAGCCCCCGAATTCCGGTCTGACTCTCCCGCTACCCTATAAAACGTAGACGGAGTGGAAGCTGCTCAGTCACTGAGTCCCAGCTAGCACTTCCATCCTAGGAAGCACCATGAAGACAGCGCTCTGCGTCGTTGCCCTTGTAGGAGCCCTGGTGATCTGCAGTTTCCAGAATGTTGCAGCCGCCCCGGGTAAGATATCGTCCTTATTAGTATAGGTTGATGAGTACGGGTGTTAGAGGTAAAGGGGAGAAGGCAGGAGAATCGGATTAGGAGGGAGAGATGGAACAGCCATGATTGAATTGCGGGCTAGACGATGCGTAGAGTGGCCTAATTCTATTCTCCTGACAATGAACCGCGAGCAGCTCATTGCCGTTTAACTCCGACTGGTGGTATCATTGAATAGCTCTCGGTAGAATTTGGAGGGAGGGGTAGGGAAGAATACAACAGCATCTGAGGGGGTGAGAGGTTAGCAGGCTGGAAAATTGTATTGATGGGGGGGGGGGGGGGGGGGGGGCAGAGATTGATAGAGGAGAGGTTGGCCAGCTAGTGTAAAACACGGAAACCTCTACAGAGACGAGGGCACCAATGCCCTCCTTGCTGTGCAATTTCTGTAGACGTGGGGCAGTACGGTAAACTGCGATGGTGAATGCTGGAAAACCCCTCAGTGTGTAAAGTTGCCTCTTCCTCCCTCTCCCCCAGTGGGATCGATAATCCCGGAATGCTGTGAGACGTTTAAGACCACTCCGATTCGTCACTGGAGGCTTAAAAGCTACGAGGCAACTCCTTGGTGCTCGACTGCCGCTGTCATGTAAGTATTTTAATGTGTTGCTCCAAACTGTATTTGAACAAGTGGTGATTGACTCTCAGGTAATCACACCTGCTTGGTCTGCTTCAGATTCGTCAACCGGAGGAATATGAAGATTTGCACCAGAGCCGGAGAGAGATGGGTCAAAGCTGCAATGAAGTATCTGGACAGGAAACACAAGAAGGGAGAGACGAAGTGAAAGATCTGCATTCCAATGGACTGCCAAGAGTCGTCCGTGAAAGTCCGTTCCATCCCCTCAGACCCACTGGTGTGGATGAAAGCGTCGGCATTGCGTCCACATCCCACAGAGGTCGGATTTGTGCCTGGTGCGTTGTGGAGTTGTACATCATTGATTTTTCACTCGTTCTCCTTATAAACTATATATCCTGTATATTATTTGTATTTCTGCACTTATCTTTTTTTCATTTGTCGAGTTGCTCAGTGTTAATAAACTTTCAACATGCTCTGGGCGATTAATGTGTGTGAGCTTTGATCAGGGTGACTGTGCTCAGATAATCGATGGGAGCCACAACTACCTACTTGGGGGGGGGGGGGGGGGGGGGGCGATGGGTATGCGGTCGGCGGAAGAAGACGGGTCCGTATCGTTCCTTTCAAAGATAGCGAGGAAAGGGATGAAAGATGTCCGAATAAGAAACCTGAGAAATGGATGTAACCTCTGGTAATCTACATATTCTTTATGCTGCGATAGTGCACTTGCTCCCTCAATCTGGGCCGATCAGAGAAACTATGGAGAGTTAAGACCCCATCACTGATCGCTAGGAAGGTAGTTGTCCATCCCACCGATTCTCTCAGCTCAATAATGTCACCTCTCAGCCACCTGCCACGGTGGCTCAGCTGGTGGAGCTGATTGTGGATGGTCTGCCATAATCACTTTGAATGGCGGTGCTGCCTGAAGGGCCGAATGGCCTACTCCTGCACCTAATGTCTATTGCCAGAGACCTGGGTTCAATTCTGATCGTGTGGAGTTTGCACGTTCTCCAAGGACCTCCAGATGCTCCGGTTTCCTCTCACATCCCCAACACGTTCCCGTCGGTAGGTTAATTGTCCTCTGTAAATTGCCCTGAGTGTGTAAGAAGGAGATGACTAAGTGGAATAGCATTGAATTGATGTGACGGGTGGTCGGCGCGGTGGGCAGACGGGCCTGTTTCCATGCTGTATCTCTAAACATATCTCTAAAAAGATGGTGACAGTAAGTACGATTATCAACACTTACAGAGGGGAGACAGCCAGGGTTGTGCGGGAACGGGCTGGAAATGTGGAATTGAAGCAAATCAAAAGCGCCTGAAAATTCCCTACTTTGTTCAACAGCAAAGCTGGAAGGAATGGTGGGTGGGCCGAGTAAAAGCACGCCCTACCTTATCACTGAATTATTGTAACGCAGATATTGGATGCATAGATGAGTCGGACAGAGAATGCAAAGAGGGGGAGAAGAGGATAAAAAAAACAATAATAGGAGCTAGTCTAAACTATCGAACACGCTGAATGGAGAGAACTAACCAATTATCTCAGCTGGATGATCAAACTGAAACCACAGAAACCACTGTCAGGATTATACTACCATAGAATTACAAGAAACAGGAGCCAGGATGAAACAGCCACCTGGTGAGCCATTGTCTACCTAGATCACCCGGCTGTGCGCTCAGGGTGCTGGCCAAATTGATTTACAAGAGACTGAAATAAGACACATGGGTGCCTTGAGTACAGATACACTTGTGGCAGCAATACCTATCGATAATAGACACATAATCTCTGGTACTGGATCACTTAGTCTGTGAGAGACTGCTACCCCATGGTCACAGATTGGGAATCAGAACCCCAGACCTGGCGCAATGTTTGAGAAGCTATTTCTAGATTACGGGACAAGGTTTCTCATATGGAGATGTGTAAGCAGCTTTTTGAATGTCAGGAGGCGGGAATATTTAGTGGCATGTGTAGCTGTCTGACAAGAAGAGGGCCCATCCCTCTGCGGAGATCTTGTTAGCTGTGCTTTAGGGAGGATCGTAATATGCTATTCTGCTTGTCAACTGGAGGCGGTAAAATGGGCACTGATTAAAACTAAGGCAGCCAAAATAAATCCAGGACAACATAAGACTGAAAATAAAGGGAAGCAAAGCTAAACCGAAATAAGGGGGAGCTTACTCAGAAAGAGATTTTTTTTGGAGCCAGATATATGAATAATCGCTAGACATGGGTGAGGTGCCAGATGACTGGAGGATGACTAATGTTGCTCCACTATTTAAGAAGGGTTTGAAGGAAAACCCTGGGTACTATAGGCCAGTGAGCCTACGATCTGTAGTGGACAAATTACTGGAGGGGATATTGATGGATAATATACATAGACATTTGGATAGACCGAGGCTAATTGGAGATGGTCAACAGTGGCTCGGCTGGTAGAGCTGTTGCTCTTCAGAACGAGAGACCCTGGTTCGAACCTTGAGTGCTGTCTGTGTGAAGTTTGTACATTCTCCCCGTGACTGTAGGTTTCTGTCCGGGTACTCTGGTTTCCTCTCACATCCCAAATATGCGTGGGTTTGGGGGGTTAATTGGCCTCTGTAAATTGCCCCTAGTGGACGGAAATGTCGGAGAACATAAAACTGGTGTGACAGACACAAAATGCTGGAGTAACTCAGCGGGACAGGCAGTATCTCTGGAGAGAAGGCATGGGTGACGTTTCGGGTCGAGATTCTTCTTCAGACTGAACTAGTGTGAATGGATGATCAATGGTCGGCGTTGACTAGGTGATCCGAAGGGCCTGTTTCCATGCTGTATCACTAAACTAAACTAAACATGCTTTTGTATATAGGTGATCATATCTCATGAATTTAATTGAGTTTTTTGAAGAACCTACCAAGAAGGTTGACACAGACAAGGCCGTGAACATTCTCTATGTGGACTACAGCAAGTCCTTTGATATGGATCCGCATGATAGGCTGTTCTGGAAGGTATGATTGCCGGACATAGAATTGGCTTAATTGATGGAAGCAGAGGATGGCGGTGGCAGGTTATTTTTCAGACTGGAGGCCTGTGCTAGTGGTGTGCCATGGTGATTGGTGCTGGGCCAGTTGCTCTTTGTGGTTTATTTCATGATTTAGATGAGAATGTGCAATGCATGATTAATTGGTTTGCAGATAACACTAAAGTAGGTTGCGTGACACCTCTCGCTGCATAAAATGCTTGATGACAGGGGCAATGTTGTCTCTTCCTCCCTCTCCCCCAGTGGGATCGATAATCCCGGAATGCTGTGAGACGTTTAAAACCACTCATATTCCTCACGGGAGGCTTAAAGGCTACATGGAAGCTCCCTGGTGCTGACTCCCGCTGTCATGTAAGTATTTTAATGTGTTGCTCCAAAGTGTGTTTGAACAAGTGGTGAGTGACTTTCAGGTAATCACATCTGCTTGGTCTGCTTCAGATTCGTCAACCGGAGGGATATGAAGATTTGCACCAAAGCCGGGGAGGGATGGGTCAAAACTGCAATGAAGTATCTGGACAGGAAACACAAGAAGGGAGAGACGAAGTGAAATCTCTGCATTCCAACAGACTGCCAAGAGTCGTCCCTGAAAGTCCGTTCCATTCCCTCAGACCCACTGGTGTGGATGAAAGCGTCGGCATTGCGTCCACATCCCACAGAGGTCGGATTACTGCCTGGTGCGTTGTAGAATTGGACATCATAAAGCATTCACTCGTTCTCCTTATCGACGATATAACCTGTATATTATGTTAATTTATTTGTATCTCTTGCAATTATCTTCTTTTATTTGTCGAGTTGCAATGTTAATAAAATTTGAACATGCGGTTAAAGTGTGTGAGCTTTGATCAGTGTGACCGTATCTGCAAGGATTCGGGCTGTGCTCAGAGAATCGGTGGGAGCGAAAACTACCTGCTTATAATGGTGGGCGGTCTGCGCCGGTGGAAGAAGATGGGTCCGTGTCGTTCCTTTCAAAAATAGCGAGGAAAGGGAGGAAACCTCCGGATAAGGAACCTGAGATAGAAATAGACACAAAAAATTGGAGTAACTCAGCGGCACAGGCAGCATCTCTGGAGAGAAGGAATGGGTGACGTTTCGGGTCGAGACCCTTCTTCAGACCATCCAGAGATGCTGCCTGTCCCGCTGAGTAACTCCAGCTTTTTGTGTCTATCTTCGGTTTAAACCAGCATCTGCAGTTCCTTCATCTACATAAGAAACCTATGAAATGGATATAATCTCTGGTAATTTGCATGCCTTCTTTATGCTGCGATAGTGCACTTGCTTCTTCAATCTTAGCCGATCAGATAAACTGTGGAGAATTAAGACACCACCACTGACCGCTGGGAAGGTAGTTGTCCATCCCACCGATTATCTCAAATTAATAATGTCACCTCTCAGCCCCCTACCACGGTGGCGCAGCTGGTGGAGCTGCTGCCTCACATTGCCAGAGACCCGGGTTCGATTCTGATTGTGTGGAGTTTGCACGTTCTCACAGGACTGCTTGGAGTTCCTCCGGATGCTCCGGTTTCCATTCACATCCCCAACACGTGCGAGTTGGTAGGTTAATTGGCCTCTGTAAATTGCCCCGAGTATGTAAGAAGGAGATGAATAAGTGGAATAGCATTGAATTAGTTTGAACTGGTGGTCGGCGCGGTAGGCAGACGGGCTTGTTTCCATGCTGTATCTCTAAACATATCTCTAAAAAGGTGGTGACAGTAACCACTCACGGAAGGATCTTAAACATATGTCAAAAATAAAACCTTGAATCTGAAATGTTGCAAAGAGAGTTAACCACCCTGGAAAAAACACCTCTTCGCCTTAGTTGAGACAGCCAAGGCTGTGCGGAAAACGAAGGAAATGTGGAATTGAAACAAATCAATAGCAAAGCTGGAAGAAGTGGCGGGTGGGCCGAGTAAAAAACCGCGCTACGTTATCACTGGATGACTGGTACGCGGATATTGGGTATATAGATGAGTCGAACAAACAATTCAAAGAGGGCGAGAAGAGGATACAAAATAATAGTAGGAGCTAGTCCAAACTGACGTTCAAATTGAATAGAGAGAAAATAACCAATTACCTCATCTGGAGGATGATCAATCTGAAACCACAGAAAGCACTGTCAGGATTATACTACCATAAAATTACAAGAAACAGGAGCCAGGATGAAACAGCCACCTGGCGAGCCATTGTCTACCTAGATCACCCGGTTGTGGGCTCAGGGTGCCGGCCAAATTGATTTACAAGAGACTGAAGTAAGACACATGGGTCCGTTAAGTACAATGCACTTGTGGCAGCAATACATGTCGGTAACAGACACATAATCTCTGGTACTGGATCACTCGGCCCCTTAGAAACTGCTACCCCATGATCACAAATTGGGAATCAGAACCCCAGAACTGGCGCACAGTTTGAGAAGCTATTTCTAGATTACGGGGCAAGGTTTCTCATATGGAGATGTGTACGCAGCTTTTTGAATGTCCGGAGGCTGAAATATTTGGTGACGTGTAGCTGTCTGACAAGAAGAGGACCCAAACTCTGCATGAGATCTTGTTAACTGTGCTGGGCTGACTTTAGACAGGATCGAAATAGGTTACTATGCTTGCACAACTGGATGCGGTAAAAGTGGAACTAATTAAAACTAAGGCAGCCAAAATAAATCTAGCACAAAACAAGAGTAAAAATAAAGGGAAAACAAAGCTAAACCGAAATAAGCGGGAGGTTACTCAGAAATATATATTTTGGAGCCCAGACAGAGATATATGAATTGTCACTAGACATGGGTGAGGTGCCAGATGACTTGGGGATGACTAATGTTGCTGCTCTGTTTTAGAAGTGTTTGAAGACAAACCCTGGGTACTATAGACCAATGAGTCAGATGTGGTCCTACCAGAGACCTATACAACTGCTGGAGAACCTCTTTACTCCTATACTGATATCCTCTTGTTATGAAGGCCAACATTCCATTAGCTTTCTTCACTGCCTGCTGTACCTGCACGCCAACTTTCAGTGACTGGCGTACAAGGACACCCAGGTCTCGCTGTAACTCCCCCTTACCTAACCTAACCCCATTGAGATAATAATCTGCCCCCTTGTTTTTGCCGCCAAAGCGGATAACCTCACATTTATCTATATTATACGGCATCTGCCACGCATCTGCCCACTCACTCAACGTGTCCAGGTCACCCTGCAATCTCCTAACATCGTCTTCGCAGTTCACACTGCCACTCAGCTTTGTGTCATCCGCAAATTTGCTAGTGTTGCTCCTAATTCCTTCTTCCAAATCATTATATATATGGTTAACAGTTGCGGCCCCAACACCGAGCCATGCGACACTCCACTCGCCACTGCCTGCCATTCTGAAAATGACCCGTTCACTGCTATTCTTTGCTTCCTGTCTGCTAACCAATTTTCTATCCACGCCAACACTCGACCCCAATACCATATCCTCTAATTTTATTCAACAGTCTCCCGTGCGGGACATTATCAAAGGCTTTCTGAACGTCTAGATACACTACATCAACTGGCTCCCCTTCATCCATTTTACTTGTCACTTTCTCCAAAAATTCCAGAAGATTAGTCAAGCATGACTTTCCTTTCATAAATCTATGCTGACTTGGACTAATCATTTACTGCCATCCAAATGCCCCATTATTACCTCTTTAATACCGAAGTCGGGCTAACTGGTCTGTAGTTCCCCGTTTTCTCTCTCACTCCTTTCTTGAAAAGTAGGATAACATTAGCTATCCTCCAATCCACAGGAACGGATCCTGAATCTATTGAACATAATTTCTAGAGCCACCTCCCTGAGGACCCTGGGATGCAGACCATCAGGTCCAGGGGATTTATCATCCTTCAGTCCCATTAGCCTACCCAATACTATTTCTCGCCTAATGAAAATGTATTTCAGTTCCTCTACCCCCTTAGATTTCCGGACATAGAATTGGGTTCATTGATGGGAGCAGAGGATGGCAGTGGAAAGTTATTTTTCGGACTGGAGGCCTGTGCTCGTGGTGAATGTTGCTGGGCCCGTTGTTCTTTGTGGTTTATTTCATGATTTAGATGAGAATGTGCAAGGCATGATTAGCAGGTTTACAGATAACACTGACGTGGGTGACAAATGACACCCCTCCCTGAGTAAAATGTTTGGTGACTGGGGCAAGGAAAGGGTGAATAAGAAAAAGGAACCTTCAAACACGCAGCATGGCGAAGAAATAACACGAAAGGGTGAAAGGGTGCGCACAGGATGGGGAAAGCCATGCGTGAGAATGGTGCTTATGATGAGGACTACGGGATAATGTTAAAATGGAGAGAGCAGTGTGTAACTTCCTGGGCCCGAGATTCTCAGTATCGGCAGCACTCACTTCCTTCAGGCAATCCCACAACATCCGTGCAGGAGAGGAAGAAACCTGGGCGACAGCAATCCAGTTTCCTGACCGGCAAGTCCCTCGTTCTGAGAGTATGGGCCGGGTTCTGAACAGTCCAGTTAAAAGAAACATCATCCCTGCAATTACTCACCAAGAGGAATTAGTCTGTGCTGCAGTGAAATTAATGTTCCCTGCGGGCGAATAAAGCCCCAGTTTGTGTAAGAAGTAACTGCAGATGCTGATTTAAACCGAAAAGAGACACAACAAGCTGGGTTAACTCAGCAGGTCCGACAGCATCTCTGGAGAAAATGAATAGGTGACATTTCGGGTGTAAACCCTTCCTCAGACTGTCAGAACAAATGTCACCTATTCCCTTTCTCCAGAGATACTGCCTTTTCCGCTGAGTTACTCCAGCAAGGTCAATCGCGTGGACATAGGAATGACGCTGGGGAGTCTTAACTGTGCTCCTTTTATTCGAGGGATATCATTCCTTTTGTAGGGAACCAGAGCTGACCATAATATTCAGCAAATGGTCCACCTTGGGCCGTAAAGAAGTGAATGCTAGCGCTTTATCTTGGATTCAGATCCTCTAGTAATGAGGACCATTGTGTCATTTACCGCACAGTGGTCCCGCAGTTGCAGCGCTTTGTGTAGAAGGACAGCGGGTCCACCTGAGTACAGATATTCTTCACTCTGTCACTATTGAAAATAGAACGCTTGCCTGTGGCTGGATCACACTGACTCAGCTGCCTATGTTCTCAATGCGTTTCACTCATTCACTCCGTCTGCTACACCCCGTTCAGCTGCTCTACCCCCTGTACTGGGCTGTTCCGGCACCAGGTTTATTTCACCGAATACCCTGGGTCATTTAGGTGGAAATGCCGGCTCGACTGCTGATCGGGTGGGTAGATTCAGCAGGAGGGTGTGTCGAGTATTCATCAACATACCTAGTCTCCTCAATCTTCCAAGGAAGTACATATATTGGTGGCTCTCTTTATGATTGCATCAGTATGCTAAGACCAGGACAGGTCTTCAGAGATATACACATCCACGAACTTGAACGCTCTCCACCCCCAGATCTGTCTCCATTTGAACTTCCACTTTAGTCTGCCTTATATTTCCCCAATTATGCGCCTATCCCAAAGTTCAGCGGGTCCTTGTCTGCTCCTTTGAGCTCCGACAAAGCTCCCCTAACTTGCCTGTTCTCCTGTTGTTCCAAGAGCAAATGGGGCTGCAATGTATGGACTCTTACCACGGGAACCTCTTAATGATACAAATTATAATCAGCCGAGGCCGAGCTCTATGCAATCCATCCGTCAATTATAACATTGTCCTGATTTTCGGGACTCTGTTAGTTGCCGATTCATGCTAACATTGTGGGATGATCTGGTAACTTCGTGTAACAGCCAGCACTCCGAATTCAACACTCACTCTTGTGATCAATATTCCAGTGATATGGTAAGAATGATAATGTCAAGGAATATGGTTGATTTATTCAGGTGCATTTTATTTTGATTAGAGCTGTTAAGATAGGCTTGGCACTTGTTTAAATGGTAATAACCCTATAACATTCACCCAGAGAGTTGTGAATCTGTGGAATTCTCTGCCACAGAACGCAGTGGAGGCCAATTCACTGATGTTTTCAAGAGAGAGTTAGGTTTAGCTCTTAGGGCTAAAGGAATCAATGGATGTGGAGAAAAAGCAGGAAAGGGGTGCTGATTTTAGATGATCAGCCATGATCATATTAAATGGCGGTGCTGGCTCGAAGGGCCGAATGGCCTACTGTTGCACCTATTTTTCTATGTTTCTGTGTTTCTAATTCTTACATTTTATACCTGCATTTGGACAAATGGTCTGAGCATTTATTGCAGCCTAGCTGCTTCATATTCACAAATCCAGCCCCCTGCCATCGTATGAGAAGTCTGGTGACTATTTCCCAGCCAGTGTTATCGAAAACCTCTCCCTGCGATGCTCTTGGGACATTGCATAAGGAAACTAACTTTCCATCAGATGCTTTTTTTGCACATTTAATTAGAAGGAATTCGTGGAGTTTCTTTCTGAAATTACCCAATTGTGATCTTCATGGAAAACTAGGAAGCAGTTTGTTTCCACGTTCGCCAGCACCACTCTAAAATTGAAAATCTGACATAAACCAGAAAATGTTGCAACCACTTCCTCTAACCGTCCATTTTATAAATGAGTCAGCACACAGTTTAGCTTTGCTGAATGAAAATTATATGTTAAAGATTTAGAGATTTTGAGTGAGAAGAACCAAATATGGGTAAATAGTACGAGTTCAGATGTGGAATCTTAGTTGGCATGGACGAGTTGGGCTGAAGGGTTCGTTTCCATGCTGTACGACTCCATGGCTCCATATGACCATATGACAATATGTTTAGCCTATAGTCAGGGAATTGAGTATAGCGGTTGGGACGTTATGTTACAGTTGATTGAGACCTTGGTGAGGCTGCACAGTTAAATAAACACTGCACAGATAACACAGATAAATAAATTAGATGGCACAATGACGCAGTGGGAGAGTTATTGCATTACTCCTCCAGAGACCAAGTTTCGATCCAGGCTACGGGTGTTGGCTGTATGGAGTTTGTAGGTTCTCCCTGTAACGGTGTGGGTTTTTGCCGGGTGCTCCAGTTTCCTCCCACATTCCAACGTCGTACAGATTAGTAGGTTAATTGGCGTCTGTAAATTGATCCTAGTGTGTAGGATAGAACGAGTGTACGGACGGTCATTGGTCGACGCAGACGGTGGACCGAAGAGCCTGTTTCCACGCATAATTCCTAAACCAAAATAAACTAAAGTGGCAGATAAGGCATATGGTAGACTTGCCTTCTTTGATCGTGACACTGGGTCTATGTGTCAGCTCGTCATAATGCAGGTTAGTGCATTAGTTAACATTAGTTAAGCTACATTTGGAGTATTGCGTGCAATTGTAGTCGGCCCATTATAAGAAGGTTGTGGAAGCTTTGGAACGAATGCAGAGAACATTATGATAATTAAATTAGGGGGTATTAGCCACAGGGTGAGGTTGAACAACTTGGATTGTTTTCTCTGGAACACTGGTGATTGTGACAAGACCTGAGATAAACAGATAACATTATGAGAGGTACAGACAGGGTAGACAGAATGTACTATCGGGAATGGACTCGGGAAATTGAGGCTCTGGTCAAGAGTTAGAAGGCGGCATTTGGCAGGTATAAGCAACTGGGTCCAGTGTATCCCCGGAGGAGCTTTGGGAACTAAGGAACAATCTAAAAAACAGAAATCAAGAGGGGAAGAAAGGGGACAGAGATATTGGGCACACAGGCGAACAGATCCAGTGTGATGCAAACACAGGAAGGCCGTGTATATTCGGTGGTGATACAATGAACGATGTTGGTGCTCAGTAGGCCCCGCTCCCCTTGAAAACAAATCACTGCACGGTAACATCTAGAGACAAAAAAGGAACTGGGCGTCAAGTGACAACTTGGCCTTGATGGCCAGAGGATCTGACCAAGTGTCCCGTTCAGTTCTATACAGACCTCGGAACACCACATCTAGAATGTTGTGGTCAGCTCTGGTCTCTCCACCATATGATTATGTCCCAGCGATAGCGAGTGTGCGATAGGGTCCTCAGATATACTCACTCCTGTGCTCATTGGATTGTCCACGTTCACAAGAACGTGTGTATATAAACGGGGTCTTTACTCCCTGCAGGGCTGATCTCACTGCAGCCTACAAAGTTCTACTGCTGCTTGGTGGGGTAGATGCGGGGAATATGTTTGTCCTGACTTGGCCGTCCGGGACCAGGGTTCACAGTCTCTGAATCAGTGACTTGTTATTCGGCAAGCTTCATTCTTATGTCAGCTTTCTCTTCCTCTTGGTTACGGATGTCGAGGAAGTGATACGTATTGATAATCAGAAACCGGGTTCTGGAAGATGCAGCGTGCTCCATGCAGTTTAACCCTGGAAAGACCATTCGCCGAATCGTCCGTACATCCCATTTCAGGGAACGTCGGAATAATGACATGGGACTTTGGGGACTTTACAAGCAGCCCCCGAATTCCGGTCTGACTCTCCCGCTACCCTATAAAACGTAGACGGAGTGGAAGCTGCTCAGTCACTGGGTCCCAGCTAGCACTTCCATCCTAGGAAGCACCATGAAGACAGCGCTCTGCGTCGTTGCCCTTGTAGGAGCCCTGGCGATCTGCAGTTTCCAGAATGTTGCAGCCGCCGTGGGTAAGATATCGTCCTTATTAGTATAGGTTGATGAGTACGGGTGTTAGAGGTAAAGGGGAGAAGGCAGGAGAATCGGATTAGGAGGGAGAGATGGAACAGCCATGATTGAATGGCGGGCTAGACGATGCGTAGAGTGGCCTAATTCTATTCTCCTGACAATGAACCGCGAGCAGCTCATTGCCGTTTAACTCCGACTGGTGGTATCATTGAATAGCTCTCGGTAGAATTTGGAGGGAGGGGTAGGGAAGAATACAACAGCATCTGAGGGGTTGAGAGGTTAGCAGGCTGGAAAATTGTATTGATGGGGCGGGGGGGGGGGGGGGGGGGGGGGGGGCGGGGGGCAGAGATTGTTAGAGGAGGGATTGGCCAGCTAGTGTAAAACACGGAAACCTCTACAGAGACGAGGGCACCAATGCCCTCCTTGCTGTGCATTTTCTGTAAACGTGGGGCAGTACGGTAAACTGCGATGGTGAATGCTGGAAAATCCCTCAGTATGTAACGTTGCCTCTTCCTCCCTCTCCCCCAGTGGAATCGATAATCCCGGAATGCTGTGAGACGTTTAAGACCACTCCGCTTCGTCACTGGAGGCTTAAAAGCTACGAGGCAACTCATTGGTGCTCGACTGCCGCTGTCATGTAAGTATTTTAATGTGTTGCTCCAAACTGTGTTTGAACAAGTGGTGATTGACTCTCAGGTAATCACACCTGCTTGGTCTGCTTCAGATTCGTCAACCGGAGGAATATGAAGATTTGCACCAGAGCCGGAGAGAGATGGGTCAAAGCTGCAATGAAGTATCTGGACAGGAAACACAAGAAGGGAGAGACGAAGTGAAAGATCTGCATTCCAATGGACTGCCAAGAGTCGTCCGTGAAAGTCCGTTCCAACCCCTCAGACCCACTGGTGTGGATGAAAGCGTCGGCATTGCGTCCACATCCCACAGAGGTCGGATTTGTGCCTGGTGCGTTGTGGAGTTGTACATCGTTGATTTTTCACTCGTTCTCCTTATAAACTATATATCCTGTATATTATTTGTATTTCTGCACTTATCTTTTTTTCATTTGTCGAGTTGCTCAGTGTTAATAAACTTTCAACATGCTCTGGGCGATTAATGTGTGTGAGCTTTGATCAGGGTGACTGTGCTCAGAGAATCCATGGGAGCCACAACTACCTACTTGGGGGGGCGATGGGTATGCGGTCGGCGGAAGAAGACGGGTCCGTATCGTTCCTTTCAAAGATAGCGAGGAAAGGGATGAAAGATGTCCGAATAAGAAACCTGAGAAATGGATGTAACCTCTGGTAATCTACATATTCTTTATGCTGCAATAGTGCACTTGCTCCCTCAATCTGGGCCGATCAGAGAAACTATGGAGAGTTAAGACCCCATCACTGATCGCTAGGAAGGTAGTTGTCCATCCCACCGATTCTCTCAGCTCAATAATGTCACCTCTCAGCCACCTGCCACGGCGGCTCAGCTGGTGGAGCTGATTGTGGATGGTCTGCCATAATCACTTTGAATGGCGGTGCTGCCTGAAGGGCCGAATGGCCTACTCCTGCACCTATTGTCTATTGCCAGAGACCCGGGTTCAATTCTGATCGTGTGGAGTTTGCACGTTCTCCTAGGACCTCCAGATGCTCCGGTTTCCTCTCACATCCCCAACACGTTCCCGTCGGTAGGTTAATTGTCCTCTGTAAATTGCCCTGAGTGTGTAAGAAGGAGATGACTAAATGGAACAGCATTGAATTGGTGTGACGGGTGGTCGGCGCGGTGGGCAGACGGGCCTGTTTCCATGCTGTGTCTTTAAACATATCTCTAAAAAGATGGTGACAGTAAGTACGATTATCAACACTTACAGAGGGGAGACAGCCAGGGTTGTGCGGGAACGGGCTGGAAATGTGGAATTGAAGCAAATCAAAAGCGCCTGAAAATTCCCTACTTTGTTCAACAGCAAAGCTGGAAGGAATGGTGGGTGGGCCGAGTAAAAGCACGCCCTACCTTATCACTGAATTATTGTAACGCGGATATTGGATGCATAGATGAGTCGGACAGAGAATGCAAAGAGGGCGAGAAGAGGATAAAAAAAACAATAATAGGATCTAGTCTAAACTATCGAACACGCTGAATGGAGAGAACTAACCAATTAACTCAGCTGGATGATCAAACTGAAACCACAGAAACCACTGTCAGGATTATACTACCATAGAATTACAAGAAACAGGAGCCAGGATGAAACAGCCACCTGGTGAGCCATTGTCTACATAGATTACCCGGCTGTGCGCTCAGGGTGCTGGCCAAATTGATTTACAAGAGACTGAAATAAGACACATGGGCGCCTTGAGTACAGATACACTTGTGGCAGCAATACCTATCGATAATAGACACATAATCTCTGGTACTGGATCACTTAGTCTGTGAGAGACTGCTACCCCATGGTCACAGATTGGGAATCAGAACCCCAGACCTGGCGCACAGTTTGAGAAGCTATTTCTAGATTACGGGGCAAGGTTTCTCATATGGAGATGTGTAAGCAGCTTTTTGAATGTCAGGAGGCGGGAAGATTTAGTGGCATGTGTAGCTATCTGACAAGAAGAGGGCCCATCCCTCTGCGGAGATCTTGTTAGCTGTGCTTTAGGGAGGATCGTAATATGCTATTCTGCTTGTCAACTGGAGGCGGTAAAATGGGCACTGATTAAAACTAAGGCAGCCAAAATAAATCCAGGACAACACAAGACTGAAAATAAAGGGAGGCAAAGCTAAACCGAAATAAGGGGGAGCTTACTCAGAAAGAGATTTTTTTGGAGCCAGATATATGAATTATCGCTAGACATGGGTGAGGTGCCAGATGACTGGAGGATGACTAATGTTGCTCCACTATTTAAGAAGGGTTTGAAGGAAAACCCTGGGTACTATAGGCCAGTGAGCCTACGATCTGTAGTGGACAAATTACTGGAGGGGATATTGATGGATAATATACATAGACATTTGGATAGACCGAGGCTAATTGGAGATGGTCAACAGTGGCTCGGCTGGTAGAGCTGTTGCCCTTCAGAACGAGAGACCCTGGTTCGAACCTTGAGTGCTGTCTGTGTGAAGTTTGTACATTCTCCCCGTGACTGTAGGTTTCTGTCCGGGTACTCTGGTTTCCTCTCACATCCCAAATATGCGTGGGTTTGGGGAGTTAATTGGCCTCTGTAAATTGCCCCTAGTGGACGGAAATGTCGGAGAACATAAAACTGGTGTGACAGACACAAAATGCTGGAGTAACTCAGCGGGACAGGCAGTAGGAGAGAAGGCATGCGTGACGTTTCGGGTCGAGATTCTTCTTCAGACTGAACTAGTGTGAATGGATGATCAATGGTCGGCGTTGACTAGGTGATCCGAAGGGCCTGTTTCCATGCTGTATCACTAAACTAAACTAAACATGCTTTTGTATATAGGTGATCATATCTCATGAATTTAATTGAGTTTTTTGAAGAACCTACCAAGAAGGTTGACACAGACAAGGCCGTGAACATTCTCTATGTGGACTACAGCAAGTCGTTTGATATGGATCCGCATGATAGGCTGTTCTGGAAGGTATGATTGCCGGACATAGAATTGGCTTAATTGATGGAAGCAGAGGATGGCGGTGGCAGGTTATTTTTCAGACTGGAGGCCTGTGCTAGTGGTGTGCCATGGTGATTGGTGCTGGGCCAGTTGCTCTTTGTGGTTTATTTCATGATTTAGATGAGAATGTGCAATGCATGATTAATTGGTTTGCAGATAACACTAAAGTAGGTTGCGTGACACCTCTCGCTGTATAAAATGCTTGATGACAGGGGCAATGTTGTCTCTTCCTCCCTCTCCCCCAGTGGGATCGATAATCCCGGAATGCTGTGAGACGTTTAAGACCACTCATATTCCTCACGGGAGGCTTAAAGGCTACATGGAAGCTCCCTGGTGCTGACTCCCGCTGTCATGTAAGTATTTTAATGTGTTGCTCCAAAGTGTGTTTGAACAAGTGGTGAGTGACTTTCAGGTAATCACATCTGCTTGGTCTGCTTCAGATTCGTCAACCGGAGGGATATGAAGATTTGCACCAAAGCCGGCGAGGGATGGGTCAAAACTGCAATGAAGTATCTGGACAGGAAACACAAGAAGGGAGAGACGAAGTGAAATCTCTGCATTCCAACAGACTGCCAAGAGTCGTCCCTGAAAGTCCGTTCCATTCCTTCAGACCCACTGGTGTGGATGAAAGCGTCGGCATTGCGTCCACATCCCACAGAGGTCGGATTACTGCCTGGTGCGTTGTAGAATTGGACACCATAAAGCATTCACTCGTTCTCCTTATCGACGATATAACCTGTATATTATGTTAATTTATTTGTAGTTCTTGCAATTATCTTCTTTTATTTGTCGAGTTGCAATGTTAATAAAATTTGAACATGCGGTTAATGTGTGTGAGCTTTGATCAGTGTGATCGTATCTGCAAGGGTTCGGGCTGTGCTCAGAGAATCGGTGGGAGCGAAAACTACCTGCTTATAGTGGTGGGCGGTCTGCGCCGGTGGAAGAAGTTGGGTCCGTGTCATTCCTTTCAAAAATAGCGAGGAAAGGGAGGAAACCTCCGGATAAGGAACCTGAGATAGAAATAGACACAAAAAATTGGAGTCACTCAGCGGCACAGGCAGCATCTCTGGAGAGAAGGAATGGGTGACGTTTCGGGTCGAGACCCTTCTTCAGACCATCCAGAGATGCTGCCTGTCCCGCTGAGTAACTCCAGCTTTTTGTGTCTATCTTCGGTTTAAACCAGCATCTGCAGTTCCTTCATCTACATAAGAAACCTATGAAATGGATATAATCTCTGGTAATTTGCATGCCTTCTTTATGCTGCGATAGTGCACTTGCTTCTTCAATCTTAGCCGATCAGATAAACTGTGGAGAATTAAGACACCACCACTGACCGCTGGGAAGGTAGTTGTCCATCCCACCGATTCTCTCAAATTAATAATGTCACCTCTCAGCCCCCTACCACGGTGGCGCAGCTGGTGGAGCTGCTGCCTCACATTGCCAGAGACCCGGGTTCGATTCTGATTGTGTGGAGTTTGCACGTTCTCACAGGACTGCTTGGAGTTCCTCCGGATGCTCCGGTTTCCATTCACATCCCCAACACGTGCGAGTTGGTAGGTTAAATGGCCTCTGTAAATTGCCCCGAGTATGTAAGAAGGAGATGAATAAGTGGAATAGCATTGAATTAGTTTGAACTGGTGGTCGGCGCGGTGGGCAGACGGGCTTGTTTCCATGCTGTATCTCTAAACATATCTCTAAAAAGGTGGTGACAGTAACCACTCACGGAAGGATCTTAAACATATGTCAAAAATAAAACCTTGAATCTGAAATGTTGCAAAGAGAGTTAACCACCCTGGAAAAAAAACACCTCTTCGCCTTAGTTGAGACAGCCAAGGCTGTGCGGAACGCGAAGGAAATGTGGAATTGAAACAAATCAATAGCAAAGCTGGAAGAAGTGGCGGGTGGGCCGAGTAAAAAACCGCGCTACGTTATCACTGGATGACTGGTACGCGGATATTGGGTATATAGATGAGTCGAACAAGCAATTCAAAGAGGGCGAGAAGAGGATACAAAATAATAGTAGGAGCTAGTCCAAACTGACGTTCAAATTGAATAGAGAGAAAATAACCAATTACCTCATCTGGAGGATGATCAATCTGAAACCACAGAAAGCACTGTCAGGATTATACTACCATAAAATTACAAGAAACAGGAGCCAGGATGAAACAGCCACCTGGCGAGCCATTGTCTACATAGATCACCCGGTTGTGGGCTCAGGGTGCCGGCCAAATTGATTTACAAGAGACTGAAGTAAGACACATGGGTCCGTTAAGTACAATGCACTTGTGGCAGCAACACCTGTCGGTAACAGACACATAATCTCTGGTACTGGATCACTCGGCCCCTTACAAACTGCTAACCCATGATCACAAATTGGGAATCAGAACCCCAGAACTGGCGCACAGTTTGAGAAGCTATTTCTAGATTACGGGGCAAGGTTTCTCATATGGAGATGTGTACGCAGCTTTTTGAATGTCCGGAGGCTGAAATATTTGGTGACGTGTAGCTGTCTGACAAGAAGAGGACCCAAACTCTGCATGAGATCTTCTTAACTGTGCTGGGCTGACTTTAGACAGGATCGTAATAGGTTACTATGCTTGCACAACTGGATGCGGTAAAAGTGGAACTAATTAAAACTAAGGCAGCCAAAATAAATCTAGCACAAAACAAGAGTGAAAATAAAGGGAAAACAAAGCTAATCCGAAATAAGCGGGAGCTTACTCAGAAATATATATTTTGGAGCCCAGACAGAGATATATGAATTGTCACTAGACATGGGTGAGGTGCCAGATGACTTGGGGATGACTAATGTTGCTGCTCTGTTTTAGAAGTGTTTGAAGACAAACCCTGGGTACTATAGACCAATGAGTCTACCATCTCTGGTCGACAAGTTACCGGAGAGGCCATCAGTAGCCTCTCCGGTAACTTGTCGACCAGAGATGGTAGACTCATAGACTCGTGCTATGAGGCAACAGCTCTACCAGCCATGCCACTGTTGACCATCTCGGTCTATATATTTGGATAGACCGAGATGGTCAACAGTGGCATGGCTGGTAGAGCTGTTGCCTCATAGCACGAGAGAACCTGGTTCGATCCTGACCTTGGATGCTGTATGTGTGAAGTCTGTACATTCTCCCTGTGACTGTGTGGGTTTCCTCTGGGTACTCTGGTTTCCTACAACATCCCAAAGGTGTGTGGTTTTGTGGATTAATTGGCCTCTGTAAATTGCCCCAAGTGTGTAAGGAGTGGGTGGAACTGTGGGATAACATAAAATTAGTGTGACAGACACAAAATGCTGGAGTAACTCAGCGGGACAGGCAACATCTCTGGAGAGAAGGCGTGGGTGACGTTTTGGGTCAAGCCCCTTCTTCATATCTTATGAATTTGATTGAATTTTTTGAAGAACTAACCAAGAAGGTTGATATGGGCAAGGCCGTGAACGTCCTCTACGTGGATTACAGCAAGTCCTTTGATATGGTTCCACATGATAGGCTGCTCTGGAAGGTAAGGTTAACATAGAACATGGAAACATAGAAAATAGTTGCAGGAGGAGGCCATTCGGCCCTTCGAGTCAGCACCGCCATTCATTGAGATCGTTGCTGATGAGCCCCAATCAATAACCCGTGCCTGCCTTCTCCCTGTATTCCTCTGTGGCAGGGAATTCCACAAATTCACAATTTTCTGGGTGAAAACGTTTTTTCTCACTGCAGTCTTAAATGGCCTTCTCTTTATTCTAAGAATGTGGCCCCTGGTTCTGGGCTCGCCCAACATTGGGAGCATTTTTCCTGCATCTAGCTTGTCCAGTCCTTTTATAATTTTAAATGTTTCTATAAGATCCCCCCCCATCCTTCTAAACACCGGTGAGCACAAGCCTCATCTTTTCAATCTTTCCTCATATGACAGTCCCGGTCATCCCAGGGATCAACCTCGTGAACCTACGCTGCACTGGACATAGATTTGGGTTCATTGATGGGAGCAGAGGATGGCAGTGGGAAGTTATTTTTCGGACTGGAGGCCTGTGCTCGTGGTGAATGTTGCTGGGCCCGTTGTTCTTTGTGGTTTATTTCATGATTTAGATGAGAATGTGCAAGGCATGATTAGCAGGTTTACAGATAACACTGACGTGGGTGACAAATGACACCCCTCCCCGAGTAGAATGTTTGGTGACTGGGGCAAGGAAAGGGTGAATAAGAAAAAGGAATCTTCAAACACGCAGCATGGCGAAGAAATAACACGAAAGGGTGAAAGGGTGCGCACAGGATGGGGAAAGCCATGCATGAGAATGGTGCTTATGATGAGGACTACGGGACAATGTTAAAATGGAGAGAGCAGTGTGTAACTTCCTGGGCCCGAGATTCTCAGTATCGGCAGCACTCACTTCCTTCAGGCAATCCCACAACATCCGTGCAGGAGAGGAAGAAACCTGGGCGACAGCAATCCAGTTTCCTGACCGGCAAGTCCCTCATTCTGAGAGGATGGGCCAGGTTCTGAACAGTCCAGTTAAAAGAAACATCATCCCTGCAATTACCCACCAAGAGGAATTAGTCTGTGCTGCAGTGAAATTAATGTTCCCTGCTGGCGAATAAAGCCCCAGTTTGTGTAAGAAGTAACTGCAGATGCTGATTTAAACCGAAAAGAGACACAACAAGCTGGGTTAACTCAGCGGGTCAGACAGCATCTCTGGAGAAAATGAATAGGTGACATTTCGGGTGTAAACCCTTCTTCAGACTGTCAGAACAAACGTCACCTATTCCCTTTCTCCAGAGATACTGCCTTTTCCGCTGAGTTACTCCAGCAAGGCCAATCGCGTGGACATAGGAATGACGCTGGGGAGTCTTAACTGTGCTCCTTTTATTCGAGGGATATCATTCCTTTTGTAGGGAACCAGAGCTGACCATAATATTCAGCATATGGTCCACCTTGGGCCGTAAAGAAGTGAATGCTAGCGCTTTATCTTGGATTCAGATCCTCTAGTAATGAGGACCATTGTGTCATTTACCGCACAGTGGTCCCGCAGTTGCAGCGCTTTGTGTAGAAGGACAGCGGGTCCACCTGAGTACAGATATTCTTCACTCTGTCACTATTGAAAATACAACGCTTTCCTGTGGCTGGATCACACTGACTCAGCTGCCTATGTTCTCAATGCGTTTCACTCATTCACTCCGTCTGCTACACCCCGTTCAGCTTCTCTACCCCCTGTACTGGGCTGCTCCGGCACCAGGTTTATTTCACCGAATACCCTGGGTCATTTAGGTGGAAATGCCGGCTCGGCTGCTGATCGGGTGGGTAGATTCAGCAGGAGGGTGTGTCGAGTATTCATCAACATACCGAGTCTCCTCAATCTTCCAAGGAAGTACATATATTGGTGGCTCTCTTTATGATTGCATCAGTATGCTAAGACCAGGACAGGTCTTCAGAGATATACACATCCACGAACTTGAACGCTCTCCACCCCCAGATCTCTCTCCATTTGAACTTCCACTTTAGTCTGCCTTATATTTCCCCAATTATGCGCCTATCCCAAAGTTCAGCGGGTCCTTGTCTGCTCCTTTGAGCTCCGACAAAGCTCCCCTAACTTGCCTGTTCTCCTGTTGTTCCAAGGACAAATGGGGCTGCAATGTATGGACTCTTACCACGGGAACCTCTTAATGATACAAATTATAATCAGCCGAGGCCGAGCTCTGTGTAATCCATCCGTCAATGATAACATTGTCCTGATTTTCGGGACTCTGTTAGTTGCCGATTCATGCTAACATTGTGGGATGATCTGGTAACTTCGTGTAACAGCCAGCACTCCGAATTCAACACTCACTCTTGTGATCAATATTCCAGTGATATGGTAAGAATGATAATGTCAAGGAATATGGTTGATTTATTCAGGTGCATTTTATTTTGATTAGAGCTGTTAAGATAGGCTTGGCACTTGTTTAAATGGTAATAACCCTATAACATTCACCCAGAGAGTTGTGAATCTGTGGAATTCTCTGCCACAGAACGCAGTGGAGGCCAATTCACTGATGTTTTCAAGAGAGAGTTAGGTTTAGCTCTTAGGGCTAAAGGAATCAATGGATGTGGAGGAAAAAGCAGGAAAGGGGTGCTGATTTTAGATGATCAGCCATGATCATATTAAATGGCGGTGCTGGCTCGAAGGGCCGAATGGCCTACTGTTGCACCTATTTTTCTATGTTTCTGTGTTTCTAATTCTTACATTTTATACCTGCATTTGGACAAATGGTCTGAGCATTTATTGCAGCCTAGCTGCTTCATATTCACAAATCCAGCCCCCTGCCATCGTATGAGAAGTCTGGTGACTATTTCCCAGCCAGTGTTATCGAAAACCTCTCCCTGCGATGCTCTTGGGACATTGCATAAGGAAACTAACTTTCCATCAAATGCTTTTTTTTGCACATTTAATTAGAAAGAATTCGTGGAGTTTCTTTCTGAAATTACCCAATTGTGATCTTCATGGAAAACTAGGAAGCAGTTTGTTTCCACGTTCACCAGCACCACTCTAAAATTAAAAATCTGACATAAACCAGAAAATGTTGCAACCACTTCCTCTAACCGTCCATTTTATAAATGAGTCAGCACACAGTTTAGCTTTGCTGAATGAAAATTATATGTTAAAGATTTAGAGATTTTGAGTGAGAAGAACCAAATATGGGTAAATAGTACGAGTTCAGATGTGGAATCTTAGTTGGCATGGACGAGTTGGGCTGAAGGGTTCGTTTCCATGCTGTACGACTCCATGGCTCCATATGACCATATGACAATATGTTTAGCCTATAGTCAGGGAATTGAGTATAGCGGTTGGGACGTTATGTTACAGTTGATTGAGACCTTGGTGAGGCTGCACAGTTAAATAAACACTGCACAGATAACACAGATAAATAAATTAGATGGTACAATGACGCAGTGGGAGAGTTATTGCATTACTGCACCAGAGGCCAAGTTTCGATCCAGACTACGGGTGTTGGCTGTATGGAGTTTGTAGGTTCTCCCTGTAACGGTGTGGGTTTTTGCCGGGTGCTCCAGTTTCCTCCCACATTCCAACGTCGTACAGATTAGTAGGTTAATTGGCGTCTGTAAATTGATCCTAGTGTGTAGGATAGAACGAGTGTACGGACGGTCATTGGTCGACGCAGACGGTGGACCGAAGAGCCTGTTTCCACGCATAATTCCTAAACCAAAATAAACTAAAGTAGCAGATAAGGCATATGGTAGACTTGCCTTCTTTGATCGTGACACTGGGTGTATGTGTCAGCTCGTCATAATGCAGGTTAGTGCATTAGTTAACATTAGTTAAGCTACATTTGGAGTATTGCGTGCAATTGTAGTCGGCGCATTATAAGAAGGTTGTGGAAGCTTTGGAACGAATGCAGAGAACATTATGATAATTAAATTAGGGGGTATTAGCCACAGGGTGAGGTTGAACAACTTGGATTGTTTTCTCTGGGACACTGGTGATTGTGACAAGACCTGAGATAAACAGATAACATTATGAGAGGTACAGACAGGGTAGACAGAATGTACTATCGGGAATGGACTCTGGAAATTGAGGCTCTGGTCAAGAGTTAGAAGGCGGCATTTGGCAGGTATAAGCAACTGGGTCCAGTGTATCCCCGGAGGAGCTTTGGGAACTAAGGAACAATCTAAAAAACAGAAATCAAGAGGGGAAGAAAGGGGACAGAGATATTGGGCACACAGGCGAACAGATCCAGTGTGATGCAAACACAGGAAGGCCGTGTATATTCGGTGGTGATACAATGAACGATGTTGGTGCTCAGTAGGCCCCGCTCCCCTTGAAAACAAATCACTGCACGGTAACATCTAGAGACAAAAAAGGAACTGGGCGTCAAGTGACAACTTGGTCTTGATGGCCAGAGGATCTGACCAAGTGTCCCGTTCAGTTCTATACAGACCTCGGAACACCACATCTAGAATGTTGTGGTCAGCTCTGGTCTCTCCGCCATATGATTATGTCCCAGCGATAGCGAGTGTGCGATAGGGTCCTCAGATATGCTCACTCCTGTGCTCATTGGATTGTCTTGTGAAAGTGTGTACATAAACGGGGTCTTTACTCCCTGCAGGGCTGATCTCACTGCAGCCTACAATGTTCTACTGCTGCTTGGTGGGGTAGATGCGGGGAATATGTTTGTCCTGACTTGGCCGTCCGGGACCAGGGTTCACAGTCTCTGAATCAGTGACTTGTTATTCGGCAAGCTTCATTCTTATGTCAGCTTTCTCTTCCTCTTGGTTACGGATGTCGAGGAAGTGATACGTATTGATAATCAGAAACCGGGTTCTGGAAGATGCAGCGTGCTCCATGCAGTTTAACCCTGGAAAGACCATTCGCCGAATCGTCCGTACTTCCCATTTCAGGGAACGTCGGAATAATGACATGGGACTTTGGGGACTTTACAAGCAGCCCCCGAATTCCGGTCTGACTCTCCCGCTACCCTATAAAACGTAGACGGAGTGGAAGCTGCTCAGTCACTGGGTCCCAGCTAGCAATTCCATCCTAGGAAGCACCATGAAGACAGCGCTCTGCGTCGTTGCCCTTGTAGGAGCCCTGGTGATCTGCAGTTTCCAGAATGTTACAGCCGCCCCGGGTAAGATATCGTCCTTATTAGTATAGGTTGATGAGTACGGGTGTTAGAGGTAAAGGGGAGAAGGCAGGAGAATCGGATTAGGAGGGAGAGATGGAACAGCCATGATTGAATGGCGGGCTAGACGATGCGTAGAGTGGCCTAATTCTATTCTCCTGACAATGAACCGCGAGCAGCTCATTGCCGTTTAACTCCGACTGGTGGTATCATTGAATAGCTCTCGGTAGAATTTGGAGGGAGGGGTAGGGAAGAATACAACAGCATCTGAGGGGGTGAGAGGTTAGCAGGCTGGAAAATTGTATTGATGGGGGGGGGGGGGGGGGGGCAGAGATTGTTAGAGGAGGGGTTGGCCAGCTAGTGTAAAACACGGAAACCTCTACAGAGACGAGGGCACCAATGCCCTCCTTGCTGTGCAATTTCTGTAAACGTGGGGCAGTACGGTAAACTGCGATGGTGAATGCTGGAAAATCCCTCAGTGTGTAACGTTGCCTCTTCCTCCCTCTCCCCCAGTGGGATCGATAATCCCGGAATGCTGTGAGACGTTTAAGACCACTCCGATTCGTCACTGGAGGCTTAAAAGCTACGAGGCAACTCCTTGGTGCTCGACTGCCGCTGTCATGTAAGTATTTTAATGTGTTGCTCCAAACTGTGTTTGAACAAGTGGTGATTGACTCTCAGGTAATCACACCTGCTTGGTCTGCTTCAGATTCGTCAACCGGAGGAATATGAAGATTTGTACCAGAGCCGGAGAGAGATGGGTCAAAGCTGCAATGAAGTATCTGGACAGGAAACACAAGAAGGGAGAGACGAAGTGAAAGATCTGCATTCCAATGGACTGCCAAGAGTCGTCCGTGAAAGTCCGTTCCATCCCCTCAGACCCACTGGTGTGGATGAAAGCGTCGGCATTGCGTCCACATCCCACAGAGGTCGGATTTGTGCCTGGTGCGTTGTGGAGTTGTACATCATTGATTTTTCACTCGTTCTCCTTATAAACTATATATCCTGTATATTATTTGTATTTCTGCACTTATCTTTTTTTCATTTGTCGAGTTGCTCAGTGTTAATAAACTTTCAACATGCTCTGGGCGATTAATGTGCGTGAGCTTTGATCAGGGTGACTGTGCTCAGAGAATCCATGGGAGCCACAACTACCTACTTGGGGGGGGGGGGGGGGGGGGGGGGCGATGGGTATGCGGTCGGCGGAAGAAGACGGGTCCGTATCGTTCCTTTCAAAGATAGCGAGGAAAGGGATGAAAGATGTCCGAATAAGAAACCTGAGAAATGGATGTAACCTCTGGTAATCTACATATTCTTTATGCTGCGATAGTGCATTTGCTCCCTCAATCTGGGCCGATCAGATAAACTATGGAGAGTTAAGACCCCATCACTGATCGCTAGGAAGGTAGTTGTCCATCCCACCGATTCTCTCAGCTCAATAATGTCACCTCTCAGCCCCCTACCACGGTGGCTCAGCTGGTGGAGCAGATTGTGGATGGTCTGCCATAATCACTTTGAATGGCGGTGCTGCCTGAAGGGCCGAATGGCCTACTCCTGCACCTATTGTCTATTGCCAGAGACCCGGGTTCAATTCTGATCGTGTGGAGTTTGCACGTTCTCCTAGGACCTCCAGATGCTCCGGTTTCCTCTCACATCCCCAACACGTTCCCGTCGCTAGGTTAATTGTCCTCTGTAAATTGCCCTGAGTGTGTAAGAAGGAGATGACTAAGTGGAATAGCATTGAATTGGTGTGACGGGTGGTCGGCGCGGTGGGCAGACGGGCCTGTTTCCATGCTGTATCTCTAAACATATCTCTAAAAAGATGGTGACAGTAAGTACGATTATCAACACTTACAGAGGGGAGACAGCCAGGGTTGTGCGGGAACGGGCTGGAAATGTGGAATTGAAGCAAATCAAAAGCGCCTGAAAATTCCCTACTTTGTTCAACAGCAAAGCTGGAAGGAATGGTGGGTGGGCCGAGTAAAAGCACGCCCTACCTTATCACTGAATTATTGTAACGCGGATATTGGATGCATAGATGAGTCGGACAGAGAATGCAAAGAGGGCTAGAAGAGGATAAAAAAAACAATAATAGGATCTAGTCTAAACTATCGAACACGTTGAATGGAGAGAACTAACCAATTAACTCAGCTGGATGATCAAACTGAAACCACAGAAACCACTGTCAGGATTATACTACCATAGAATTACAAGAAACAGGAGCCAGGATGAAAGCCACCTGGTGAGCCATTGTCTACATAGATCACCCGGCTGTGCGCTCAGGGTGCTGGCCAAATTGATTTACAAGAGACTGAAATAAGACACATGGGTGCCTTGAGTACAGATACACTTGTGGCAGCAATACCTATCGATAATAGACACATAATCTCTGGTACCGGATCACTTAGTCTGTGAGAGACTGCTAGCCCATGGTCACAGATTGGGAATCAGAACCCCAGACCTGGCGCACAGTTTGAGAAGCTATTTCTAGATTACGGGGCAAGGTTTCTCATATGGAGATGTGTAAGTAGCTTTTTGAATGTCAGGAGGCGGGAATATTTAGTGGCATGTGTAGCTGTCTGACAAGAAGAGGGCCCACCCCTCTGCGGAGATCTTGTTAGCTGTGCTTTAGGGAGGATCGTAATATGCTATTCTGCTTGTCAACTGGAGGCGGTAAAATGGGCACTGATTGAAACTAAGGCAGCCAAAATAAATCCAGGACAACACAATACTGAAAATAGAGGGAAGCAAAGCTAAACCGAAATAAGGGGGAGCTTACTCAGAAAGAGATTTTTTTTGGAGCCAGATATATGAATTATCGCTAGACATGGGTGAGGTGCCAGATGACTGGAGGATGACTAATGTTGCTCCACTATTTAAGAAGGGTTTGAAGGAAACCCCTGGGTACTATAGGCCAGTGAGCCTACGATCTGTAGTGGACAAATTACTGGAGGGGATATTGATGGATAATATACATAAACATTTGGATAGACCGAGGCTAATTGGAGATGGTCAACAGTGGCTCGGCTGGTAGAGCTGTTGCCCTTCAGAACGAGAGACCCTGGTTCGAACCTTGAGTGCTGTCTGTGTGAAGTTTGTACATTCTCCCCGTGACTGTAGGTTTCTGTCCGGGTACTCTGGTTTCCTCTCACATCCCAAATATGCGTAGGTTTGGGGGGTTAATTGGCCTCTGTAAATTGCCCCTAGTGGACGGAAATGTCGGAGAACATAAAACTGGTGTGACAGACACAAAATGCTGGAGTAACTCAGCGGGACAGGCAGTATCTCTGGAGAGAAGGCATGGGTGACGTTTCGGGTCGAGATTCTTTTTCAGACTGAACTAGTGTGAATGGATGATCAATGGTCGGCGTTGACTACGTGATCCGAAGGGCCTGTTTCCATGCTGTATCACTAAACTAAACTAAACATGCTTTTGTATATAGGTGATCATATCTCATGAATTTAATTGAGTTTTTTGAAGAACCTACCAAGAAGGTTGACACAGACAAGGCCGTGAACATTCTCTATGTGGACTACAGCAAGTCCTTTGATATGGATCCGCATGATAGGCTGTTCTGGAAGGTATGATTGCCGGACATAGAATTGGCTTAATTGATGGAAGCAGAGGATGGCGGTGGCAGGTTATTTTTCAGACTGGAGGCCTGTGCTAGTGGTGTGCCATGGTGATTGGTGCTGGGCCAGTTGCTCTTTGTGGTTTATTTCATGATTTAGATGAGAATGTGCAATGCATGATTAATTGGTTTGCAGATAACACTAAAGTAGGTTGCGTGACACCTCTCGCTGTATAAAATGCTTCATGACAGGGGCAAGGAACAGGTGAATTTGAAAAACGAATTCTTATACATGTAGCATGGCGGAGAAATAACAGGAAAGTGTAAAATTAGCTACAGTGGAGTACGCACAGGATAGGGAATGGAAAAAAGCCATGCATGAGAATGGTTGAAATTGTGTTGTCCACCTCCCCGCTAGAGGATGGAGATGACATTGACGAGGGAAGTTTAGATTTTGAGGCGCATTGATGTGTTTATGATGACTATGGGTTTCCCGCACCCTATGACAAGTAAAGAAACTAGCCACAGAACTGATTAGCCACGGCACTGATTAGGACAGGGGCAGTTAATGGACAGTATTACAGTTGAGGAAGTTGCCTACATTTGGCCCATATCCCTCTAGACCAGTCATATCCATGTACTTAAGAAGGAACTGCAGATGCTGGAAAATCGAAGGTACACAGAAATGCTGGAGAAACTCAGCGGGTGCAGCAGCATCTATGGAGCGAAGGAAATAGGCAACGTTTCGGGCCCGAAACGTTTCCTTCGCTCCATAGATGCTGCTGCACCCGCTGAGTTTCTCCAGCATTTTTGTGTACCTTTTATCCATGTACTTATCTGATTGTTTCTTAAATATTGCGATAGTCCCTGCCTCAACTACCTCCTCTGCCAGTTCGGTCTATACAACAAACCTTTGTGTGAAAAAGTTACCTCTCAGATTCCATTTAAATATTTCCCCCCCCCCCCCCCCCCCCCCCCCCCCCCTCCTTAAACTAATTGTGCTCGATTCTTGTGCTCGATTCCCCTACTCAGGGCATGAGATTATGTGCGTCTACCCGATTTATTCCTCCGATGGTGTTATGCACCTCTATAAAATCACACCACATCCTCCTACGCTCCAAAGAATAGAGTCCCAGCCTACTCAACCTCTCCCTATAGTTGAGATCCTCGAGTCCTGGCAACATCCTCATAAATCTTCTCTGTACCCTAACAAAAAACAGAATTATACTGGTATAATGTCATAATCCATGGTCTCACGAGACATGGTCACGGTTGGAGACATGAAATTGAACATTACAAGAACATCTGATACCAATAAGCTTTGCTGTGTTCGTGATAGACTCGGATTAACGTGATTTGTCGGTACCAAGTTTCTACCAATACCATACCTCCACGCTGATTGGAAGGCACTAATGAAGGAGGGCGAGATGGTCGTTGAGGAATTGTCCAGGAAAACTAACCCTCTCTGCGTGCGCCGATTTCCTGCTGCATCCAAAGACGTGCTGGTTGGCAGGTTAATTGACCTCGGTAAATTCCCCCTTGTGTGCAGATGAGTGGTAGCACTTTGAGTTTAATCAGAGTGTCTCTCCGTATATACTGCCAAGGCTGAATAAACAAACTTGCTCGAGAAACTCGCCACTGCTCTACAAGATTTTCTTTGTGTAGAGTCCCGATGTGCGTCCCAATCGAGAAGGCGACAGTGCCCCACGTAAATGCTAACATCGTGGTACACGTCAAACAATTCCATCTAACCGAAGGTTTACCTGGAAAAGCTGTCAGAGGAAATTGTGATGGCAGATACAATTACAATATTGAAAAGACATTTGGACAGGTAGATGGATAGGAAATATGGGACTAACATGGGCGAATGGAAGTAGTGTAGACAGGCCATCACATACATACAGAGCTGTATGATTCTATAATCCCGCGGAATATATTCGCAGTTAAAGGAAACTGTTTATTTTCTTCTTGCATCTCGTTTCACAGCCAATGTTTATCCCCAGGGAAGGAAGACAACATTCTTCTCGGGTCGCTCAGTCTGGGCGCTGATCGCGGAGCCACGCTGCGTTGGAGAGGGGGTTCCGGGATTTAGGCCCAGCAATAATGAAGGGTCACATCAGGATGGTGAGCGACGACATGGATGTTATGTCCCCTGCTCATTCCTTCAGCCAGGGTTTGTGCTTTTGGCAGATGATTGCAGTATTTTCCTCATCTTTTCTAAATTAGTTTACCTCATATCCTCAGAGTGTGACTCATGAACCTGAACGTTCTGTTGGGTCTAACCTGTAACGTAATAGCATCCGTTTACGTACAAGTAGCGTTCAATGTTAACTTGGAGAGGAATTGATAGGAAAATTAACAGGAATACTGACACTGTTGTCTCTGTACTGTACACTGCACAATGATAATAAAGTTTGAATCTGAATCTGAACAAGGTCTTTCTGTTCTTCAGCTTGCTCGAAAGACAATACAATAATTATGTGAACTGGACGGGTGCCAGCCACACTGGCAACTGTATCAATACCAACTGTTGCTGAGTCTTGAGTTTTCTCTCTGCTGTCCCATGCAGTGCAAGGCTTGCTGACCAACACAAGGACCATCTCCACGGTAACGCTGAGCACGGGGGGCGCTCTGCCCGACATGGGTCAATGGCAGCTCGGCTTGATAGTCCGCCCCAAACCCCAGCGAGGTAGCCTTGTTATGTTGACGTGGCCAGGATTGGGAATCCAATAAATCAGCTCTGTGGGACTTGGCGCAGAAATCCTGTCATTCCATTGTAACTTGGCGTGAAAGTTTCCTCATTAATTAATCAGCAGGCGTGCATTCCTGGCACAAGAACGAAGAAAATGCCATGTCAGCCTTTCTCGTTCCAAAACCTCTCTCTCTCTCTCTCTGCTTCAGTATAAATAGTGGACTGCTTCTATGTTTCTATTTACACCGCTTTCCGTGCATCTGCCCATCCCGGGTGTGGTTGGGAGCTAGAGATGAAGGGTCACCTTGTCCTCGGACTCCTTCTCTTGGAACTGGCCCACATCCGGCTCGCTGGTTCTGCAGGTAAGGTCGTCAGGCGAGAGCGATCACATTCTCACAGTTACATCGCGGCGTTTCAAATCTACATTCCGAAGGTCAGCTTGGTGACAGTGGCATGGTGATCTCAGAGAGAGATTGTGGTCCGGGTTACCATCCAGTAATTCCGCCAGGGCGAGGTAAATCCCAGGATCCCCGCCCCTATGCAACGTTACCCGAATTAACAACTTGAAAATGCCCGGGCTACCTACCCCTGATCAACGGCATTTCAGATATTGAGTCCCTAGAATCGCCTGGGCATCTGCTCCTGACCAATGTGATGTGCATCGTGTGCCGGGTAGGAATGACGCCGCAGACATCGTGGCTGGAAACATGTGCGGAGGATCTCGTCAGAAGCAGCGTTTGCTAGACCGGAAGCTTCGTATAGGGAACGTTCCCGAAAACAGTCCTCCCCTACCCCCCATTAAGCAGAGATGGTAGGATTAATTTCCCAGCCAAATCCGGCAGAGAGGCGGGTAGTGCGTCTCGCCCTGTTACAGGCGCTCGCCTCTGGAATAATGGAGGAGCTGATGCTGTGTGGGGATAATGGGTTGCAGCCGGGGTCCATCTACAGCAATGGGTGTAGTTATGGCCCGTGCAGGTTGAATTAACCCTGCAATATGTCACTTGAGAGGGTGAGATAATTCTGGAATCACCGGCTCACTCTCTTAAAAACTATAATTATCCAGTCATATGGTTGGGGCAAAAATAGACACAGAACAATTTTCCTTTATCCTTTTCAAAGATTTCACCATGCAGTCGATCATTGGTGCAGACCGAGTGTACGTACGGGACTGGCTCTCCACTGCTGGGGTATGAGGTCCAATGAGATTGAATGGTTGGGTTTAGATGGGGAATGTCTGAAGTTTCTGGATGTAGGATGAAAGAGAATCGACGTTGAGAAAACGAAAGAGTCCCGAGAGGAAGTGGGGAGCCCTTTGGGGTCAGAGCATCGTGGGGTCTCAGAGAGGCAGATACAAGTCGGCTGAGGGGGTAGGGAATTAATTTCCACATTAGGTCTCAGGGAATGCACAGTCACTTGACCACAGCAGGTCACGAAACAGGTGGCTGAGCCGAGATAATCCTTTAAATGAAAGTCATAAATTCATATGATAGAAGCATAATTAGACCATTCGGCCATCAAGTCTACCCCGCCATTTAATCGCGGCTAATCTATCTCTCCCTCCGAACCCCATTTTTCTCCTTCTCCCTATAACCCCTGACACATACCCCGAGGTCGGTGGCCTGTGGTGCCACACTGCTTCGTTGTTCAACATTGAACCGGGGTGGTAAAGGGACATCCAAATGAACGTCAGGCTGCTTTTCTCCACTGCCCGAGATACTGGGTATATCCAGCCCTTTCCGCAGCCAGAATGTGGCGTATTGTCGTAGAATGGAGGCACGCTGGCCAATAGAATTACGAACATGAATGGCCTGCTCTGAGGTCAGTCAGAAAGCGGGGTTGTCTCCGGAGAGCTGAACACCGGTGCAAGACTACAATGGCATCTGGCAGTGGATGGAATGTTGATGCGTTTTTTATTTGCACACAGCGGTTCCAACCGTCCCTTTCCTGTCAGAGGAAAGACCCATTGATGGGCCGAAGGTGGAACTGAAATGCATCGCTCCCAGTGTACTGTAAGTTGGCTGCAATTTGCCATTCTAATGTGCAAGCACTCGGGCGCAAGCACTGCTCAACGCGGATGCATCTGCTGCCCTCACACCCTAGTATCAGCCAAGGGGGGCATCAGACAACACATCCCATTAGTCAAAAATACCACACTGCAGGTGCCGGGAAAGTAAAGAGCAAATGCTGCCAGCACTCAACAGGTCAGGCAGGGTCTCTGGGGAAAGACACACGTGGACACACATAGCTCAGGCCTATGCTCTTTCATAATGGTGAGATTTGGGAAGCAGGGCACTCGTTCCGCCAGACGATCCGTTATATCCCAACGCCCATTCCTGTCACCATGCTTGTACACCGATCCCTCCTGTTTTCCAGACCACTGTGGCATTGATGGAGAACAATAAACTGCCCAGGAAATGTTCCACGTCGCAGAGATAACATGAATTGGGTCAATGGTGGGGTGTCAGAGTTGTTGACGACAGTTGAGGGGAGATTGTAGCCGCGTGTACCTGGACCGTCACCTCACACCAACCTCGTTATACTCTGCACAGGTTCAAAACGAAGGGCGGCGTGGAGATCTGCGTGGAACCTTCTGAGACATGGATGCAGAAAGCACTAGATGCGCTGAAGAAACGCTTTCAGCAAGGCTAGTACGAAGAAGCCGCCAGAGCCCTGGGACAGAGGCGACTCGTCAAATACAACATGTGTCCAGGGCAATATCAGCCGGCTATAATCGCCGTCTCTGCTTGCAATATCATTCGCTTCAGGCCATGTAACCGGCGGCCCTGGGCATATGTCCTTTCGGCAGTATATTTGCAAACCTATGGTTTACTCTGTCCTTGCTCAGTCTACCTCCCTCTTGGTTCTGGCGATGCTCGGAGTACTTGCTTCCGCAGTCGGAGAAGAGAGCCAGATCTATACACCTAAACATCAGTATAATAATGTAGATAATAAATTCAGCCATGCACCTCTCTGTGGCTTGGTATTAAACGAGTACGTTTCTCATTGCACTATCGCTAACACAGGGAATCCATGATCGTCGCCGTCAATAATCTTCTGGATTTTTTTGAGGATGCAACAAGTAGAATGGGTAAGAGTGAGGCCATGTATATGGTGTATCTGGACTCTAAAAGCCCTTGACAAGGTCCCACACAAGAGATTAGTGTGCAAAATTAGAGCACTTGGTATTGGGCGTAGGGTATTGATATGGAAGGAGAATTGGTTGGCAGACAGGAAGCAAATAGTAGGAATTAACGGATCATTTTCAGAGTAGTAGGCAGTGACTTTAGGGGTGCCGCATGGCTCGGTGCAGGAACCTCAGTTATTTACAATATCTATTAACAATTTAGATGAGGGAATTAAAGGGGACATCTCCAAGTTTGAGGATAACACAAAGCTGGGTGGCTGTGTGAGGTGCGATGAGGATGCTATGACGCTGCAGTGTGACTTGCATGGCAGATGCAGTATAATGTGAATAAATGTGAGATTATACATTTTGGTGGCAAGAACAGGAAGGTAGATTATTATCTGAATGGTGTCAGATTAGGAAAAGGGCAGTTGCAACGAGACCTGGGTGTGCTTGTACATCTGTCACTAAAAGTAAGCAAGCAGGCACAGCAGGCAGTGAGGAAAGCTGATGGCATGTTGGCCTTCATTGCGAGAGAATTTGGAGTTTAGGAGCAAGGAGGTCCTACTGCAGTTATACAGGGCCCTGGTGAGACCGCACCTGGGGTATTGCGTGCAATTTTGGTTTCCTAATGTGAGGAAGGACATTATTGCTATTGAGGGAGCGCAGCGTAGGTTCACCAGATTAAAATCCCGGTTGGCGGGACTGACATATAACCATATAATAACCATATAACAATTACAGCACGGAAACAGGCCATCTCGACCCTTCTAGTCCGTGCCGAACACATAATCTCCCCTAGTCCCATATACCTGCGCTCAGACCATAACCCTCCATTCCTTTCCCATCCATATAACTATCCAATTTATTTTTAAACGATAAAAACGAACCTGCCTCCACCACCTTCACTGGAAGCTCATTCCACACAGCTACCACTCTCTGAGTAAAGAGGTTCCCCCTCATGTTACCCCTAAACTTCAGTCCCTTAATTCTCAAGTCATGTCCCCTTGTTTGAATCTTCCCTACTCTCAGTGGGAAAAGCTTTTCCACGTCAACTCTGTCTATCCCTCTCATCATTTAAAAAACCTCTATCAAGTCCCCCCTTAACCTTCTGCGCTCCAAAGAATAAAGCCCTAACTTGTTCAACCTTTCTCTGTAACTTAGTTGCTGAAACCCAGGCAACATTCTAGTAAATCTCCTCTGTACTCTCTCTATTTTGTTGACATCCTTCCTATAATTAGGCGACCAAAATTGTACACCATACTCCAGAATTGGCCTCACCAATGTCTTGTACAATTTTAACATTACATCCCAACGTCTATACTCAATGCTCTGATTTATAAAGGCCAGCACACAAAAAGCTTTCTTTACCACCCTATCTACATGAGATTCCACTTTCAGGGAACTGTGCACAGTTATTCCCAGATCCCTCTGTTCACCTACATTCTTCAATTCCCTACCATTTACCATGTACGTCCTATTTTGATTTGTCCTGCCAAGATGTAGCACCTCACACTTATCAGCATTAAACTCCATCTGCCATCTTTCAGCCCACTCTTCCAACTGGCATAAATCTCTCTGTAGACTTTGAAACTCTACTTCATTACCCGCAACCCCACCTATCTTAGTATCATCTGCATACTTACTAATCCAATTTACCACACCATCGTCCAGATCATTGATGTACATGACAAACAACAGTGGACCCAACACAGATCCCTGTGGCACCCCACTCGTCACTGGCCTCCAACCTGACAAACAACCATCCACCATTGTGTTCAAAATACATATTTTGTATTTGTCTGAATATGTGTCTGAAGAAGGGTTTCGGCCCGAAACGTCGCCTATTTCCTTCGCTCCATAGATGCTGCTGCACCCGCTGAGTTTCCCCAGCAATTTTGTGTACCTAACCATCCACCATTACTCTCTGGCATCTCCCATTCAGCCACTGTTGAATCCATCTTGCTACTCCACCATTAATACCCAACCATTGAACCTTCTTAACCAACCTTCCATGAGGAACCTTGTCAAAGGCCTTACTGAAGTCCATATACACAACATCCACTGCTTTACCCTCATCAATTTCCCGAGTAACATCTTCAAAAAATTCAAGAAGATTAGTTAAACATGACCTTCCAGGCACAAATCCATTTTGACTGTTCCTAATCAGACCCTGTTTATCCAGATGCTTATATATATTATCTCTAAGTATTCTTTCCATTAATTTGCCCACCACTGACATCAAACTAACAGGTCTATAATTGCTAGGTTTACTCTTAGACCCCTTTTTAAACAATGGAACAACATGCGCAGTACGCCAATCCTCCGGCACTATTCCCGTTTCTAATGACATTTGAAATATTTCTGCCATAGCCCCTGCTATTTCTACACTAACTTCCCTCAATGTCCTAGGGAATATCCTGTCCGGACCTGGAGACTTATCCACTTTTATATTTCTCAAAAGTGTCAGTACTTCCTCTTCTTTGATCCTCATAGTTTCCATAGCTACTCTACTTGTTTCCCTTACCTCACATAATTCAATATCCTTCTCCTTGGTGAATACCGAAGAAAAGAAACTGTTCAATATCTCCCCCATCTCTTTTGGCTCTGCAGATAGTTGGCCACTCTGACTCTCTAATGGACCAATTTTATCCCTCGTTATCCTTTTGCTATTAATATAGCGGTAGAAACCCTTCGGATTTACTTTTACCTTACTTGCCAAAGCAACCTCATATCTTCTTTTAGCTTTTCTAATTTCTTTCTTAAGATTCTTTTTACATTCTTTATACTCCTCAAGCACCTCATTTACTCCATGCTGCCTATAACTATTGTAGATCTCCCTCTTTTTCCGAACCAAGTGTCCAATTTCCCTTGAAAACCATGGCTCTTTACAATTTTTACGATTTCCTTTCAACCGAACAGGGACATAAAGATTCTGTACTCTTAAAATTTCACCTTTAAATGTACTCCATTTCTCTTCCACATCTTTCCCATAAAACAAACTGTCCCAATTTACTCCTTTTAAATCCTTTCGCATCTCCTCAAAGTTAGCCTTTCTCCAATCAAAAATCTCAACCCTAGGTCCAGTTTTGTCCCTCTCCATAATTATATTGAAACTAATGGTATTGTGATCACTGGACCCGAACTGTTCCCCGACGCATACCTCTGCCACCTGACCCATCTCATTTCCTAACAGGAGGTCCAGTACCGCCCCTTCTCTAGTAGGTACTTCTATGTATTGTTGCAAAAAACTATCCTGCACACATTTTACAAACTCCAACCCATCCAGCCCATTTACAGAATGTGTTTCCCAGTCTATGTGTGGAAAATTGAAATCTCCCACAATCACTACCTTGTGCTTACTACTAATATCTGCAATCTCCTTACATATTTGCTCTTCCAATTCTCGCTCCCCATTTGGCGGTCTATAATACACCCCTATAAGTGTTGCTACCCCTTTCCCATTTCTCAGTTCCACCCAAATAGCCTCCCTAGACGAGCCCTCTAATCTATCCTGCCAAAGCACTGCTGTAATATCTTCCCTGATAAGCAATGCAACACCTCCACCTCTTGCCCCTCCAATTCTATCACACCTGAAGCAACGAAATCCTGGAATATTTAGTTTCCAATCACAGCCCTCCTGCAACCATGTTTCAGTGATCGCCACATCATACTTCCAGGTGTCAATCCAGGCTCTAAGTTCATCCACTTTTCTTACAATGCTCCTAGCATTAAAATATACACATTTAAGAAACCCACCCTCTCTTATTCTCTGATTATTTTCTTTTTCTTCTCTCTCCCCTACATTTTGGGTCAGAGTGCTACCATTCTCTGCCCCCTGCTTCACACACTGACTGCTAGCTTTCCCAATTTGAGTCCCTCCCCCCAACCATACTAGTTTAAAGTCTCCCCAGTAGCCTTTGCAAATCTCCCCGCCAGGATATTGGTCCCCCTTGAGTTCAAGTGCAACCCGTCCTTTCTGTACAGGTCCCACCTTCCCCAAAAGAGGTCCCAATGATCCAGAAACTTGAATCCATACCCACTGCACCAGTCCCTCATCCACACATTTATCCTCCACCTCGCTCCATTCCTACTCTCACTGTCGCGTGGCACAGGCAGTAATCCTGAGATTGTTACCTTTCCAGTCCTTCTCCTTAACTCTCTACCTAACTCCCTAAATTCTTCTTTCAGGACCTCTTCTCGTTTTTTACCTATGTCGTTGGTACCTATATGCACCACAACCTCAGGCTCCTCTCCCTCCCATTTCAGGATTTCTTGGACACGTTCAGACACATCCCTGACCCTGGCATATGATGAAAAAATAGGTTGATTAGGCTTGTATTCACTGGAATTTAGAGTGATGAGAGGGGATCTTATAGAAACATATAAAACTCTTAAAGAATTGGACAGGATAGATGCAGGAAAAAAAAAATCCCACAGCACTGCCCCCCCCCCCCCCCACAGTGCCGTAGTTTCTCGCTACTGCCTCTCCCACAGCGCAGTAATTCCTTAGTAATGCCCTTTTAATAGTTTGTTGCTCCCTCAGTACTCCTCCCACAATGAAGCATGCAAACTGATAATAATGGGAGACAAGTGATGGATCTAGCAAAATATGAAGCAGCATCGCTGAGAGCACAAAGCACATGGCATGAATCTGTGTACAAGACATTCACATCTGCTCTGGCAGAAGAACTGCAAGATATTATTTACAATTTATTTCCCCACCTCAATAAACTCCCGGAATTGAGATCACAAATTAGTTCAGTTACTTTGTAATGAAATAATAATTCAGTCTGACTGCATCAAATCCAACGATTCACTGATTTGGTTGAGGTAAGAGAGCACAGATCTGACAGTTCTAATGGAAGGAACAGAATCTCCCAGGTGTGGAGACAGGCAGCGACAGTCCATCAAAGACTTTCTTCAAACACATCAGGCATCGCTCAGAGTCTTGTTCGTCAGCAGGATCTGTTCACCAGGCTTGAAGGCGGGCATCCCCATGTATGGACAACTGGCACAGCGGAACGCATCGCCCAGATAGCACTGCAAAGTCAAGCAGCAACTTTAGAGCTCTTCACACTATTACACAGAGAAAATCAGGCCCAATAAAATAAGAGTAGCAAGGCCATGAGGAGAAAGGGCCAGCAGTATAACAATACAGGGAACATTCACCCATTAGCAGAGGTAAGAGGTCCTTGCAAATAACAGGCAGTATCCAGTGCACAGAGATGATAAATAGAGAGCCAAGAGCTGATCCATGGAGCTCTCCACCAGTTATAATTTGGACAAGGTGGAGGGCCCTAACCCAACTGTTTATTTCACCCCCATCTTCTACATGATAAATCACCCACCTTTCCCCAGTAGTGTCAGCTTGTATTTTGTACACTGAATGGAATATCTGTTGAAAATTATCGATATTAACACCTCCCCCTCTATCAACGCAGTTTGTTTTATCCTACAAGATCAATTTCCCTTAAAAACTCCAATATGATTTTTATTCCTTCTCTCCTAGTTCCTGACACATCTATTTCCAGGATATTACATGAAAGCCCCCAGTGTTATAAGGTTTAATTGGACTCATGCAGAGCAAGACTAGGTCTCTGCATGCTTCATTGATTCTTGTTTCTTACTGCCTTGTTGGGAAGGATTGGACACCAGATCAAGCTCCGATATTCATTTGGGCAATCACACTTTGAGGAAACTTACACTTCCACAAGACGATTTGACCTGCAGGGACTTCACATCTTTGGGTCCTTTCACCACCAACTCTTCTGCGAGACCACATGTGCTGAAAAAGAAAGACCAAGTCATACATAAACACAAGCACCTTGCTTTAACTAATCACAACAGCAGTGAGACCGTGAGAGTTGATGGGTGGACCTGGAGGGAGGGGAGCGCCAAGAGTGATGGGGGGAGGGGGGGGGGGGGGGGGGGGAGTGCCGAAAACGAAGGAAACCAGGAAAGTGGGGGAAGAGGCCTGCTACCACGTGCAATGGCAGGCACTAGTTAAAACTGTTCGGTGAACTTTTTTAACTTTGCCAAAACATGGCGACACTTGTGTACTGCCTAGGTGAGGTCTGCTGTATGATTTTACCGAGTTGTATGAAAAACAAAACATTTCACTGTACCTCGGTATATATGACAATAAAGTATAATTGACTCATTAAATCATTGGAGAGATCAACTGGGAGCGCCCCTCGTGGAGGGCAAAAGCAATGACAGCGCCCCTTGGGAGGGTTTTGGAGGTGGTGGGAAGGGCATGTTGATTTGGGGAGGTGGACACCTGAAATTGGAGGGGCAAAGCGAAAGGTGTTGTTTACAGAGAGTGGGTACAGAAGGAGGAAGATCTGAGTAGCTGGCATCACAGACACAACATGACTTGAAGTAGATGATTCACGTGATCACCACAGTACTGAAGGGCTTGAGTGCGAGCAGGACACTGACCAGTTTTTACAGGCACGCTTTTTCTTTTTGCTGTCTCCACAATTCATGACCCGGAGCGAGGCTGGGTCAGGTTTCTTTAAATCATTTTCGTCCAGCAACTCGTCAGAATCTATGAAATCCTGTGAAAGAACAGGAAGGGAAAATCTGTTACTGAATGGACTGAATTCCTTCCCATTGTTTTCTTGGATGAGCACCCGACACCTCCAACCCAACAGATTCCATCATGCAGATATTACAGCTCAGAGCAGCATCTCTTTCTACGTATACATCCCTTTAATAATAAAAGATGTGAGAAAGATGTGCCAGTGCGGAGTAGAGCAATGGAAGAGCACAGCTTTGACTGGTAGCTTTGGATGTTCCCTCTCCATGATGTTCCCTTGGAGAACCGCAAGCTAAAGGGTTTTCATCATTCTCAGTGCGTGGGAGCCTCGGCCTCGAGCAGCATTTGATCAGCAGCAAAATATCACAACAATCCAGTTTTAATTGTCATATGTAGATTAACACGATGTCAACGTTACAATGAAATGTGTTTGACAAGACAACGGGTCACCTCAACAATAATATAACAAGGATAAGATAAAAATGACATTGGTAAGATAAAAAGACAATAATAAAATAATCAACATATATGATGTGAAATGGCCTGATGGTAAAAACTGTTCTTAAGTCTGGTGGTACGTGCAGCCATGCTCCTGTGTCGTCTGCCTGACGGTAACAAGAATAGTCTGCGTGCTGGGTGGCTGTGGTCCTTGATGATACTGTGTGCCTTCCGCAGGCACCGCCGGTGGAAAATGTCCTGAATGGCCGGGAGACAGTTGCCAGTGATGTGCTGTGTCGCCTTCACCACTCTCTGTAGTGATTTGCGACTGTGGGCAGAACAGTTCCCGTTTCAGACTGTGATGCAGCCCATCAGCAGACTCTCGATGGTGCAACTGTAGAACTTTGTGAGGATGCTGCCGTTCGTGTCAAACTTCCTCAGTCTTCTCAGGAAAAAGAGCCGCTGGCGGACTTTCTTAGTTATTGTGTCCGTGTGCAGTGTCCAGGAGAGGTCCTCAGTGATGTGCACACAGAGGAACTTGAAGCTGCTGACCCTTTCAATCTCAGCATCACCGATATGGATGGGGAGGTGTCCACTCCCCTGCTGTCTTCTGTAGTCCACGATCATCTCTTTAGTTTTGCGAACATTGAGAGGTTATTTTCCTGGCACCAGCTGTTTAGTGCCCTTACCTTCTCCCTATAGGCCATCTCATTGTTGTCTGTGATGAGGCCCAGGAAGGTTGTGTCGTCAGCAAACTTTAGGATGATGTTTGAGCTGTGCTTAGCAGTACAGTCGTGCGTGAACAGGGAGTACAGGAGAGGACTGAGCACACAGCCCTGTGGTGTGCCTTTGTTGAAGATCAGTGAGGAAGAGGTGTGGCTGCCAATTCTCACCACCTGGGGCCTGCCCGTCAGGAAGTCGAATATCCAGCCGCAGATGGAGGTCTCCAGTCCAAGATCAAGGAGCTTGGGGACGAGTTTTGAGGGAATGATAGTGTTGAATGCCGAGCTGTAGTCAATGAAGAGCATTCTCACATATGTATTCCCTTTGTCCAGGTGGGTGAGCGCAGTGTGAGTTGCCATGGCGATGGCATCGTCCGTGGCCCTGTTTGGTATATACGCAAACTGAAGAGGGTCCAAGGTGTCAGCAGGGAGAGAGGAGCAGATGTGAGTTTTGATTAGCCGCTCGAAGCACTTCATGATGACCGATGTCAGTGCGACAGAACGGTAGTCATTTAAACAGGTTTCTTTGGAACAGGAATGATGGTGAATGTTTTGAAGGGTGTGGGAACCACAGACTGACTCAGGGAGAGGTTGAAGATAGTGGTGAATCTGGCAGTTGATCAGCGTCGCCCTGAGAGCGCGCCCTGGAATACCATCCGGCCCTGGAGCTTTGCGGTAGTTGACCTTTTAGAAGGTCTGCCTCACGTCTGCCGTTTGTAGGGTCAGTGAGGTAGTCCCCCTGCACACCTGTGGGCTCACGGTGGGTGCTGTGTTGTCTGTATCCAACCGGGCGTAAAAGGTGTTAAGCTCATCCGGGAGCGATGCGGTCGGCTGAACAGTGCTCCTATTTTTCCCTTTGTAGTCTGTGATGCAGCATAATCCACTCCACCTTTGTCTGGGGTCAGAACTGTAGTAGTTAGATTCCACTTTGTTTCTGTAGTCTCTCTTGGCTTTCGTGATGGACTTCCGGAGGTCATATCTGACTGCTTTGTAGGCGTCGGGGTCCCCTGAGTTGAAGGCAGTGATCCGTGCTTTGAGTTTAGCGTGAATTTCCCGTCCGACCCAGGGTTTCTGATTTGGGTAAGTGCAGATGGTGGCTTCTGGAGCAAATCATCGATGCACTTACTTATGTAGCCTAAGACAGAGGCTTGAAATAAAATCAGAAAACGTCTGGAACAAACATTTGATGAGGCAGCTTCCAACAGAAGCAAGAAAATAAATTGTAGGAGCCCAAGCTGAGATATACAAATCATCATAAGACATGGGTCTAATGCTGGCTAATGTTGTGCCTCTATTTAAGAAGGGCTGCAAGGATAAGCCTGTGAACTAAAGACCACTAAGTCAAACATCTATAGTAGGTATATGGAATGAACTTCCTAGGAGGTAGTTGAGGCAGGTACTATCACAACATTTAAAAAACATTTAGGCAGCTACATGAATAGGAGAGTTTTAGAAGGACATGGGCCCAATCAGGCAGGTGGGACTAGTGCAGATGGTGCATGTTGGTCAGTGTGGGCAAGTTGGGCCGAACAGCCTGTTTCCACACTGTGACTCTATGACTGAGAGATCCCACCACAAACAGGAGAAGGTAATGGTGACAAGAGGAATCCCACCACTAACACAGAAAGGTTGCAGGTACAGAGGGATCTCACCACATTATACAGGGTAAGGCAATGAGGAATTAAGGATCTTACCACACCAACTATGGAAAGGTAGTGGGGACTGAGGGATCTCAACACAAACAGAGTAAGGTAGTGTGGAGGGAGGGATATCGCCACATTGAACAGGCAAAGGTAGTGAGGATTGAGGGATCTCACCACATCGTCGTCATTCATATCGGTAGCTGACAAGGTCCAAGCCTTTGCTGCATTGGGGTCCAACTGTAGCTTCTCTGGAATAGTAAATTCCATCAATTAGTCCAACTGCCTGCACCCGCTCCTTAACAGCCTCCTATCTTCCACCCACCCGCCGTCACCTGATAGCATTGCAGCCGGCCACATTACCTTGTACATTACATTACATGAAAAGACAATCACTTTCCTGCTGCTCACCGGTGAATACACCCATTCCATCATCTTCAAACCTTGGGAGCTGCCTGTGAAGTGATCTCTATTAACAATTTTACATATAACTGGATTGTAGCATCTTTTATCGCTACCAAAAATGAATTTGTTTGACTGGTGGATTTACTATCTTGGTTACATACCAGAAACTCCATTGTGGTTAGCCTATAGCATAAAAACATGACAAGGAAAACCCATGAAGAACAGTGGAAACAGGGACATTGTATAGACCGGGAGCTGCGTTCTGGGGGCAAATCTGTGCTTTACCTGCCCTGGGACAGTTAAGTGTGGTGGAGACTTCATTTTACATCATTCTAATATTGTGGATTAATAAGACATTCTCATCATGCTTATAGTTGCAAAGTGACTTTCCCCTTTGACTGCTTACCAACACTTACCTGGTGCCTGGTTGTTTTTTTTAACAAACGACAGTTTGAGTTGAGACGAGGATCCGACTTCAAAGTCTGGTTTCTTGGCCTTTATTCCGTGCTTCACCAAGTTGCCACTTGGGGAGCCGATGCCATGGTCTATGGAACTTAGTTGATCAGCAGTTAAAAGTTCTTTTCCCATCTGTGACAAAGTCAGTGGTACAATCACTGCTGATGTGTGTGCAAAGTGGAGCTGGAACAAACCACAGCAATGCAGGAACAATGAAGCACAGGGACCCCAATGCCACTGCCATTGGTTTGTTGACTACGTACATTTATGGAACAGAGCAACTGAGCGGCAAGTTTCTTGCGCAAGCACGAGTGGCAAACACCTGCCTCAGGTTGCAGCGAAAGAAATGCAGCTGGGCTAATGCTCCAGTGTCGGGGGAAACAAAGTCGGCAAGTGCGAATCTTTAAGGTTAGAGGAGACATTTTAAACATTTGAAAAAGAGGATAACAAAAGGAAAGGGCCTGTTACACTATCAGAAATGTAACCTGAGCAAAGGCATGGATCTAGTCCAATGAACTCTTCACAGCTGTCTTTATAAAAGGACAGGGAACACAGGCACTGACATCAAAGAGTAATGTGCGATGCATTGAATGTGATTATACATAACGCCTCCTCTCCAGCCCTTCAGGCATCCCAATCGCTCCTACTCTCTGAGAATCTCTGGAATTCTCTGCCACAGAATGTAGTTGAGGCCAGTTCATTGGCTATATTTAAGAGGGAGTTAGATGTGGCCCTTGTGGCTAAAGGGATCAGGGGGTATGGAGAGAAAGCAGGTACAGGATACTGAGTTGGATGATCAGCCATGATCATATTGAATGGCGGTGCAGGCTCGAAGGGCTGAATGGCCTACTCCTGCACCTATTTTCTATGTTTCTACAGTCGACACCCTCCTCTCACCAACCCATCAGGCCACCCTGATGTCCTCCTCATGCCCTTTCCACAGGAACTCTCCAAGCTGCTCCTTCATTTTACTCATCTGTAACCTAAAAAACCCCACCCGAGCCACTTCACCCCCACCTCTCACCTCCTACATGGCTCATTCTCTCCTTCAACACTCCAGCCTCCATACATGTATGTACTCCCCACTCTAGCACAGTAAAAGATCCTCTCCAGAATAATACTACACCTGCTTAGCTGTAGTAGACCACCCTTACCCCTTCGGCGTGTCCCCATCTCTCAGCATGTCCAATTTCCCAGACCGCTCTCTTTACAAAACAACACTCCATCCCCCAATGACATTCCCGGCTCGTACCGCACCAAGAGGGCAGTTTTCTCATTTTCTGGATAGTGCGACTATCTGGTCTGAACCATACCTCACAGATCTCCGTAAAGCCAGCCATTTTAAGCAGAGAGGCGAGCTGGGACGCAGTCTTCAATCTCCCATTATCACCTAATGCAAAGAAAAGACAGTGGTAAAGAGCAGCAACCTTCACATTAATGACTGATATTATGCTTTTAAGACCTAGTGAATGCTGGTTTAACCCTCGACTACTGCATGCTGAGACTTGAAGGAAGATGCTTGATGAGAGGATGATCAAATACCTGTGAAAGCAGGATGCATTAAAGCAGCAGGAAGCATGCTGGAAATGTGCTGGACACGCAGGCATCAGCAAACATTTCTGTTCACTGCCCTGGGTGGTCTCCTGCCCCAGCACTACAGAGCAACACCACTTGCTACTGCTGTGACTTGAAAGGTGAGACAGACCAGAGACAAAGATTCATCAGAACATAGAGGCCTTTGAGTGGGCAGACATCGTTGGGGATGGGATAATGAGACTATACTCCAACAGTTTTTCCACTCCACAGTGGATGGCCCTGCCCATTAATTTCAAAATGAATGAATGAAGAAGCAGGACCACAGCTGGAACACTGTGAACGTTAAGCCTCGGGATAATCTGGCATAACAGCCATTACATTAGAGCCTGAAGATTTGAACAGAAAAAAATTGCATTTCATTCATCTTGTGTGTTGACTTAAGCCTGATTGATGAGTAGGAATTCATTAGAACTGGTGGCAGACATCTGGAAGAGCAGTCACAAGGCAGTCTGTGGTCCAATGTTCAAGAACGCTAATGTCAACAGGAATCTGTTTTTATTGGTTAATACTACCATAATATTTACTATATTATTGATATCTGAATGATAAATTTCAATTTGGGTTTGGCCAAAACAATTTAATTAATTAAAAAAAAACGTTTCCCGAGGGTGGATCTAAGACAAGTATTGCTTCCCAATTACTAGCGGTGTTACAAAACCTACCTTCAGCGGCGCTGCAGATCTGCCACGGGCTGTGTGTGCGACTCCGGCGCCTTTGGAGGAGGGGGGGGGGGGCGGGATTAAAATGCAGATTTGTATCGCTTGTCGGAGAGGGATTTCCTCGGGCTGCTAGTAGATGAAGAAAAATCGATCGAAACTTCCTTTCCCGTTTTTTAAATTTTTTTATTAATATAAATCGCTGGACAATTTAATAGTTGGATTAAAGTAAAAGGCGACTTCGAAGGCCCTCAACGCCTTCAACGTGACGGATCGTAATATCAGGACAAAACAAAGGGTACGTCGTTTATTTCACATATAATCTTGCTTCTTGGGGCGGCTTTAGTCTAATTTTACGATGCGAAAATGTTATTTAGTCCCCAAACGATTCGGCCGTGTCTTGCCTGCCGATATGGGGTTAAAATTCACTGCAACGGCAACGTTCCAATCGATCACATGCCAGAAACACCCACTCGCAAGATGATTACATTTCTCTTTTTTTTGGACAATCATGTCATAAGAGCATCTAAATCGTCTATATTTTGTGTAATTGTCTAACCGTTATCAATATTTTTATACTAAATATCCACAACAGTTTTAGTCAGATGTATTGCGCAAAAAATAATAATTTTGATTATGAGAGTGGATGTTTCTAGATTAATTATGGGAATTAAACATTAAATTCCTTCCATTTGCATATGTTCATGACAGTAAAATTTCCCTGCTGTTTGACTCGACTTGATATCTCACTTTTGAAAGCTTCTCACTGGCCAGAAATCCCCTTACCTGACACTCTGAATCGACCACTGCAAGCTCCGACCACATGCTTCCAAAGTCAGTCTTTTCCCGATTTAAGACCTTAACATATGGACCAGTCCTATACTTCTCCCTAACTACTTCAAAACTAATAGAATTATGGTCACTTACACCAGTCACTTGCCACCTCATTCCCTATTAGGTGGTCCAGTGTTTCAACCTCCCGAGTCGGAATCCCTTATATTGATTAATTAAGTTTGCTTGGACAAATTTAACAAACTCTCTCTCTCGCACCCCATCCTACACATGGGGTGCGAGAGAGAGTTCTACACATTATAGAGGACCCAGTCAATTTCAGGGAAGTTGAAATCTCGCATTAATAATACCCTGTTATATTTACAGCCATCTGCAACCTCCCTAGACATCTGTTCCTCTAATTCACCCTGTCAATTGGGAGGTCGATAATGCAGTCCCATCAAAATGATGCTCCCTTCCTGTTTTTAAATGCCACCCATATGACCTCACTAAACGATCCTCCAAGAATAGCCTCTCTTTACTGTAATTATGTTTCCTTGATCAAAAAGCCCCCCCCCAAATTTCCCCAAATTTTGGCTTCACTCGTACCTGGATCCAGGACCTGCAACAGAATCACAACAGGCCCCAGTACTCACATTCCAAAATTTCTTGCTTTAAATGCATACCATAAAAAAACAACAACATTCCTGCGTACATTAGGACTACATACTTCCTTGTTTCTGCATGTCACCAGGAGCTGCCCCTCTATGACAAACTGTCTCACTCTCCCAACACTCCAATAACTGTCTTGTTCCCTGTGGCACCTGCCTGTTCAGGGGCATAATACACGCCCTTCCACTTTCTCCCTCTCCACCTTCCTGAATTCTGAACACGAGTTCATGATGTTACTTCCGTTCCATGGGGACTCATAGACATAGGCTGAGTGATTGTTTTTCAGAACCACCTTCTTCAGTTATGAATTTGGGAGCTACTGGCATAGTTAAACAATTTCATATGTAGTCACTAGCAATGATCTTCCCGCCAGTCCCAGCTCTTGCTCCGCCATCTTTAGTTTAGTGACTTGTCCCACTTATACCTCCTTTTGCCTTTCATATCCATTCAGATCATTGAATCTGTATTGCCTGATGAAATCACTCGAATATTTTCCAGTTCCAACAGGAGGTCATAGACAATGTCAAGTCTATTTCTGTGTTCACAGTTGCCATCTAACCTGTGCATTTCCAGATGTTGTAATTTTACTTTTTCAACTTAACACATTAAATGTTTTATCATCATCACCATCTGCATTTTATCACTTATATATTTTGTAAAGCTTGCACAAGAACTTATGTTACACTGCATATCAAAAGTCCAAAGTACAATGCTACCTGATATACACCCGGGCTCCTTGAAGTAAAATCTTCCTCCAGGCTTCAGAATTCGAGCTATTTCAGCAAATACGTCAAAACTGTGCAGAGTGGTAGACTCTGGCACGACACCAGAGAGCACAACGTCAAAGCTGGAGTCCTTGTGAGCAGCTGAAAATAGAACAGAGGGTGATTCACAGTCTGACACACTGACAACCGTCTACATGACATACAAGGGGCAGCAGCCACTGTACAATCAACAGGACCCTAGTGCCATGCAACATCAAAGGCAGCTTATTAATGCAGACAAGGAGTTGCAGATGCTAGAATCTTGAACAAAACACAATGTGTTGGGGGAATTCGGCAGGTCAGGCAGTATCAATGGAGCAAATGGGCAGATGATATTTCGGGTCAGTATCCTTCTTCAAACTGATCAGTCTGAAAAAGGGTCCAAATCCAAAAGGTCATCTGTCCATTCTCTCCACAGATGCTGCTTGATCCACTGATTTTCTCCAGCATGTTGTGTTTTGCTCATTTATTTGTATAGCTAGATATTAAACAAATACTATAACTGGATAATATATCTAATAAAGAAGAGTCTTTTCACTTTACACAGATATTTGTAGAATATGCAATATATCAGCATGAGTTAGAGATCATGCAGGAATTTGTAGGTCAGTGCTGAGAATAAAGGGCCCTGGAACAAAGCAGGAAATTATGATTGGAGCAGAACGTGGACATGAGAGACTGCACGTATTGAAATCTGGAAAAACAAACAATCTGCGGGGGAAACTCAGCCGGTGAGCAGCTTTGGATTAGAGTACTATTTGTGTAGAGGATAAATCTTTCACCCTACAAAATTTCTATTGCAGTTTCTCGAGGATATTGACAATGGACGAACCAGAACTTAATTAGCCAAAAACTGTGGGGAACTGCACCGAGGAAGTGTTAATGGGAACATGATGTTCCACAGAGAGATAATGCACAGCACAGGAAAATGTCAGCAACTCACTGGTGTGTGTCCAGCTACCTGACTTCAGCCAGTTATAGACCATGGCTGAGTATGGGGCAAAACAGTAACTAGTTCATCAAGAAGGAGTCAAAAATCATGAAGTTTTAAGATCAAAATTGTATTGGTCAGATCACTGGATCAAAGTCATGAATATCAGGCACAAAGTTGAAAAAGTTATTTCTGAGACATAGCCAGCATGTGTAAAAGCCAGCCATAGCATTGGAAGACATAATGTACAGACCTGACCTCTGAACATCAAGTAGTAAGTGGGAGCTAATGCTAGCACAGTCTGGGCAAGATGTCCAGTGCCGAGTATAGAAGCCGTGCTGACTGTGCAAGCTGAGCACAGGTCAGTCACCTGAGGGTAGTATAAAAATGCAGCTTGTAGTGCCACAGCTCGAGTGACCCAGGTTCAAACTTGACCTCGTGTGCTATTTTGTAGTTTATATGTTCTCCCAGTGATTGCATGGGTTTCCCACAGTGACTATGGATTCCTCGCACATCCCAAAGATGTCCCGGTTGGTGATGAATCGGCCGCAATAACGTAGCAACCCTAAATGTGTAGATTAGTCGCAGCATCTGGCGGTTGAAGGGAATTTGGAGAGAATAAAAATGGGATTAATGTAGGACCAGTGTAAATGCGAGTCGAAGGACCTGTTTCCATGCTGTATGACTCATTGGTTAAGCAGTTAGGGAGAACTGATATGCTGTGAATATTGACAATGGACTGTGGAAACACCAAATTGGTTATTGTCCCATGGTTTGAGGCACAATTGCAGAAACTGGAGGATTCTGGTCTCCAAGCTAAAGGAAGGAACTTATTAAGCTGGAAAAAGTACAGAAAAGATTCATAAGAGTGTTACCAGAACTGGGGGGCTTGAGTTATAATGCTTTTCACTGTATCATGGTATATGTGGCAATAATAAACCAATCCCCCCCTCCCCCATCATTAACATAAGTTGTAAATATCTGAGGGCTAAGAACTGACTCTTGGACCACTGCACTATTTACCCCATTCCCGCCTGTCTAAAAAGGACTTATTTATGCTCTGTGTTCTGTGTGATAACTAATCCTTATTCCATGCTGACACACCATAAGCTCTTATCTTGTGCACCAGCCACGAGGCATCTTGCACGAGGTCACATGCACTTGCCAAGTAACCCCATCGGGACTCGCACCAATTTCTCCCCTCCCCTTCCACCTACATTCCTTCCTCGAGTTTCACATTTCTTATTTCACATTTTTTATTTTGTCTCATAAGTTCTGCCTTTTCATTTCTGGCCTCTGTCCATCTCTCTGCCTGTAAAAAAAACACCCTTCCCTGTATAAACCTATTACCTGCCATGCTTTGTCATCCTTCCTGCTTTCTTCCCCCCGCCCACAATCTGTCTGAAAAAGGTTCACGACACAAATCTATGTTTTACAGAAGTGCTGCCTGACCCACTGAGTTACTCCAGCATTTGTGTTTTTTAAAGGTGTTGATGGACAGACGAGAGTGATTCAGGAGAAATGTTACAAAGGAGTGGGAAGAGAAATTGACATGGGATTGCTCTACTGGGAGCTGGCAGGAGTCGAATGACCAAGTTATGGACAAGCTGGTAAGAGTTCTTATCAGACACAGTACTAAAAGCTGCATTTTGTTAAAAGGTGATAGGGGGAGAAAGCGACTACGTAGTCTTGTTCTCCATACTTACATAGCTGAAGCCTCTCAATGTTTTCCATTGCTACATTTCCTGAAGAACCAGTAACTGCCCGAATGTCCTGCACCAGCTTGGAATTGGATTCAGCTGTGGTCAAATCATCCCAGATCACTACCACATAGTGTCCTGGCTTTATATCAAACTGATCCATTGTAAACCTGTTTTAGAAGAAGAAGTAAATATTACATAATTACATCAGTCGCAGATGTGAAGGAAGTGAAATCTACACGATTATTCACCATGGAGAGCTGGGGAATACAATCTAAAAAAACAGTGAGGATGGGGTGAAAGTAGGGATTGTGCTGATTGGGAGAAGGCAAGGCTCAGGATAAGGAGGGAGGAAGGTATGCAAGTAGGGAGGTGGAGGGAAGTAGAATGTAGGTGCTTAGTTATGAGATGGAGCAATTTCAACTGCGATAAGAAAAGTTCCATAGAACATATATCATAAAAAAGTACAGCACAGGGTCAGGCTCGTTGACCCACTATGTCTGTGCCGAACATGATGCCTGGCTAAATAAATCTCATCAGCCTGCACATGATACATACCCCTCCATTCCCTGCATATCTATGTGCCCATCTACCGTATCTGCCATCTATCCTATCCACACCTCTCAATTATATGCACTTCTATCAGGTCTCCGCTCAGCCTCTGATGCTCCAGAGACAGCAATACAAGTTTGTTCCATCTCTCCTTATAGTAATATCCTCTAATCCAGGCAACAATCTGGTAAACCTCTTCTGCACCACCTCCAAAGTCTCCACATCCTTTCTCCAAAGGGCAACCAGCATTGCACTCAATATTCCAAATGTGGCCTAACTGAATTCTTATAAAGCTGCAAAATGACTGTCGTATTCAATGCCCTGTTCAATAAAAGGAAGCATACTAAATGCCTTCTTTACTTTATATTTACTTTACACTTCCCCCTTGCATTGGACCTCCCAAAGTGCAATATCTTATACATGCATGGATTACATAGAACAGTACAGCGCAGGGACAGGTTCTTTGGTCCACAATATTTGTGCAGAATATGATGCCCAGTTAAACTGTTCTCACCTGTCAAATGATCTATATCCCTTTATTCCACACACTTCCTTGGGGAAAAGGTTCTGATTGTCTACTCTATCTATGCCTCTCATATTAAACCGGCTTCTTCCTGTCTTTCCACACACCTGATCACCGACCCCATCGGAAATGTTGTAATCTCTTCTGCACCTCCTTCAAGTACTTGACAACCTCTAGTTAAAGAAATTCCTCCTCATTTCCATTCTAAAGGTACGCCCATTAATAGAAGCTGGGATGTTACATTATAGTTGCACAAGATGTTGGTGAGGCCACATTTGGCGCATTGTGTTCAGTTTTGGTCACCCTGCTATAGGAAGGATGCTGTTAAGATAGAAAAGGTGCAGAGAAGATTTACAAGGATGTTGCCAAGACTTGAGGACCTGAGCTCCAGAGAGAGGTTGGGCAGGCAAGAACTTTATTCCTTGGAGTGCAGGAGGATGAGGGGTGATCGTATAAAGGAGTATAAGGTCATGAGGAGAACAGATACACAGTCTATTACTCAGAGTAGGGGACTTAAGAACCACATGGACTGTTATGGGCATATGGCTGCCAGATGAGGTAATTGAGGATGAGGGGAATGTGGAACAAGTTGTCAGAGGAAGTGACTGAGGCAGGTTCAATTATTAAGTTTAACAGGTATTTAGACATTTATATAGATATGAATGGTTTAAAGGGACATCAGCCAAATGCAGAGAAATTAGTCAAAAGGTCTGTTTCTGTGCTGTATAACTGGGATTAATTCCCCTTGATTATAATCCTAGTGATGAGTCCATAGTGTCCCCCACCCTCCAGTGCACAATCCCAAACCCGCTCGCTCACTCCTGCCCTCACTGCAACATATCCACCTCCTCTGTGCCCAAGAACACGCAACACCCCTGTACAGGCAACACCGCTTCAACCCCCATGTACTGGCAGCACCTCTTCTGCACCGTCCTATTACTGCCCCTCGGTGCCCAACACCCACCATTGCCCCGTCCTCCTCCTCCCACCATTGCCCCGATCCTCATGCCTCCACCAGAAGCCCACCTCTTTAACTCACCGCCCGGCCGACAAACAACCCCGTCACTCGGCCGCCAACAAGCCCGTCACTCGCCGCAGTCCCGGGACTCGAGCTCCTGCGCACGGTGTCGCGCGGGTGACGTTCCGTGGGCCCGGCGCGTACCAATGACGTTGGCGACCCGGCGATGGCGCTGGCGCTGTGCCGGAGACCTGCTCTGCGGCTTCTGCACCGATTACTCGCCGGAGGTCGACCTGTCCCAGTGCAGGAAGCGCGCCATGGTGCTGACCGTTAGATGGTCGGAGACGCGAAGAGAATGGAACGAGGGCGGGGGGGGACATGGGACAGGGAGGGGAATTAGAGGGGTGCCCTTCAATTCTCCTCCAAGGAGAATAGAAGGGGAGGGAGGAGTGGGATGCAGAGGCGAGAGGATAGAGTAGATGCGGTGGTACAGTGGTTAGAGGGGCTGCAGGGGGGGGGGGGGGGGAGAAGGAAGGGGTAGGGTGCGAGGGGAGACAAGGTTACAGTGGCACGCAGGGGTGAGGAGTTGAGTCAGGTGCAGGGGCAAGTGTAGAGGGGGGGGGGGGGGAAGAATGAGGGAGATGCAAGTGGCAGAGGGGGATACAGCGGCAAGGGGGAAGGGCAGGTCTATGCCTAGGACAGTGGGTTTGTGTAGTTGTCGAAGAGTGGCCGGGTTTGTGCAGACAGGAGGGAGGGGGTGGCATACAATTTTGTGATCTGAATTTTACCTCCTTCCTCCCCACCCCACCGCTTAGTGGAATTAGTGAATACTCTCTGGAGATTGTAACTGTGTGATCCCATGTTCCTCTAATGTAACAACTCCCATCCACCCCAAGTAATGTTTGTGAGAGAGCAGTGTTAGGCAAATATTTACTGCGTGCAGCCTGATCGATCAGTGTCTTCTCAGAGGAGATAATACCTATGCAGTATTGATATTTTTTGGCTTATATTTGTAACATGTACCGAGATGTAGTGAAAAACTTTGTCTCTCACCTGTGAAGAACCTGTGTAATGTTTGATGGGAGTGGTGGGTTTTGTGTTCTCTGTTGACCGGGGCGAACTGAGGCTCTCTTTCTCTCGTGCCAGCTGGGCTAAGTTTCCACAAGGAGCTGCATAGGGGACTGCGATCGTCAATATACTTAAGAATGGTGCATGAGGAGCACTCCTATGCAGACCCTGGACACCAGGACTCGTACTCTAGGTATGCTGAACTGCTCCATTTCTTTGCTGTAGGGCAATAAACTCACATTATTTACAATATAATCCAGAATCTGCTTTCTAGCATATCAAAAGCTGAAACGTGTGCAAAACCAGAGATAAGTTACTAAGTTGTTTGTCAGGCATCGGTTGACAAATTTGAGATATAAGACAATAATATAGGGAGTTAAGACTGTAACATTTTATTTAGGATGTTTTGTTTTGGGAAGTGCACAGAGTAATATAGGTGGTAACTTTCACACCTGAATGTTCATATAAAATTGGTCTATTTACAGTCGTATGCAGAAAGTATGTGTTGTTCTTTCAAAAAACTGAAACCTCATCTTAGGTGGAGCTCAAATTTTTTTTTGTGCTCCACGCAAGAAGTAACAGCAACAGGATGCAGCGTAAATTCGCTGGATGCTTGGGTATGAGGAAATATAATTGCAAAGACAAATGGATTGTGTTTGTTACAACCGTTACATAGCATCAATGAATGTGGTGGAAGTACAGGAAAGTGGACAGTAAGGAAAAAGTTCAACTGTGATCTAATTAAACAGAGTAGACATGGGGGTTTGAATCGCCTATTGGTGTTTCGATGCTCTGTATCTGCAGGAGACCCTGAGGTAATTTAGTGTTTTCTGGTTTCTATTGTATTAGCCAATGCTGTTATGTACCTTGTGGTTTAACTTGTGCCTATAGGATGCCATCTGCTGGTCACTGGTGCTTATGCATTAGCATGGTTGTGCCTGGCATCCTCTCTGGTTGGCTGGTGTCTGACTATGTTCAGCCAAGTTAGCTGATACATGTTGGGTGACCTTGTTGGGATACTTGTTATCTGATTTGTTATTCACTGGTGGGTTAGTTGGTGCCTGCTTGCAATAGAGGACTGGCATCTGGGGCTTTTGGGTGAAGTCCTGGCTGAAGTTTGCCGCTTCCCACTGTGTCCCCAGATATACCTGATCTGGTCAAGGAGATTTATCTGCCTTCGTACGCCTTAGCTCATTCAGCACCTCCTCGACCTTGGAAAACTCTTATTCTAAGGGTGATAAATCTTTGGAATTCTTGAACCCTGGAAAGCACAGTCATTGAACACATGCAGGGCAGTGACTGAGTTTAGATTACAAGAGATTGGGTTGTGAGGAGAGAAAGGTACAAGGGTGTTGAGGTCAAGATTGGACCTGTATGGCGCTTCTGCATTTAAATGTGCCTGTGGCCAGACATCATGTTGTTGAGATAACAGGCCAGCAGTTTGCTGTGGCTTTTCCCAACAAGACTTGGCACAGTGACAACTGGGAAGTAATGGGGCTCACTGACAAGAGTTTGCTCTGGGTAATATGTGACACAAGTGTTAGGTTCACTTACCATTCCATTCTCCTTTCCACAGCAGTAATTCAGATCAGAGTGCAGAAAAGGGAGAGGGCTTCGAGTCTGAGGATCAGCTGAGGCACCAGCTCCTTTCAGCGGCACTGAAATTTGTCCCTAAGTTTGGCTGGACAGTGGAGGCCATTGCGGAAGGAGCCAAGGTAGAAACTGGTTATAGTTGTGACAATTTAAAAACAATATATCTGCATCACCCACTCTACTAATCACTTTGTTAGCATGTCTATGCTGATATCATGTTCCTCTCTAAACAGCACTTGGCCCGTAGCCTACTATGCCATGATGATTCACTGCTAATGCTAACAAGATCCTGCCTCCATATCACCTCGGGTTCCAGATTCCAACCAACCTCTGGGTAAATAGATTTTGCTCTCACCATTTGAATCGGCTTTCCATGTGGGACCTTGTCAAAGGCTTCAGAGATTCATATTAACCACATCAACCGTACTGCCCTCATCAGCATAATTTGTTATAACTTCTGAATCAATTTAGTCAAATAGGATCTCCCACCTATATCCGTGCTAATCATCCCTGATCAATCCCAGTCTTTACAAGTGTGACTTAATCCCATCCCTCTGTATTTTTACCAAAACTATTCCTACCATTGGTATTTGGCTCATTCACCTGAACGTAACTGTCCTATCCATGCAACCTGTCTTGAATAAAGGAAGCACATTTGCTGTCTTTCATCATCCTCTACCTCCCCTGTCACCAGCTGCGATATGAAAATCTCTGCCAATGCCCCAGTAATCTCTGCCTTCTCTACAGAAAGGCCCCAAATTGCTGGAGTAACTCTGCAGGTTACGCATCTCTGGAGAACATGAATACGATATCCATGTAATGACAAGGAACTGAAGATGCTAGTTTATACCAAAGATAGACACAAAATGCTGGAGTAACCGGCAGTCCACCATGTCGATTTTGGGAATGAGATAGAAAAGGGCAGTGTGGTTTTGGGAGGGTATAAGAAAGGTGATTGCCAGAGGTGATGAGATCGGGAACGGTCTGGGAGATGCTAGCCTGGTGTTCATACTTATGGTCATAGTAAAGTGGTGATATAAGGTGTGCCTATTGGGATTGTTACTGTGTGAATGGGGGGGCTGTGCATTCAGAGGTTTGAGATGGAGTGTGTAAGCAGATTGGAGAAGTCAACACAGTTGTTCTCAGGATTTCCAGGGTAGATGTCAGGAAACACAGAGACTGTAGATGAAGTCACCAAGTAATTCAGCGGGTCAGGCAGCAACCTTGGCGAACATAGATGGTGGACGTTAAGATCGGGGCCCTTCTTCGGACTGCAGATGTTAGAGTCTCAAACAATTAACAAACTTGCAAGAAGTCAACAAGTCAGACATCACATTGGAGAGAAATGGACTGTCTAATAGCTGGGTGGAAGTCACAATGCGACAACTAACATTCTCTCCTCTTGTTAAAGGTGTTGGATCTGTCGCCAGCAGTGACTGGGATGTTCAGTCATGGTTCGGGTGACTTAGTGCTGCACTTTATCACTCAGTGCAACAACCAGCTCTCACAGATGCTGGCCGAGCACCGCAGTCTGGTCGAGCAGGGACAGGAGGAGTAAGTACCACACCATGGAGCACTCTCTCTGCCAGTGGCAGACTTGAGCACTTGCGTGGGAATTCAGCGAGTCTGAACCTCTGTAGAAGGGGGAGAATTTCAGGTCAGTTTCAAGGCAACAAAACTCTGCTGTCAAAGTGACTGTGGTCCTAAGGGATTGGCATAAAAGTCCAGTGGATCAGCTGGGGTAGTAGGAGTTCTCCCTTCACTTCGTGCTCTGCCCCGCTGGGACTTACCCCCTGCCCCTCAACGTTGACGTGCTACTGTTATGTTGAGACGGCGGCTCAGTCCATTCTGTGGGCCAGCAGGAATGGAGAATGAACCCCAATATGGAAAACAACCGTACCCCTCTGTGGACCTGTCGACTGCTGATCTGGATCTTGTGGAGGCATGCCCATCGGGAAGGTGATTGTGATGGTAGGGTGGACAGCAGTGTGGTCCTGAGGAAGGGGCTTTGCACCATTTATTACTTGGCTTCTGCTGCTGTCTTTGGGTTTTGGGAGGTGGGGGGGGAGGGTTGCTGCCAGTTCGGGTGGGGAGGCTAGGCCAAAGACAGCAAAAGCTGCTGTAACACTGGGACGAGGCCGTTCAACCCCTCAGCCTGCCCTGCTATTCATCCAGGTAATAGTGTAAATCCTTCAGCGTCATTTTCCTGCCCAATTACCATGCCCATCGATTCCCATCCAACTCATTAAATAATCTAAATGCCTATAACTTCATGGGGAAGAGAATTCCAATGATCCACCACTCTCTGGGTGAAGACATTTCTTTTCATCTCAATCCTAAATGGCCTGCCCTTTACTCTGGGAGGGCAATCCTAATTCTAGGAAAATACCCACCTGCATCCAGCCTGCAAGCGCCGTTGCAATTCTGTTCATTTCAAGGAGGCTGTCTCCCCTTCTAAATTCTTGCGATGCTGGCCCAGGTCACTTGACTCCTGTTCTCTCATTTCCTCAACAGTGTAGTCACATTTTCTGCCTTTCAATCCACAGGAAAGAATGCAGAATCTGAGACCTCTGGGAGATGATAATTAGAACATCCCCTCTCTAAAAAGCTATCTTATTCCAAGCTCTGCGTCACTGTGGCACAGTGCCGGAGACCCGGATTCAATCCTGATTATGGGTGCTGTGTACGGGGTTTGTACATTCTCCCTGTGACCATGTGGGTTTTCTCCAGGTACCCTGATTTCCTCCCACAACCCAAAGATGTGCAAGTTTGTAGGTAAATTGACTTCTGTAAATTGTCCCGAGTGTCTGGATAGAACTAGTGGGCAGGTGATCATGGTCAGCGTGGACTCGGTAGGCCGACAGGACTGTGTTCAAGAAGGAACTGCAGATGCTGGAAAATCGAAGGTACACAAAAATGCTGGAGAAACTCAGCGGGTGCAGCAGCATCTATGGAGCGATGGAAATAGGCAACGTTTCGGGCCAAAACCCTTCTTCAGACTGATGGGGGGTGGCGGGGAGAAGGAAGGAAAAAGGAGGAGGCGGAGCCCTGGGGCTGTTTCCTGGATCTCTAAGCTAAACTATGCTCTGCTATATTGATCATTGGGTCTTTGCGATTTATCAACCTTTAGTTTGACCAACCCCTCCAGTATAATTTTTTATTTAATGCTTATTTTGTTGGTTCTCGTTGTCACTTGGTTGTCCAATACCTCTTGCGGAATTTTGCAAACACAAAGCGGGGGCAACATGGTAGTATAGCGCCAGAGACCTGGGTTCGACCCTGACTATGAGTGCTGCCTGTACTGCGTTTATATGTTCTCGCTATGACCACGTGGATTTTCTACGAGTGCTCCAGCTCCTTCCACACTCCAAAGACGTACAGATTTTTAGGTGAATTGGCTTCTGTAAGTTATAAATTGTCCCTAGTTTGTAGTATAGTGCTAGTGTACAGGTTGATCACTGGTTGGTGCAGACTCAGTGGGCCGAAGTGGCTGTTTTCATGCTGCATCTCCCTAATTCAGTCATTTAAAGGACTTTTCCTTGTTGCCCATAATAAATTCCCCCATCTCTCCTACAAGGACACCATGTCTTCTTTTGTTTTCCTTCCTTTTAATGTGAAATAGGTTTTCCTGATGATGGGAGTACCTTCAGGAAAGGTCTGAGAGATGTTTGGTTCGTTGCCTCATTGGAATATTCCATTTTTTCATTGTCCGCAGGGTGAAGAAGACTGAGGTATTTGTTAGAGATGCAGTGGAGGCCCGGCTGCGGATGATCATCCCGTACATTTACAACTGGCCACAGGTAGGGGTGCATCTGTCACCAAAGGGTATGACTTCAAATATGGGCTGGTGGGATTCTGAGGGCACGAGGAAATATCACATCACTAGGATGAGGACATTGCCTTTCAATCTGGTGTCAGCACTGGACGCAGGACAGATCTGATCCCAGGGAGCAGGTCTCATGGGACCAGGCCCCACTGGACAAGGTCTTGGTGGGGGGGAAGGTTCTAGGAAACACCCTGAGTCCAGGGGTATCCGAAGGAATGGACTCCACCGAGCCCAGATGGGGGTTGCCTGAACGAATAGATCCCACCAACCCCAGTCCGGGGATGTCTGTGAGCATGGTGGGAATGCTGTTGGCTCTTGGTTGGACATTTCACCTCTTACTTCCACACTCACTTGGGATCCAGCTCACAAAGAATATCAACACTTCTCCATACACCATCCTTCCTCCCATTCCCCAACGTAACCACTGAATATCCAGGCCCACGATGATACCAGCCGAACAGTCAGCGCTTCCTTCCCCGTGGCTCTATTGGGGTTTACGCCGATGTCTCTGGGCTAGGAGAAACCCTCCTGTTGTAGGTTGGCGACAGGTCTGTCACGACTGAGCTGCAAAAGTCGCCTGGGTCTGTATTCGTTATTGAATGCTCATCAGTGGTAAAGAAGTAACTCAACTATCTCCTGTCTAATAGGCAATGAGCATTCTACTGATGCCGGAGAATGTTGCCGATAGTTTGAGGAGCCTGACAGAAATGGTGGATGAGATATGGTACTACGCAGGTGACAAGTCTACAGACGTGAGTAAAGAGTGTGACTCACTATGTACATAACAGGGTGCAGCTGGCAGGAGTTCCTTTCACGGATTCAGCTGGCGTGCGTCAGCAGAGGTGGCGAGTGAGAGCAATGGGGAAGGAGGCGAGGGCAGTAGGAAAGGGGAGGACTGTCTGGGGAGGGGGATTAAAGAGGTATCAGGATGGAGGATTTGGTAGTATCATTTTTCACAGCTCCCGAGATCCAGGTTCAATCCTGACCTCGGGGACTGTCTGTGTGGGGTTTACAAGTTCTCCCTGTGGTTGTGTCGAGTTCCCCCCCAGGGATGTGTAGGTTCATGGGTTACTTGGCCGTTCTAAATTGTACCCAACGAACAGATTAGTGGCAGGAGAATCATCTGGTGTCACAAAACAAGTTAAAGAAAAAGCTTGCAGAACTGCAGAGCAAAGAGGGGCAAAAGGACTGATGGGATTTCTGGGAGCACACACTCGATGGACTGAATGATCGGCTGCTGTGTTGAATGAGGAACTGAGCAGCTGGAATAGGAGAAAGAAAAGAAGGGTGGAGGATGGGTTTGGGGACTGGGAGATCATTGAGGGAGGCAGAGGAGGTGATGAGGCAGGAGATCAGCGAAAGAGAGAGCAGGTCTGCTTGAAGCTGGGGGTGAATGTTCCTGGTGGCTCAGTGCCTGTCACAAGGAGCTCTCTCGCTCAATGCAGGGCAGCCCTAAGGGAGTTGGATGCTGCTCTTTGATGATCTCTGCATTCTGTTACTGGGATATTTCAGGAGTCCGTTCTCACTGAGCGGTAGCTAGAGAGATGATAAACCCTCAGCTTGTCCTGTGTCACACATCCCCCTACTCCCTCAAACTGCCATGGTCCTCTGGAAAGTTACAAGACCAGAATACAGGCCACCCTCAATCTGCCTGACAGGGTCAGAACACAGCCAACCAGCCATGCACCTTCCTAACAGGGAGGGTGTACAGCCCATCAACCTGCCACTGCCTTAGGAGTCCAGAATATAGTCCATCAGCCCTGAGAACAACACATCAAACCTACCTCGCTCTGATTGATAGGGCTGGTGTACCGCCTGCAGGCCTGAAAGTCACACAGCGTGGAAACAGGCCCTTCAACCCAACTTGCCCAAGCGGACCAACGTACCCCATCTACACTTTTCCCATCTGCCTTCATTTGGCCCATATCCTTCTAAACCTATTCTATCCATGTAACTGTCCAAATGTATTTTAAAATTTGTGATGGTACCTGCCTCAAATACCTCCTCTGGCAGCTGGTTTCATATACCCACCACCCTTTGTGTAAAAAAAAAGTTAATTCACAGGTTCCTATTCCCCTCTCACTATGTCCTCTGGTTCTTGATTTCCCTAATCTGGGTTAAAGACTGTACATTTACCCTGTCTATTCCCCTCATGAACTTATGCACCTCTATAAGATCACCCCTCACCCTCCTGCGCTGCAAGGAATAAAGTTCAAGCCTGCTCAATCTCCCCTTATAGGTCAGGCCCTCATCTCCTGGCACATCCTTGTAAATCTTCTCTGCAGCCTTTCTAGCTTGGGAGGGGCCAGAGTACGGGCCGCCGGCCAATCCAGGCCCACCAGATGTTGGGACTGGAATGCAAGCCATCTCCTACCTACCTCTGCCTGACGGGGCCAGAGTACAGGCAGCTGGCCACCAGCAACACATCACCCCGTGCCTGGCGAGGCTGGATTGCAGGCCATCGGCTCAGGCTGACGGCCCTACTTCCATCTATCTCGGTGATATCTGAAGGTTGGAGCTGTTGCTGTTGTCTGCTAACCTCCATTCAATTAATGAACCTCCACATCACGTGCAGCCCCAACAGCGGTCACCACAGCACGCGCGGCACACCTCTTGCCAAAAATGTCCGCTGACCCTTATGCCTTTTCTTCCCTGAGCAGTTTAACTGGTACACAAAGAGGGCAATTCTGACTGGAATCTACAGCACCACAGAACTGGTGCTGGTGCAGGACTCCTCCCCAGATTATGAGAACACCTGGACCTTCCTTCATCACCGTGTTAGTGACGTGGTCAGCATGGCTCATTCCGCCCAGCAGGTGAGTCGCTGGAGCTGCCATTTCAAAAAACAATAATGCAATCCTTATTGAGGATATGTGCTGGTGTATTGGAGTTGCTGGTCAGCACGGACTCAGTGGACCAAACGTCCTGTTTCCACACTGTATCTCTAAACTAAAACCAAACTAAATAAAAATGCAATCACCAAGAATCAATTAACACTGATCGGTAAGTTTACAGTAGGATCTTGATCAGTTGGTGATGGGCTTGACCAGGAATGGCAAATGATATTTAATTCTGAGAAGTGTGTGGTGTTGTAGTTTTGCATGTCAAATTGGTGCTAGACTTGCACAGTAAATGATAGAGCTCTGGAGGGTGCTGCAAAACAGATATCTGCGAGTACAGGTGCATAATTCCCTGAAAGTGGCGAATCAGGGCAGGACGGTAGGGAAGGCCTTTACTTGCTTGCTTTCATTGGGAAGTTATGACATCATGATGTAGCTTTACATGTCATAGGTGAGAGCACACTTGGATCATTGGTGCAATGCTGGTTACCAAGCTATAGGAAGCATGTCATTCCTATAGCCTGGAAACAACAGGCAGGTGAGCCCTACATCACAGTTCAGAGTGGTAAAGGCAGTAATCAAACTATAAACAGAAACAGCCATTTGGCTCATCTTGCAAGTTTAGTTCAGAGATACAGTGCAGAAATAGGCCCTTCGGCCGACCTAGTCTGCACCAACCACGATCCCCGTACACTAGCACTACCCTGACATTAGGGACGATTTACAACCAAAGCCAGTTAACTTACCAACATGTGCATCTTTGGAATTTTGGAGGAAACCGAAGCACCCGGGTTAACTGGCTTTGGCGGCGCGACCGACGTCGCAGCGGTCTCTGCAGTCCGTCTGTCTTTTTTTATTTTATTGTCCTGTAGAGTGTAAAGTTTGTGGTGGGTTTTTGACTGTGTGTGGGGGGGCGGGGGGTGGGTGGGGGAAACTTTTAGATCTCTTCCCTGTATGGGGACCCGGCCTTTTCCCTGTCGGGTCTCCGTTGCCGTTGGGGCCTAGCACCGTGGAGCGGCCTCCAACCGGAACGACAGCTCAAGTCACGGAGCCTGCGGAGCTGCAGACCTACCATCGTGGAGCTGGCCGGCTTCGGAGCGTGGAGAGCTGTGGTGGCCCGCTGTGCGACCCGACTCCGGTGGATGGTGACACCGGGAGCTCGCGGGTCCCCGGTGGGAGACCGCTTTGCGGGGCACCGGCAACAGCGACTTCTCCCTCTCGAATTGAGGGGTTGAGAGTGACCTGGAGCGGGTCCTTACATCGCCCCGCGCGGCTTTAAATGGCCGCGGGACTTGTTAGCGCCCATCGGGGGCTCCAACACCAAGACCCGGAGCAGGGCCTTACATCGCCCGGTGCGGCTTTAAGTGGCCGTGGGACTTGCTAGCGCCCGCCGGGGGCTTTGATTTTGACTTCGGGAGAGGAATGGAGAGCAGGGGAGAGACAAGACTTTGCCTTCCATCACAGTGAGGAGGAGATTCACTGTGATGGATGTTTGTGTAAATTGTGTTGGTGTGTGTCTTGGTTCTTTTCTTGTATGGCTGCAGAAACCAAATTTCGTTTGAACTTCATGTGAGGTTCAAATGACAAATAAACGGTATTGTATTGTATTGTTGAAAACCCACGTGGTCATGGGGAGAACGTACAAACTCTGTACAGACAGCACCCGTAGTCAGGTTTGAACCTGGGCCTCTGGCGCTGTAAGTCAGCAACTCTACCGCTATGCCACCGTGCCGCCCTTGATCTATTTGTGGATCTCCACAGATGCTGCCTGACCTGCTAAATATCACAGCAATTCTGGATTTCTAATTAGGTCCCACAATATGAAAACCACAGCAAGATTTCATGCTCATAGTTAGTCCTATATGCTTACATCTGACCCCCATCTCTCCAACCCTTCCTATCCAGATTATTGTTCAAATGTCTTTTGAAAGTTGTATTTGTATCCACTTCTTCCGGTTCCTCTTCCAACTCATTGCAGATATGAACTGCCTCAGGGTGCAAAAGAAGTTCTCCAAGATGTTTAATTTAGAGATATAGCATGGAAACTAACACCAGGTTGTAACATCAACTTGTGGGCTTGATGTCGTAAGGAGAAGCTGGATAGGCTGGCACTATTTTGAGAGTAGGAGGCTGAGGGGTGAGGATTGGATAATTTAGTTTAGAGATACAGCGTGGAATAGACCCTTTGGTCTTCCGAGTCTGCGCTGACCAGCATACACTAGTTCTGTCCTATACACTAAGGACAATTTACAGAAGTCAATTATCCTACAAACCTGCACATCTTTGGAAAGTGGGAGGAAACCAGAGCACCTGGAAAAAACCCATGTGGTCACTGGGAGATCGTACAAACTCCATACGAACAACACCCGTAGTCAGGATCGAAACCGGGTCTCTGGTGTTTAAGGCAGCAACTATCGTTGTGCCACCAATGTACAAGATCATGAGAGATAAAATGAACATTGTTACTTTTCCAGAGTAGTGTATTCTAAAAGTAGAGGGCATTAGCTTAAGGTGTGAGGGGAGAGCTTTACGAACAATATCGGGGATAACCTTTTCGAGCAGAGGCAGTAGATATCTGGAATAAGCTGCCAGAGGAAGCCATAAAAGTGGATGCAATTATGACTGTCAAAATTTGGATAGATATGTGGATAGGAGGAATTTAGAGGGATGAGGGCAAAATGCCAAGTTGGTCAGCATGGACAAAGTGAGCCAATGGGCATGTTTCTGACACCATACAGCTCTATGACTCTACCGCTCATGTAGGGCTCACTGACCTGTAGTTTCCAGGCTTCACAACATTCACTATCTGGTACCTCACATCTACATGATCACAGGGATAACATGCACACTCCACACAGTGTCTCTGTGGTCAGGATTGAACTCTAGTTGTGAGAGCTAAGAAGTTGCAGCTCTTCACTGCGACAGTCCAAGCTGAACTTTGTAGTTTTTTTTCTCTGCAGGCTCAGTTAACAGGGAAGGCTGTGTGTCAGGGGCTGCTGGGAGCTGCGGTTACAGTAAGTATCACACATTGAGTCCAGGCTGTGTAACTCCCGATTTCTCCTTGTGTGCTGTACGCAAGGGGCCAGGGGCTGTCTGACTATGCTGAGGTAACAGATTCCAGTTGATGGCGAGAGTATGTTTGATCTCTCCCAACCCCAGCTTAGTCTCTGCTCTTGAGCTCAACAGTAAGGGGGTAAGATAGAAATAGACAGCACCAGGCCCATTGCAGTTCAACGTCTCACTGTTCTGGCAATTGAGGATCATGCCTGGTGACTGGGAGTGTTTCAGCACCAGTCATGACCAAGAGATGTCAGGTGGTGTTTTACAAAAAGTGAGGATGGGGAAAGATCGTCCAAGTCCTCCATTCCCCTTCTCCCTGTGCCAAGTCTCCCTTCTTTAGCCATTGTAATGTGTGTTCCCTTGTTCTGTTTGCACAGGTGAAGAACTTAGCCGGGATCGCTAAGAATCGATGAGCTCTGCCTGTGGGCATGCAGGCAAAGACTTGGGGCTGTGTGTGTGAGAGCAGGGTTGTGTTACCTGCAGCCTTTGTGTTAGAATCCAGATATGAAGCAATGTAGTGAGACAATAAACAATGGTATCAATCTACTGTATGAATGATCATTTTGGAGAATCCATTGCAGAGCTGGGATCATGGTTATGGGCAGTAGTAACACACAGGAATTGGTGCCCAAGAGAACTTCAATTATTGATAAAATTCAGACACTGCGAGGAAAATAGAAAAAGGTTGGCCTTTGGAGGCACGGTTAGGTATGTTCCACAGAGGGAGGGAGGAATAATACAGTCAGAGTTCTCCGGGGAGTGATTGGGAGCAGCAGAAAACAAAATGTGATAAGATGAGTAGGGAAGATTAAAGGAAGTAGAGGCGGAGAAAGTGCAGGAAAAGATTGATAGCAATCATTGAACGGAATCCAAAATATCCGATAAGAACATGAACAGAGAATGGTTGCAGGGGGAGAGGGCTCTGACCAGAGGCAAAGAGGAAACAACGCTGGAGGTGAAGAGAATGGCTGTGGTATAAAGAAAAGCAGTGGCCACTTGGAGGATCTTCTATATGTCAGTCTTCACCAAGAAGAGTTCTGGAGTTTCAGCAGAATATAAGCGAAAGTCCAGCAGGAAGTGAAGTAGTTGATTCTTCAGGAGTGGTGCCCAGGACTGGAAAACTGCCAGTCTTGCAATCTTGGTTAAGATGTAGAGATAAGGTCAGTAAGCACAGGAAGCCAATTTAACATCAATTAATCCCAGACCCAATTATCAGGATGTGCGTCAAAGATCCCCATCCTCATCATGGCAGAGCAAGAACTAGGGATTTAATGTCTGACCCTCCTTCCATTTATGGACTTCAAAAAGACTTCTTGTAAACTGTTGTCTGGATTGACATCAAGATTGTAACCGTGCAATAAAAGGGCTGTTGCTACACGGACAAAAAAAGTAGCTGGGAACGGGACGTGTTGAGTTTTATGGCGGGCGGGGGGGGGGGGGGGGGCGTACATAAAGAGCAAAGTTTGGCCCATATCCCTCTAAACTTGTCCGATCAATGTGCCTGCCTAATTGCTTCTTAAACATTGCGATAGTAGTACCTGCTTCAACAACCTCCTCCCGCAAGTTCCATGCACCCACCCTTCCGTACCTTCTGAATTTTGTAGTCGGCAGGGCAGTACTCTGCATATCGCCAACTTGGACAATTTTACTTCTTTTAATCAAGCCAATTTATCAAGCCAATTAACCTACAAATCTGTTTAAGAAGGTGCAGCAGCATCTATGGAGCGAAGGAAATGGGAAACGTCCTTCGCTCCATAGGACGTTTCGGGCCGACGTCTGATGCTGCTGCACCCGCTGAGTTTCTCCAGCATTTTTGTGTACCTTCGATTTTCCAGCATCTGCAGTTCCCGCTGATTTTCTCCAGCATTTTTGTGTACCTTTAACCTGTACGTCTTTGGGGAAACCGAAGATCTCGGAGAAAACCCACGCAGATCACTGGGAGAACGTACAAACTCCATGCAGACAGCACCCATTGAACTGGGTCTCTGGCGCTGCATTTTGCTGTAAGGCAGCAACTCTAGCGCTGTACCACCGTGAACGCCCACTACCCTTTGTGTGGAAAAGGTTACCACTCAGATTCCCATAAAATCTTTCCCCCTACAGTTACTTTTCGTTGTTCTCAACTGATACAAGGGGGTTCAGATCAGTTACAGACATAGAGAGGGGGTGGTATGGGTGAGGGTGATGTTAGGCTGGGAATGGAGGCAGGCGAGGTCAAAGATGCTCCGCTATAAGATCTTTGGGCGAGGTGACGGGCCGAAGGTGCTTGTTCTTGGACATGTAAACTGGAGGTGGTGCTGCCCTCTCCCGGGCGGCCTGAGAAGCGCAGGGACTGCGGCGCGGGGCTCGCCGGGAAACGGAAGGTCGGCTTTGGCGCGCAGTGTTCGGCGGGTAGGGAGCAGGATCCAGGCCCGGTGGGGGAGGGCTGTGTTTGGTAGACGGGGCCGCTGCCTGATCCTTGGTCGCCGCCATGCCGTACGCCAGCCAGCCGACGGTGCGGATCACCGAGCTAACGGACGAGAACGTGAAGTTCATCGTGGAGAATACGGAGCTGTCGTGAGTACCGGCGAAGGATGTGCGTGAGGGGGAGGAGTAGCACGGCCACGGTGAAGAGGGGACTGACTGACCGACCAAGGACAGCGGTTCCACATCGTTGCTGCCGATCAACTTGTCCACCTGAGCTAGTACCAGTTACCCGCGTGTTGCCCAATTCCCTCTAAACCTTTCCTTTCCACCCACTGTCCAGATGTCTCTGAAATGCAGTAATTGTACCCTGCCTGTGGCAGCTCGTTCCATATTCCCACCAGCCTCGGTGTAAAACACTTGCCTCTCAGACCACCTTTAAACCTTCGCCACTCACCATACGCCTCTGCCCACTTGTTTAAGACACCCTTCCCCTGGGTATAAGACTGATCATCCACCTTGTCTACTTCTTTCATGATTTTATAAATCTCTATAAAGTCAGCCTTCTACAACTCTGGAAGGAAACTGGGTTGAGACCCTTCTGAAGAACCGAAACGTCACATTCGTTTTCTCCAGAGATGCTGTCTGACCCGTTGAGTTACTCCAGCTTTTTGTGTCTATCTTCGGTTTAAACCAGCGTCTGCAGTTCCTTCCTACAGAATCCAAAGGGTCATGCATACCCGTTATTGTGGGAAATGGCCTCAGGCGATCCTTGCTCTTTCTGCCTACTTTCTTTTCTAGTGGTCACCATCTACTTTCTTCCTGTACCCGAGCAGCAACCACCTCGATGTCCTATCTCCCGAATGTCCTAATCTCCAGAATGATCCTGAGGCCATCCAGCTGCTGCTCCAGTCCCCCAACGTGGGTCTGTGAGAAGCTGCAGCTAGACACACCTCCCAGGTGTGTTGTGCTCAGGGATACTGGAAGTCTCGCTGACATCCCATATCATGCAGGTGGAGCATATAATTGCTGTAGCTGCCAGTGTTGCTGCACTAAACCATGGAAGATTTATGAAAGAAAGAAAAACTTGATCCATCTTTTTCCATAACTAATTTAAACTAGTAGACTTATGGACCTGTCCCACTTGGGCAACTGCAGGAGACTATGCAGTCGCCACATGTTTGCGGATGGTTGCCGGGGGGTCACCTTCATGGTCATGAGGAGTTCCCACATTCTGGGATCTAGTCATGGCCTCATTATGGTCACTGCGAATTTTATCAACATGTTGATATCGACTAGAATGAAGCCGCCATGGAGAGTAGCGAGAATTCTCGTGCCGTAGCTGGGTTGCCAGGAGGTCGAAGGTTCTCTTAGGTTCTCATAGGTTGTAGCCGGTGCTGACCGGTGAATTTCATTGGCTCATTTGGGGGGAAATAACATAAACAGTAGTTTTCAGACCAAGGATAACCGACCGGTAATGTCAATGTCAGCCGAGTTTCACAACCGTGTATCTCTGGCTTCTTAAAATTTGTCTCCACTCCGTCTCCTCCCTCTCTCCCCCTTCTCCCCCCTGTCTCACCCTTCTCCCCCCCTCCCACCCCCTCTTTTAAAGGAGTACACTGTGCTTTTTAGCTTCTTAATTACAGCGCCAACCTTCCTGTTCATTGCAGTGTGTGTCTGTATCACAGTGGCTTTGCACCATGTGAATTTCACTCAGACAGCGCTCCCCCCCGCTTGCCCTGTACCACACCTGCATAACGGACTGGTGAAGGAAGCGATGTGTGTGTGTATGTGTGTTCCACTCTGACAGTCGTCGTTCCAGTTGCCAGTTTTTCGAAAAATCGCCGAAGTAGGACAGGCCCAATGGTCACTGGGTCGAAACCACTTCCCCACGGACACTTCAGTTGCTTGGAAACTTGTTTTCCAACAGGATCTCCTCTAATAGGGTCATCTACGTACAGCTTGATACAACTTTCGTCGACGTGTATGACAAATTCCATCCGAGCAGCACTAGCAAATATCCCAGTTCGGATATAGCAGGTCAGACTTCCACTGTGAGTGTCTAGGGGGTGTGGGGGGACAATCGGGGGGTTGAGGTGTCGGGGTCATTATGCAGTGGTGGTGTGCAGAGGGAGATCCGTCTGGGGTGTTAGAGGGGGGAGGGGGGTTTGTCCCATTCTGGGGTTGTTACGGTGCTCTGGGGTTGGAGGTGTCCGGTGGGAATCTTTCCAGGGAATGGGAGAATGTTTGGTGTGACGTTCTGTAGATGGATGATGGATGGATGGTGGTGTTGCAGTATGTCAGTCTGGGAGGTGGAGGTGTCGTTGCCCGACTCTGGGCTTTGTTCCGATATTGGGGTATGTGGATATCTGTCTGTGTGTGGGTCCCAGGGTCGTACCTCAGCAGTGAATTCTCCACATGTGTGTTGCAGGGTGGCCAACGCTTTGCGCAGAGTTCTGATGGCCGAAGTAGCTACGTTGGGTGAGTTGGCATTCATTGTTTGCACTCGCCGTCCTCACCAAGTCGGGGAATCTCACACGTGTTTTCTCTTTGCAGCAATCGACTGGGTTCAGATCGATGCAAATTCTTCGGTTCTCCACGATGAATTCATTGCACACAGAATTGGTGAGTCATAGAATCAAACAGCATGGAAACAGTCCCTATGGCTCAACTCGTCCATGCCCAATTTAAGCGAGTCCCAGTTATCCCTGTTTGGTTCATTTCGTTCCTATCATGTTCTTGCCCAAATATCTTTTAAATATTGTTATTGTATCTGCTCACTTCTTCTGGCAGGTCATTCCACATAAGTCTTATTGAGTTTTTTGAGGAGGTGACAAATGTGATCGATGAGGGTAGGGCAGTGGATGTTGTCTTTTTTTGCAAGGCATTTGATAAAATCCCCCATGATAAGTTTATACTCAAGATTAAGATGCATGTGACTAACAGTGACTTAGATGTGTGAATTCGGAACTGGCTTACTGGTAGAGGACAGTGGTGGATTAGGGGGTATTAGCTTCAGGGAGACGTTGGACAGACTTTAGTCAGAGGGTGGTGAATCTAGAATTATTTGCCACAGAAGGCTGTGGAGGCCAAGTTAATGGATAATTTTAAAGCAGAGATGGATAGATTCTTGATTAGTACAGGTGTCAGGGTTTATGGGGAGATGGCAGGAGAATGGGGTTAGGAGAGAGAGATAGATCAGCAATGATTGAATGGCGGAGCAGACTTGATGGGCCGAATGGCTTAATTCTGTTCCTTTCACTTATGACCTTATGACTTGGATCAATTTACTCTGGAATGCGGAGAGATCTCATAACAGTATATAAAATTATGAGGCATAGATTGAGTAGACAGTCAGAATATTTTTTCCGGGATAGGAAAAATCAAATACTAGAGGGCATGGCTTTAAGGAGAGAGGGGCAAAGTTTAGACGTGCAGAGCAAGTATTTTAACACAGATGGAGGCGAGTGAGTGGGGTGCTCACCTAGAAATGTCTCAGTACGTCATGGCAGATGTTCACTGGTTGTTAAATTGGGCGGCTAAGACTGTATATCCTTGTCTCTCTGTAAGAAACACAAAGTGTTGGAGTAACTCAGTGGGCCAGATGGCATTTCTGGAAAACATGGATCGGTGACATTTCAGTTCTGAACTTTTTTTCGGACTCACCATGCAGAGTTCTGACCTGGAATGGCGCCTATCCGTGTTCTCTAGAGATGGGCTGCTGAGTTCCTCCAGCACCTCTTTTTTTCTCAAAATTCCAGCATGTACAGATCCCTGTGTCTCCTGTCCTTGTCTCTGTGCTGTAAATACTTTGTCAACCACACTGTGTCCATTGAACTTGCTGTGCTTGTTTCAGCTTTGTTTTATTTTGTTTTAGGATTGATTCCTCTAACAAGTGATGATATTGTGGATAAGATGCAGTACTCCAGGGTAAGTGGTATGTGTGAAAGGATGTATGTGGGACTAGTGGCGCAAGATTGAGTGTTATATTATTGGTTGGGGTTGCAAGTGAGAGCTGGTACAACATATATCAATGTACACCTGATGACTGTGTTACTGACTGCTGTCTCCATCACAGGACTGTACATGTGATGAGTTCTGCCCAGAATGTTCCGTGGAGCTGACTCTGGATGTTAAGTGTAACGAAGATCAGACACGGCATGTTACCTCCAGGGACCTGCTGTCTAACAATTCCCGTGTTATCCCAGTAAGTGCTTTGCAGTTATCCTGCTCTTTATACTTCACACTTTACGAGATACAGCGCTGAAACAGGCCCTTGAGCCCACGGAGTCTCACCAGCCAGCAATCACCCCCTGCTCAATGCTAAACTAAACACCAGAGATTAGGTTATAGAGCAAAGGCTGGGAGTATCGCTGGCAACAATGCATCCCTCCCCGATAAACTCAATGTATCTTACCCATACTTTGAAATTAAAAGCGAAAAAAAGACAAGCGCCATGTGCACAGTGCCTTAACCGGAATGATGAACATACAAACAAACAAATGCAGGCTTATCCCCTGGGCAGAGGATTCTAAAACTAGGATGCACCCCCCCTCCCGCACACCGTCCCTCACGGCGGTCCCTCCACGCCGGGTCCTCCATTGTCTTCCCCTCCCCCCTACATCTTTGGAGTACAGGAGGAAACCAGAACACCAGGTGAAATCCCATGCGGTCACAGGGAGAACGTAAAAAACTCCGTACAGACAGCCCCTGTAGTCCGGGTCGAACCTGGGTCTCTGGCTCTGTAAGGCAGCAGCTCTACTGCTACGCCACTGTGACACCCTCTTGTGTGCAATTAAGGAATCACAGCTACCAGGAAAGTAGTCTGGAAATGGGCCCTTTGGCCCTGGGAATCTGCACCGTCTACTATCTAACCTCAATCCTGGAACAATCTTACTCTTAGGTTTGAGTAACGTGATTCCTTTCCAATAAAAATGACACTGTAAATTTAGCTAGTAATCTGGGCTTGTGCTATCCCGCTGCCCCTTCTGTGCCTTTCTGATCGTAGTCAGAAAAATTACCTTCCATGTTACGAGGAGTTACGCTCCTGTCGGACTTTCCTTGCACACACACTGCTCCATAGATGCTGCCTCACCCGCTGAGTTCCTCCAGCATTTTTGGCTACCTTTTGTTTTTTCCTGCATCTGCAATTCTTTCTTAAACACTGATCTGATTGTTAACTTTGGGTCACATTGTCAGACTGTGTAGTCAAAACTGAGTGACCTGCCCAGGTCCGGTTTGTTGATTTGGGCCTTGCTTTCGAACGCTGTCTGCTGCTCGCTGTGTGTAGGTCAGGGACAGGCTCACCTTTGGTTATTTAGTAAGTAATCATCAATGTCACCAGGTCTCCACCTCTGTTACTTAAGAAGTCTGAAGAAGGATCCAGACTCGAAATGCCACCCATCCTTTTTCTCCAGAGATGCTGCCTGACCTGCTGAGTTTCTCCACCACTTTGTGTCTATCTCTGTTGCTTCAACCAGGTAACGTCGCGGAGCCGAGACAATGATCCCAATGACTACGTGGAACAAGATGGTGAGGAAAGGCTAGCAGTTGGGGCTTCTGGAGGGAGGGGACAGGGTTCCGGGGGGTGGGAAGAAGGGGATGTTCATATGGGAATGGATGGGGCAGGGCAGGTTTCTGAAGAAGGGACGCTTCCAAGGGAGGAGTGAAAGAGATGAGGTTTGTGGGAAGCATGGAGGTTCCCAGGAGGTGGTAGGCAGGGTTCCTGAGTAAGAGGGAGGGGTCAGGATTCCACGAGGGAGAAGAGTTTTTGGGGGTAGGGGGACAGAACTGTCAGGTTTATTATTGTCTCGTGGACCAAGTTACAGCGAAGAGCTTGGATGGGCATGCTCTCCAAATATATCAGATATTCCATACATAAATACAATCAATTCAGACTCGAGTACAATAGATAGAGCAAAGGGGAACATGCATAGTATCATAGATCGGAAAGGAGTAGTAAGTAGTTAAAGGTGTTTGGGAATACCAGCTGGTCCACACAGGTTAACATGGATACAACTTAGAGACAGGCCCTTCGGCCCACTGAGTCCACTCCGACCATCGTCACCCGTTCACATTAGTTCTATTCCGCACACTAGGGACAATTTGTAGAAGCCAATTAACCTACAAATCTGCACATCTTTGGAATGTGGGAGACAACTTGGAGAAAACCCACGCAGTCACAGGGAGAATGTACAAATGCCACACAGACAGCATCAGTAGTAAGGATCTCTGGCGCTGTGCCGCCCTGGAGTTCCTCAGATCCTGAGGAAATGGCCAGGAATTTCATCCTGACCAGTTGCTCTCTATGGATTCACTCTCAGGAAGGTCAATCTTACGTCTGCTACAGTAACCATTGCACCCGAGACTGGTGGGGTGGGTGATATTCCTCCACCGACCTTCTGTTCAGAGTATGGGTAAGATACATTGAGTTTATCGGGGGAGGGATGCATTGTTGCCAGCGATACTTCCTGCCCTTGCTCTATAGCCGGTTATAGAGCGCAAGCCCCGCAACAATCCACGGGTAACCATGTCATTGTCCCAAGACTCCAATTTGGTCCGAATTCCTTCTTGTCTTCCTAAGTATCTCTGTGAAGGCCATAGATAGATTTCTTGTGCTGGTTGGGAACGTTTCACTTGAATGCTGCAGACTAGGAGTTACCTGGAATTGGACCTTGTGGTTCATACATGGTTTTCAGTTTTGGAACACATGTATCATTTTCTTTGGTACTCAGTCCTCTAGATATTTGCTGATGAAGTTTGTGACAGTGGTGGAATATTCATCTAGGTTAGCCATCGAATCCTTGAATCTGGATCAGTCCACCAACTGAATTTGTGTCATCTATTTCCTCTGATCATCACTGCTGGACTTTCTGTGCCAGATCTGGAGGGGTGGGCCGTTCCCGTGAGTGTGTACAGATAAGAGAGAGGGGATTGGGTGGAGGGACTCTGTTGTGAGGAAGGGAGAGCATTTGAAGGAAGATACAATACAATAATACTTTATTAGCCAAGTATGTTTTGCAACATACGAAGAATTTCATTTGCCAAGTCAGTCATACAAATGAAAAGCAACAGAACACACAAAATACAATTTAACTTAACATCCACCAGTGACTGCTCCACATTCCTTACTGTGATGGAAGGCAAAACAAAAGTTCAATCTCTTCCCTTCTTTGTTCTCCTGTGGTCGGGGGCCGCGAGCCTTCCGTTGACGGGACGATCTTGACTCCCATGGCCGGCGGCGTTTGGGCCCCCCGCGTCTGGGCGATCTGCAGAGTAGTGACAGTTCTGGAAGGGAATGGAAGGGGACGGGCATGTTCTGGAGGAAGAGGAGGTAATGTTTTGGCGAGGGTCGAAAATATTGAGGAGGGTGATAGTTCTAGGGCAGGATATGGAAGTGTTCTGGGGTGGAGAAAGAGGGTCTGTTCTGGGCAGGGGGAGGCAACTGTTGAGGGAAGAGGGACCATTAATGAACAGGTTCCTAACTGCCTCCCTCAGACATCCTGATTGTGAAGCTGCGGAAAGGTCAGGAGCTGCGGCTCCGAGCTTATGCTAAGAAGGGCTTTGGAAAGGAGCACGCCAAATGGAACCCGACGGCAGGCGTCTCGTTCGAGTACGACCCCGACAACGCCCTGCGGCACACCGTCTTTCCCAAGCCCGAGGAATGGTAGGGCCAGCCTTATGACAATCCCCACCACCCCTTGGGTGAGAATTGGAGGGCTCCCTGGTCTGTAGGGGGGGGGGGAAGAGGGGGGGCATCCACGGTCTGCGGGGTGGAGGGACGTGCCTGGTCCGCGGGGTGGAGGGGTGTTCCCGGTCTGTTGGGGGGGGGGGAGGGATCATCCCTGGTCTGCTGGGGGGGACTGGCATCCCCGGTCATTGGGGTGCTTCCCAGATCTGTGGAGGGGCAGGAGGGACAGGGTGAGACCGGATGTTGACAGAACAAGACTTTTTTTTCTCCATGTTTTTATGGAACCTGCAGGCCTAAGAGCGAGTACTCGGAGCTCGACGACGAGGAGATCCAGGCACCCTATGACCCCAATGGGAAACCTGAACGGTGAGCACTCTGGTCCTACACACTCAGCGCCCCCCAGTGGAACACAGTACACTCTATCCTCCCAATACAGCTCTCCTTACACTGCGCCGAGTGCCATGTAAATGCACCCCCCAACAATACTGCTATTTCGGGTTCTTTAGAGTGTCTAAGTGAACTGGGAAAGTGGGCCAAGGAATGGCAGATGTGGAACATAAATGTTCGGCTCCAGTGAACTTCTGTAGAACAGAGGTACCTCTGGGTGCAGGTACCGACTTCTCTAAAAGTTGGTAAACGGGTGGATGGTGGTGAAGAAGGCTTTTTGCACACTTGCCTTCATCAGTCAGGGTATTGAGTACAGTAGTTGGGATGTCACGTTGCAACTCTATAAAACAGCCAGAGGAAGGGTGTCATTAAGCTGAAAAGCGTGTATATAAGATTCAGGAGGATGTTTCCAGGACTGGAAGGCTTGAGTTACAAGGAGAGGCAGAGACTTTTCTCCCCTAAAGCAAAGGAAGCTGAGGGGTGGCCTTGCAGACAATGTTAAATCATAAGGGGCATAGAGAAAATGGATGGTCACAGTCTTCAAGATTTAGAGAGTAAGTCTGAGGTGAGGGGGATCATTGAACAGTACAGCACAGCAACAGGCCCTTCAGTCCACAATGTTTGTGTCAAACATAATGCCAAGACCAACTCTTACCTGCCTGTGCATAATCCATATCCCTCCATTCTCTTCATATCATCATTTAATATCTAAAAGTGTCTCAAATGCCACTATTGTAACTGCCTCCAACACTACTCCCAGCAGCATGTGCAAGGCATAAAAAAAAAACATTCCCTGCACATCTCTTTTACACTTTGCTCTCTCGCTTTAAACCTACACCCTCTAATCTTTGACATTTTATCCCCGGGGGTGGGGTAAGGTTATGACCTCTTCCTTGTCACCTCGGCTCCAACATGCTTTCCGCTGGTGTGGGGCCAGTCTTCAGACAAGGTCACCTGCACATTGCACCATCTGGCAACCAGCAACAGTTCGCAGATAACCACCGTGTGTCCGTTCCATGGTTGACCATCAATCATCGACTTGTTGACTGGTGCACATGAGAGGATGACCTGTACATTTAGAATCGCAGAGCCTGAATTATATTTGTTCCCACCTCTTCCTCTAACATCATGTTCTATGTATCCACCATCCTCTTTATGGGGAAAACTTGACCCTCGGGTCCCTGTTAAATCTTTCCCATCTTGTCTAACACCTAAACCCAGTAGTTGTAAACTCCCCTACCCTGGGTAAAAGGCTGGGACTATCTATTCCCCTCATGATTTTATAAACATTTATAAGGTTACCCCTCAATTTCCTTTGCTCTGGGGAAAACTGTCCCAGCCCATCTAGTCTCTCTTTATTACACAATCCTTCCCATCCAGGTAACATTCCTGTGAACCTTTAACTTAATCATTATCGTTAGGCTTAATCAGATCCATCCTGCAGCATGGTAACCAAAACTACACATCAGATTCCATGTGTGGCCTCACCTGCATCCCACCGCATGACATCATAACTCTTCTATGTGATGCCACGATTTCCTTAAATGCCTTATTTTGCACTTGGCTGAGTTCCATCAACCATTCCCTTGCTCACTTTCCTTGTTGATCTGGATCCTGTTGTAACCTTGGACAACCATCTTCACTGTCCATCACAGTGCCAATTTAGACATCATCTGCAAACTCACTAATCATGCTACCTAGATTCTCATCCAAATCATTAACATAGATGACACATGACAAAGGGACTCAGCACAGATCCCTGCGGTATACCACTGGTCACTGTGAGAACTCACTGCGAAAGCTGGTGGTGAAGATTAGGGTCCGTGTATAATCGTTGATGTAGGAAACATTTAGAAAGATGTAGACAAGGCTTAGAAGGATACGGAACTAATGAAGGCAAATGCAATTTGTGTCGATAGCCAGAATCTGTGTTGTACGATTTCAGTGCACAGAACTGGAGTGAAAGCAAGTTACCATGATCACAGGGCTCGTCTGTGAAGGATCCTCTGTCTCCTGCTCTCTGAGGCACGGTCCTAGGGTATGTGCCCCTTTTTCCAGGATTGAAAAATCTGATACCCAGAGGGCATAACTTTATGTCCTGGAAGAGTTCAGTGTTGGGTTTAAGTTTAAAGTTTTTTTTTTACCTCACTAGCTTTTTTTTTCGCAGCAGGCAGTGAGTGCCTGGAACACGCTACCAGAGCTAATGGTTGAGGCACATACAGTGGTGGTATTTAATAAACTTTTGGATAAGCATATGGATTATGTGCAGGTGGATAAGAGATGGTCTTGGCATTATGTTCGGTGCAGACATTGTGTGCCGAAGGGCCTGTTCCTGCGCTGTAATGTTCTATATTCTCCAGCAGATTGCACATAAATGTTCTACCTCATTTGCATTTGAAGCAGTTTAAAATATTGTTCATTGGACATGAGGCCCCATTTGGAACATTAGTACACCACAGGAACAGGCTGGAAACAGATTCCGACTGCCTACCTATCTATGCCTTTCATCATTTTATACACTTCTGTCAGGTCTCCCCTCAACTTCTGGTGTTACAGGGAAATCAATCCAACTGTCCAATCTCTTCCAGTGGCTAAACCCCCCTAAATCCAAGGAACATTTTAGTAAATCTCTGCACCCTCGCCAAAACCTTCATATCGTTCCTGTAATGAGGCTACCAGAACTGCACCAATACTAAAAATATTGCAAGGAAGGAGCTGAGGTGATTCACATCCCTTAAGCAACAGATTAGAACTTTGTACTTTAAATCTTTCTCAGTTCTGATGAAAGGAGCTTGAGCTGAAACGTCAGCATTTTCTGTCGTTGCAGATTCTGCTGCCATATCCGGAAAAATGTTGGGTAATGTTGCTGGCAGGGAGAGGCAAGAAGCAGGTGGTGCCTGTCCTGTGCTGCCAATCTTTGGTGGCCTGGCTATGCGGTTTCAGAGGGGTGAAAGGGAAGACGAGGGCAGGGGTACAGTTCTGAAACCTGACGTCTGCAGTGTTGTTTTATCTGGTCATTGAGAGTTTGAAAATTGTTCCCATCAGATTTTACTTCAACGTTGAATCATCTGGAGCGCTGCGGCCAGAAACAATAGTCCTGTCTGCCCTGTCTGGGCTGAAGAAGAAACTCAGTGACCTGCAGACAATGCTGAGCCACGAGATCCAGAGCGACGTACTCACCATCAATTAGCAGGGCCGGCCCTCTCCCCCAACCCAACACTGAACCCTTCCAGGACTCATCCACCTGATACTTTGCTCAGTTCCAAACATCAATAAAGCTCACATTTGTTTACTGCTGCTGTTTTTCTGGATGAATCTGGAATTCTTTGAAGGTCAGCAGGTGGAATGTGGGGAGTCGGGACCCTGTGGAAGTATTGTCTGAGAACAAATCTATGGTTGGTGTAGGGATGCAGCCAGACCAGAGACCACAAAATTTAGATCGTAAACATTTATTTTAAGGAATCGTTGGTGCTGAGGACTATGGAAACCCATAGTTTGTTGTAACAACCCATCTGATTGTGAATCCATTTCTTGTGGAGCTGCACCCCTCCTCCGGAACGTTTGAATAAAGAGGTTTGGCATTTGTTTGTGGAATTTGGCTGTGATTTGGGCTTAATTTGGGGGTGATGGGCATGGTGTTTGACAATTTTAGGCCTTTGCAGGAAAAGGATTTCACCAAGGAGAACCAATTTCACAATTGTGTGTTACAGTCAGAGGAATATATCTCAGAGTTCTGCTTCCACAACCTCAAACCTTGGACAAAAAATCTTCGCCCATATCCATCTAACAATTGCCAGGCTATGCCCTGCTCCCACCACTTTCCCAGCTCCCCCCAACTAGTCAGAAGAAGGGTCCTGACCCGAAACGTTGCCTATCCATGCCTTCCACAGAGGCTCCTGAGCCGCTGAGCTACCTCAGCGCTTTGTTTTACTCAAGATTCTGGCAGTTGTGGTTCCATGTGACTCCAACCGTGGAAATTTGATGTGTTTAGTATTTAAGGCTTGAGGTTAATTATTTCTAAAATTGTGAAATGTTGTTAGTGCATAATTCCACAAGCTTTCTTTGTTAGTTGGAGGGAAACAAGCCATGTGTCAATGATAATCCTGGACAGCTCATCACTGAGGCAATACGGGTAGAGCTCAGATAAGAAGGAGCAATCTGCTGGAGTTTTACTAAAGACCACCCAATAGTCAGCGGGAGATAGAAGAACAGATATGTAGGCAAATTATGGAAAGATGTAAAAGCAACAGTACATTTACTTTAATTTCCCCAATAATAACTGGGGCTCTCAGTGCTAGAGGTTTAGAAGGGACATAATTTGTCAGGTGTGTCCAGGAAAGTTTCTTGAATCAATCTAACCAGAGAAGGTGACATACTTGATTTGGAAAAATCGAGCCAAGTGGTTGGTATTTCAGTGAGAACGTTTGGTCTGCGACGATCATAATTCTGTAAGTTTTGAGATGGGTATGGATAAGGACAAAACTGGACTTTGGGAGAAAGTGCAACTTGGAATCAACTGGGAGCAGCTGTTGGGTATCTGAAGATAGACACAAAATGCTGGAATAACTCAGCCGGACAGGCAGTATCTCTAGAGAGAAGTAACGGGTGACTTTTCGGGTCGAGACCTTTCTTCAGAGTCAGGGGAGAGGGAGCCTAGAGATATAAACAGGTAATGTGTGAAAACGACGGATCAAAGCAGGTGCTGTTCAAGGAAATGTAGAATGGTTCATTGTTACCTGAGGTGAAAGTGACCACGAGGCATATAGTCAGTAAAATTAATCAGGACAGTGAAACTAGTCGGAGAACTAGGGTGGGGAGCGACAGAGAGAGGGATGCAGGGCTACTTGAAGTTAGAGAAAGCAATATTCATACCACTGGGTTGCAAGCAAAATGTGAGGTGCTGTTCCTCCAATTTGCGTTGGCCCTCACTCTGGCAGTGGAGGCCCAGGACAGAAAGGTCAGTATGGGAGGGGGAATTAAAGTGTTTAGCAACTGGAAGATGTGTAGGCCTAGGCGGACTGAACAGAGGTACTCAGCGATCACTGAACGATCGCCGAGCCTGTGCTTGGTCTCGCCGATATATAGGGGTCCACACCTGGAACAGCGGATACAGTTGATGAGATTGGAGGAGGTGCAAGTGAACCCCTGCCTCACCTGAAAAGTCTGTCGGGGTCCTTGGACAGAGTCGAAGGAGGTATAAGGACAGGTGTTGCATCTCCTGCAGTTGCAAGGGAAAGTACCTGGGGAGGGAAGGGATGAGTTAACCAGGGAGTAGCGGAGGGAGTTGTCTCTGCGTAAAGGGGTGGAGATAGGAAGATGTTCCTAGTAGTGCGATACTGTTGGAGGTGACAAAAATGTTGGAGGACTATGCTGCGAGCAACATCTGATGGGGTGAAAGGTAAGGACGGGGGATTCTGTCCCTGTTGCGACTGGGGGAAGGGGGAGCAAGAGCGGAGCTGTGGGTGAAGGCCTCATCTATGATGGAGATGGGAAAACCCCATTCCCAAAAGTATGAGAACATCTTGGATGTCCTGGTATGGAACATCTCATCTTGGGCGCAGATGCTGCGTAGATGGAGGAATTAGATGTAGGGGATAGAGTCTGCAGGAGGCAGGGTGGGAAGAAGTGTATAGAAGCTGGGATGTAATGTTAAAATTGTACAAGGCATTGATGAGACCAAATCTGGAGTATGGTGTACAATTTTGGTCGCCCAATTATAGGAAGGATGTCAACAAAATAGAGAGAGTACAGAGGAGATTTACTAGAATGTTGCCTGGGATTCAACAACTAAGTTACAGAGATAGGTTGAATAAGTTAGGTCTTTATTCTCTGGAGCACAGAAGGTTAAGGGAGGACTTGATAGAGGTCTTTAAAATGATGAGAGGGATAGACAGAGTTGATGTGATCAAGCTTTTCCCTTTGAGAATAGGGAAGATTCAAACAAGAGGACATGACTTCAGAATTAAGGGACAGAAGTTTAGGGGTAACATGAGGGGGAACTTCTTTACTCAGAGAGTGGTAGCGGTGTGGAATGAGCTTCCAATGGAAGTGGTGGCGGCAGGTTCGTTGGTATAATTTAAAAATAAATTGGATAGGCATATGGATGAGAAGGGAATGGAGGATTATGGTATGAGTGCAGGCAGGTGGGACTAAGGGAAAAAGTTGTTCGGCACGGACTTGTAGGGCCGAGATGGCCTGTTTCCGTGCTGTAATTGTTATATGGTTATAAGTGTAGTCTAGATAGCTGCGGGATTTGTAATCAGTAGGTTTGTAATAGATGTTGGACGGTAATCTATCTCCTGTGACAGAGATGGTGAGATCAAGAAACAGAAGGGAGATGTCGGAGGTGGTCCAAGTGAATTTGAATACAGGTTGGAAATTGGTAATGAAGTCTGTATGTTGGGTATCTGATATATGGGAATTGTTTAAAGACTGGCTGGTCAGAATTCAGGACTAACATATACCTGCGTGAAGAAAGACAGGATGTCAGAGTTTGGTGTTCATGGAAAATTAGAGATTATATAAATTTAGTCAGAAAGAGAAGGGAAGTGTATAAGGTTTGGGAAACTTTATGATTTTATAAAACTCTTATCAGGTCTTCCTGCGACCATTGGCATTCCAGAAAAAATAATCCAAGTAGCCAATACCATTCCAGGCATCATTCTGGTAAACCTTTGCAATTTTTCTAAAGCCTCCACATCAGAAAAGTGGTGTCACAGGTAGATAGGGTGGTAAAGAAGGTTCTCAGCATATTAGCCTTCATCAGTCAGGGTATTTAGAAGTTAGGACATTATGTTACAGTTGTGCAAGACATTGGTGAGGCCACGTTTGGAGTATTGTGTTCAGTTTTGGTCACCCTGCCGTAGGAAAGATGGAAGGAGTGAAGAGAAGATTTACAAAGGTATTGTCAGGACTTTACCTCCGCTCAGTCCGCAATAACCTACCTGACCTCCCGGTGGCTCAGCACTTCAACTCCCCCTCCCATTCCCAATCCGACCTCTCTGTCCTGGGTCTCCTCCATTGCCAGAGTGAGCAACAGCGGAAATTGGAGGAACAGCACCTCATATTCCGTCTGGGGTCCTTGCGTCCCCTTGGCATCAACATTGAATTCTCCCAATTTGGCTAGCCCGTGCTTTCCCCTCCCCCCCTCCCCTTCCTTCACCCTCTAGCTGTCTCCTCCCATCCGCCCGCCCTCGGGCTCCTCCTCCTCCTCCCTTTGTCCTTCTTTCTTTCCCCACCCCCTATCAGTCTGAAGAAGGGTTTCGGCCCGAAACGTCGCCTATTTCCTTCGCTCCATAGATGCTGCTGCACCCGCTGAGTTCCTCCAGCAATTTTGTGTACCTTCGATATTCCAGCATCTGCAGTTCCCTTTTGAACACTTGAAGTCTGAGGTATAGGGAGGGGCCGGCAGTCGAGGTCAGGTGCTGATGATCGGACGAGGACGGGCCCACGTGAGTGCCATAGGTCGGACGGGACCTCATGGGTGCCAGACGTGCCGCCGAGACAAAGAGGGACCCGGCAGGGGTGGGGGGGCGGTGAGAGAATGGGGACCCGGCGTGGAAGGGCCGTGAGACAAAGGGGGGACCCAGCGTGGGAAGGCTGCCGACAACACAGAGGGACCATTGGGGACTAAATGGAATACTTTGTTGGCACCCCATATATGGCGGCTCATTGCAAACTTGTGTCTGTAAAACAAAGAATCTCACTGACAGGTCACATGTGATAATAACGTGTGTTTCTTCCATTCATTCATGCCTGTTGAGCAGGCACTTCTCATCGTCCTTGGAACGCAGGAGGATGAGAAGTGATAGTCATGGTACCACAATTAGGCCATTCAGCCCATCGAGTCTAGCCTGTCATTCAATCGTGGCCGGTCTGTCTTCTTGTTTTTATAGAGGATATACGATCATGAGAGGAATAAATAAAGTAGATGCACATATTATTTTGCCCGCAGTAGTGGAATCATCACCGAGAGGACATGAGGTGAGGAGGAAAAGATTAAATAGGAGCCTGAGGGGTAACTTATTCGAACATAGAGTGGTGGGTATATGGAGCGAGCTGTCAATGTAGGTAGTTGAGACAGGTACCATAACAATATTTAAATTACATTTAAACAGGTACATGGATGGGGTTTAGAGGGATAGGAGCCAAATGCGGGCAGATGGGACTTGTTTAGACGCAGAATCTTGGTCGGCATGGGTAAGTTGGACCGCAGGGGCTGTTTCCGTGGCCGGCGGCATGGATGAGTTGTTTCCGTGCTGTGTGGCTGTATGGTTAACGCGTGCAGTTTAACAAAAGCGTCGATAATTTTGGTGAGAACACTGATTTATTTTTGCACTCTATTGGGAAGCTGTTCTTTGGGGATACATGCAAGAGGCAGCGCATCGACGTGGAGCGTGTTCATGCGTCTAATGAATAGTGGATAAGATGCAAGGCGGCCGGGATCGGATGCATGGGGACACGCTTCAACCACACTTAAACAAATTTGCGCCAGCTGAACCTCTCCCCTACCACCCACCAAACCCTGCCTGGAGTATCGGTCTTGAGTGTGCTTGCTGTCAGTCTGTTTCCTTCTCTGGAGCCCCTGGTTGGAGGAAGCCGCGGAAAGCATGGGATGGGCACAGGGATGAGAATTCCCTCTGTTCCGAAATTGTCAATGTGCTTCCTGGTCCCTCTACAACTGGGCCCGCACTAACTTGTTGGTGTCGGCCCGGACCAAGGCGTCGGTGCCGGGCACTCGGTCCTGTTCCGGCCCTGGCGGGGAGATGCGCGGGTCCCGCCGGCCTGGAGAGTGGAACCGAGGCAGCGGACTGCAATGAACGTGGAGTTAAGGCAGTGTTTGTTTGGACCCTTCACATTCAACACGGGGTACAGAAGAGAGCGCACGCAGCCAGTCTGTGGGTGCCGTCCGATACCAGTCAACGGGCAAATCTTACTCCAGCATCTGCAGTAGATAGAAAGCTGGAGGAACTCAACAAGACAGACGGCAACTTGTGATTCCAATATCTGTCCAAGAAAAAGTTTCAGTCTCACACCAAACAAATCGGTGCACGAAGAACATAGTTGACGGTGACCCGGATTAATGAAGCGTTCGGACCCGAAACATCGACTGTCCATTCCCTCCACAGTGTTGTCTTACCCGCTGAGTTCCTCCAGCACTGTTTTTTGCTCTGTTGTACCCAGGTCGTAGCAGTCTGTTTACAGCAATGCTGTCCCACGGCGCCCCCGTCAGCCCATGTGGAGACATTACCGCTGCAGCCCTTGCTCGGGTGTCATGCTTCTGTCCCCGCCTTCCCTTTGGTAGGGGCCGGCTCCCGCTATTCGTTTGCCGTCTCTGGTCTGAAGGTGCTTTAACCCAGTCTCCCGAGAGCTGCGTCTATCGCCCCTCGCCGGCTCCGCCGCTATCATTGAGCAGAAAAGTGCGCAGAAGACCGGCAGTCTCGCTTCAGAGAACTCGCTTGCACGGAGTCTGCCTCGCCTCCCGCCGGGTCTGAACAGTACAGCGCTGCTGGGACACGGAAAGAAACAGTCAATGCCCATTCCACCTCTTACAGAGAGAGCAGCAATCCCGCAGCCTAATCTACAGAACTCCCTCCATCCTGTGGGCGAAGCTCCCCATCTTCCCTCACGCCTTATGGGCTTGTCCCACTTAGGCGATTTTTCAGCTGACTCCCGCCGACTGTCAAGTTACCGGCAGTCGCCTGAAAAAACAGCAACTGGAACGGTGACTGTCAGCGTGGAATCATATTGAATGGCGGTGCTGGCTCGAATGTCCAAATGGCCTACTCCTGCACCCATTTTTCTATGATTCTAATCCTCTCTCTTCTATCAGTAAGCCAGTTCTGAATCCATACAACCAATCACTATGAATCCCATGCATCTAATCTTCTGGATCATTTCACCATGGGGGACTTTATCGATGCCTCACTAAAATCTTGTAGGCAACATCCACCACCCCACCCTCATCAATAACCCAGGTTACCTCCTCAATAAAAATAGTAAAACATGACCTGCCATGCACAAAGCTATGCTGACTGTCTCTAATTAACAGAAGGCAGTGGAGGCCAATTCACTGGATGTTTTCACGAGAAAGTTAGATTTAGCTCTTAGGGCTAAAGGAATCAAGGGATATGAGGAAAAGGCAGGAATGGGGTACTGATTTTAGATGATCAGCTGTGATCATATTGGATGGCGGTGCTGGCTCGAATGGCCAAATGGCCTACTCCTGCACCTATTTTTCTGTTGCTTCTCTCCCCAGACCTTTCATTCCCCTCCATCTCTCACAACAACTCCTTCCATAAGCACTGCTCTGAAGAGGAGCCATTGAAGTCGCAGCCTTGAACATAATCAAATAGTTGTTGAACTGTTCCAGGTCAGCATGGAGATGTGATGCAGGGAGATGCAGAGTAAAACCTCCAGTCTCAGCAGAAACACAATTTCACTCAAGCTCTTCATCACATTTGCAGAGGGCCATATCTTTGCTCCCGTCATAGAACAGTACAGCAGAGGAACATGTGCTGCAGCTGAACAAGATGGCAAGTTAAATTAATCTCTGCTTGCACCTGATCCATCTCCCCAAATTCCATGCACATATATGTGTCCAGTTAAAAACCTCCTAAATGCTACCATCATACAATTCCACCAATACCCCTGGAAGCCCGTCCCAGGCACTACCACTCTCCGTATAAAAAAAAACCTGCCCCGTACATATCCTTTAGAATTTGCCTGTTGTACCTTAAATCTATGCTTGACATTTCCATCCTGTGAAAAAGATTCTGACCTATCTATGCTTCTCATAATATTAAATACTCCTACATGATCTCCCTGCAACCACCCAAGTTCTAAAGAAATAAATCCAACTTTGTCCAACCTCATTGTATTGGCAGCATTCTGGTAAACGTCTTCTGCACCTTCTCCAAACCCTCCATGCCCCCCCACCCACCAACTCACTTTTTCTGGACTTTCTCTCTGTGACCCGCCTGGATGCACACCCACTTTTCCTTTCCCCTCCCGCTGCCCCAGTCATCCCATTCCATCTATATTTCTTCCTCTGGCGTCACATGTTGCCATTTCATCTCTTTGGATTTAGACCCCAAAATCCTTCTGTACATCAATGTTTCTTGCCATTAACTGTATACTTTCCCCTTACATTCGAGAGGTTGAATATAAGGAGAGCGTATACAGTTAATGGCAAGATCCTTAATAGGATGTGCAGAGAGATAGTGGATTCCAAATTCATAGCTCAGTGAAGGTGCCAGCACCAGTAGATGGGGTGATTAAGAATGGCGTATGGTTTAAGTGATGGTTAAGAAGGCTTGCCTTCATTGTTAGGGGCATTGCATATAAGAGTGAGGAAGTCATAATGAAACTTTATGAGACTTTGGCAAGTCTGCAGTTGGTGTATTGCATGCAGTTCTGGTCATTCCATTACAGGAAAAATGTGGAGGCTTTGGAGAAGGTGCAGAGTAGGTTTACCAGAATGTTGCCTGGATTATAGTTTCAGCTACAGGGAGAGGTTGGGGAGACTTGGATTGTTTTCACTGGGAAGTCAAGAGGTTGATAGTAGCATATAGAATTATGAGATGCATAAATAGGATACAGTCACAACCTTTTTCCCCAGGATAGAGATGTCCAACACTAGAGGGCATAGCTATTAAGTGAGTGGGGGAAAGTTTAATGGAGATGTGCAGGGGAGGTTTTTTTTTTTTTTACACAGAGAGTGGTGGGGGCGTGGAACACACTGCCAGGGGTGGTGGAGGTAGATACGATAATGGTGTTTAAGAGGCTTTTAGATAGGTGCATGGAATGCAGGGATTGGAGGTATATTGATGATGTACAGGCAGATAGGATCAGTTTAACTTGGCATCATGTTCAGCACAAACATTGTGGGCCGAAGGGTCTGCTCCTCTGCTGTACTGTTCTATGTTCTAAATGACTTACTGTAGTCAAAGTAGACAACATCCACTTCCCTTCCCTCATCGAGCACCTTTACTCAACTCAAAAATCTCAACCTGGTTCATAAGACATGGTCTCCTATGGCATAGCCATTCTGGCTGTTCTTAATTAGCCCATACTGTTTTAAATGTGAGCAGCTCATATCTCGAAGAATCCTCTCCAATAGCTTCCACACTTCCTTTTTCTTTAAATGGAACAACATTGGCTACTCTCCAGCCCTCTGGGACATCATCTGTGGCTAGAGAGGATGCAAAGATCTTCGCTGAGGGTTCTACAATCTCCTCCATTTCCTCTCTTAATAAACTGGGATGAATCCCATCAGACCCTGGGGATTTATCCACCTTAATGCGGCACAGCACAGTGGCGCAGTGGTGGAGTTGCTGCCTTACAGCGCCCGAGACCTGGGTTCGATCCCGACCACAGGTGCTTGTCTGTACGAAGTTTGTACATTCTCCCCGTGACCTGGGTGTGTTTTCACTGAGATCTTCGGTTTCCTCACACACTCCAACGATGTACAGGTATGTAGGTTCATTGGCTTGACATATGTGTAAAATTGTCCCTAGTGTGTGTAGGATAGTGTTAGTGTGCGGGGATCACTGGTTGGTGTGGATACGGTGGGCTGAAGGGCCTGTTTCCGTGCTGTATTTCTAAACTAAACTAATGCGCTTCAGGAGCCCCAACACCACCTCTTTCTTGATCTCAAACTGTCCTCGCATATTAGGTTTTTCCCCCACTGATCTCACTTTTCTCCGACCTTGCTGAATACACATATAAAGTACTTATTTAGTATCTAATCTCCATCCTCTGACTCCAAGCATAAAATTCCTCAATTACCCTTCAGCAGTTTTACCTTCTCCCTAATTAACTTGATTTTAAGCTTTTCTTTAATCTGGTTTGACATTTCACAGCTCATTTTGGCTCTTATAATTACCTGCTTGAAATCTGCTCTGCTTGCTTTATATTACTCAAAGGGGAGGGGAGAAATAGGTGCAAGCTCAGGTGGGGTGCAGTGGACAGGAGTGGGGGTAAAAGAAAAGGGGGTTGGGGAAGAAGGGAAGGGAGTGGGGGAAAGAAGCAGGCAGCTAGCTACCTAAAATTGGAGAATTCAATGTTCATACCAATGGGTTGTGCCTATCTCGCACCTTTTTCTCTCCTCTCCTCCTCTTCCACCTTCATTCCTTCTTCTAGCTTCACAATTCATATCTCTCCAATTCTTTTGTCTTGCACCTTCTACCTTTTCATCTCTTGCCTTTGACCAACCATGTGCCTATCAAATTCTCCCTCACCTGTATCCATCTATTGCATATCAAGCATTGTCCTGCCTCTCCTCTCTTCCAACTTTCTCCTCCCCACCCCACCCCTCCCCCCCACCCCCTCCCCCTCCCCCTCCCCCGCCCCCCCCCACAGTCAGTCTGAGGAAAGATCCCAACCCAAAACGTCACCTATCCATATTCTCCAGAGATGGTGCTTGATCTGCTGAATTATTCCAGCAGTTGGTGTCTTTTTTTTATACACCAGCAATTTATATACTTCCATTAACTTTGATTTGTACAAATCTTTGATTGTTAGAGATGAGGATGGGAGGAGATGCCTCCTGCTTGCTTGGACATTCAACCTCATGGCTGATCTAATCGTCCTCAAACCCCTTTACCTCTGATTCCCTTGTTGATTAAAGCCACCCACCTCAGTTTGATTTGTAAAGCATTCTATCTCCACACCTTTGTGGGATAAGGAATTGCAAAAACTCAAAGTTACTCCAGCATTTTGTGTCCATCTCAATTTTCTCTGTTGTTTACATATTGAAAATTCTAATAAATCTGATGAAGATAATTGTTCAGCCAGTAAACCATGATTACTACTTTCACTTTCACCGCTTCCCAAACAATGAACTCCAGTGTTTGTTCACGACAAATATTTGGCTTACTGGCGGGCACCTTTCAGCTTTGTCCTTACCATAACAACATTGCTACAAAAGCTTAATTGCAGCAGAAGGACTCTCCGGAATCATCCCGAGTCCCCATTCCCATGAGCATTGTAGGGTCCCAACTCTCCCACCTCCACTCTTGGCCTTACCCAAGCATGTAGCTCCCACAATGGCCTCACCTGCTCCACAGGAGTTCTGCCCCATCACAGCCAAAGAATCGTCCTCTCTACAACCACCACACCAAGATGCAGCCACACTCTGCGGTCGACATGAAGCCGAACCATTGGCAAAACACTCAGGTGAGTGAGGCAGTTCTGGTGGGTACGGAGGGTGACATTAAACACCCCAGCAGGGACTGATTGGATTAGCTCCAAAATGAAGCTTTCTCAAACAGACCTATCAATTAGTCCCAGGATCACAGACAAATCAGAGACAGAGTGTCCCCCTCTCTACAGCCTCCAGTTGTTTCCAACAGTATAAGGAGCTGGAGGGAAGTCTCATCTTTCCATCTCTCTCCCTCCCTGCCCTTGCACCTTTATCTCCCCAACTTCCTCCCATTCCCCTCTCCCCTTCCACTGCTCCAGTTCACTCCACCCTCCTCTTTTCTTCTCTACCCTTTCACCTCTCTTCCCCTCCCGCCATCTTCTCTCTGCTCCCTTGCCCTTCGTCATCCATCTTCTCGGCTCCTCCTCTCCCCCCCTCGCACTCCTCTCCTCTCTCCCTACTCCCCGTCCCTCCTCCACACTTCGCCCTCCCCCTCCCTCCTTACGGTTGCTGTGCTCCACCTCCGCAGCAAGCTGGGAGCTTGCGATGTGATGCCAGAAGGCGCTTCGAGGGAGAATTGTGCTCGGGGGGCAGGAAAAGTGCTCCGGTTCCGCCGATCTGTTTAACAGCTGCAAAACACAACACACAGATGGCTGACCCTGATCCTTCCCTCGTTCACAGGGCAACCTTATTCCTCCAGTACCAGCATCCGTGTCCCATTTCACGAATCGCCGAGTTTGGACAGACTGGATCTCACCTTCCTGTTCGATCCCGGCCTGAACCACTTCATCAGCAGCTTCAGGGCCTGTGATAAGTCACACCACCCCCTGTCCCAAACAGTGCACGGCCCCTCTCCCACCTGGCTGTGGGCAGAGTGGGATTAGACTGTGTGGGACAATACACCAATAACGGTAACTGGTAGAAGGTGCAATTGTGGGGGTACTGAGTGGTATGAATGAGGGGTGCTAGACTGAGTGGGGATCCGGGCAGGTGAGAAGCAGGTTTGACGTGAGAAGTTAGCACAAGAGATGGGGGGGGGGGGGGGGGGAGATTGCAACCTTCACGTGGTCCGCCCTGTTTCGACGAATGCAATCAACCTGGCGTGCACAATCAAATAAGATCAAATAGAACAAGTTGGCCTAGCGAAAGGGCAGAGAGAGTAACAGCAATAGGCACCATCTCGATGAGGCTTTTTTTCCCATGTGTGTATGGAAAGAAAAGATTTAGAGGGATACAAGCCAAATGTGAGCAAATGGGACTAGCTTAGTTGGGACATCTTGGCCAACCTGTTTCCGTGTTGTATGTGGACTTACAGCAACACTGAAGTTGGACATGGAAAAGGGTGGAAGGTGATGGGGGTGCAAGAATAATCTGGGTGTGACAATATAATAGTGGGAAGCCTCCCATTATTCCATCCCTCTTCCCCACTGGTACCTTGGTCCGCATGGGCAAGTTGGGGCAAAGGGCCTGCTCCCATACTGTATGACTCTATGACTCTCTATCTGCCATTCCTTAGCCCATTGGCCAGTTGATCAAGGTCCTGATTAAGACAGTCAGAACCTTTTTACACAGAGTGAGTGTCTGAAGGCACTGCCGGGGACGGTTGTTGAGGCAGATATGTTAGTGGCGTTGGAGAGACTTTTGGATAGACATATGGATATGCAGAGAATGGAGGGATATGGATGATGTACGGGTAGATGAAAGATAGTCTGAGCATCATGTTCGGCACAGGCATTGTGGGCAGGAGGCCCTGGTCTTGTGCTGTACTGTTCCATCCACTGATTTTAGTATAGAATGACTGAAAGGTCAACATGGGCATGGTGGGCCCAAGCGCCTATTTCTGTGGTCTACGACTCTAGGGAGTCATTGTAGATCCTAATTGGTCAAATTAGTAGAAGCCAATTTAATCCAAATGAGAGAGACTAGATTTAGAACCGATTCAGTGGCAGGGCGGAAACATCCAACACGAGAGGGCACAGTAATAAGATGAGAGGGGGAAGGTTTAACGGAGATGCTCAGGGAAAGCTTTTTATACATAGAGTGGTGGGGGCCTGGAACACACAGCCAGGGCTGGTGGTGGTGGAGGAGGCAGATAGGATAGTGGTGTTTAAGAGGCTTTTGGACAGGCACATAGAAGTACAGGGAATAGAGGTATAAGGAGCATTACAGGCAGGCAAGATCAGTTAAACCTGCCATATGTTCGGCACAAACTATGCTGTATGGTTCTATGTTTTTAAAACATCCCATTTCTGTACACGATACCCTGTTGATGAAGGCCAATGAACCAAAAGCTTTCTTGACCACCCTGTCTATCTGTGACAACACTTTCAAGGAAAAATATACATGCAATCCTAGATTCCTCTGCTCCATAACACTCCCCAGAGCTCTGACATTACCTGGGATGGTCCTGCCCTAGTTTGTCTTCCCAAAATGCAAAACTTCACTCATCTGCATTAAACTCCATTAACCATTCTTTAGTGTGCTTGCCCACAATCCTGTGTAAGTCTTGATAATGCATCTTTGCTATCTAAGACGCCACCCACTTTATTGTCATCTGCAAGCTTAGTGATGCCTTGTACATTCTCATCCAAATCGTTGCTATGAACCACAAACTGTAATGGTCCCAGCAACAATCCCCGAGGATCCACTCCAGTTAACGGCATTCATTCTGAATAACAACCTTCCACTATCACTTTTGCTTCCTTCCATTAAGCTAATTATCCAGTCGGCTAGCCCTCCCTGGATCCCATGCAATCTAACCTTCCAGAGCAGCTGACCAATGCCTTGCTGGTCCATATGGACAATGTCTATGACTTTCCCCTCACCAACCTTTTTAGTTGCTTCGTCAAAAAACTCAATCATAGTCGTAAGACACGATCTCCCTGCACAAAACCATGCGGACTAACCCTGATCTACACCTGCCTATCCAAATGCATTATATATATATATAATCCTTCAGAATCCTCTTCAGTAACTTGCCTACCATACATATTGCCTAGCACAGATGACTCGCTGGTCTATAGTTCCCAGGTTTTTTATTGCAGCCCTTCTTAAATAGAGGTACAACATTAGCCACTCTCCAGTCTTCCCGTTCCTCACCCATGTCTAATGCTGATTCATATATTTCATCCAGGGCTGCTGTAATTTCCTATGATGTCCTCGGATATATCCGATCAGGCCCGGGAGATTTATCTACCTCCATATGTGTGAGGACATCCAGCATCTCTCGACTGTAATACAGAATGTCCTCAAGACATCTCCATTGACTGTCCCAAGTTCCCCAGTAGGTGGGGCGGTATCTGGGGAATTCCACTATACTTGTACATTTTATAACAAACTCGACTTGACATGAAAGTATAGGGCAGAAGGTTCAGCAGGTTCTGAGGTGATGTACTTTCCCCTGGATTTAAGTGGTCACATTTAAATGGTCTCTAGAGTGTGCAGCGAACGGTGACTGTGCTGGAGGATGGGATTGCGGCGAAGACCTATCGGGTGGTGCAGACAGGAGGCGTGGGATGGCCCTGCCTCACCTGTCCTATTATTGCAAGGACGCGGAACGCCAGCGGTGTCACCCTCAGGAACCCGCCCACGCCGTGCCCCCGAGCTCCAGTATTTACCCGCACGTTGTTCTCCACCTCCCTTAGCGCGTGCTTGTGTCTCTCAGCTATCGACAGGGTTGCTGTGTGAACTCGCTGGTAAATCTCCTCCCCCTCGCGAGTCTGAAAGGTGAAGACCCCCTCGCCTGTGTCACACAACCTGCAGACAGTGCCAGGCGTTAGCCTGTGACATTGAGGAATCAGGAGGGAGGAGAGAGAGAGAGAGGGACAACGGGGTGTAGGATGGAGAAGGGAAGCCGGATGAGTGAGGGTTGGGAGAAGGAGAGGGAGAAAGTGATACTTAGAGGTGGGTGAGGGGAGGTTGAGAGAGTGGAAGGGGGAGAGGGAGGGGGATGGTAGGGTAGGATAGAGAGGGGAAAGTAGGGGAGGAGGAATTAAGGGGTGCCGACGCGAGAGGGGGGTGCCCTTTCATCGTGGCAATGAAACTCAAGAACAATTTCCAAACATACTGCTTTCCCATTTCCACTCCCACATCACTCCCTAAAACATCCCACCCTCGCATCCTCTTCCCAATATCAACCCATCCACGTCTCTCCCTCCCATATCCTACATTCTACCCTCTCACATGCTCCCTGCCACATCCCCGCCCTGGAGCAGTCTATCCTCCCTCCCCTCCCACGTGCACCTGTCCTTCAACTGTCTTTATTGTCTCCACATCTACCCTCTCCTTCTCCCAACGGTCCACTCTGATCTGTTTCTCTCCCCACACCCCCTTCATGCCATCTCGCTTCACTCTGCTCCCCCCTCCCCCCGCCCCCGGCCTTCGACCACCAGAGGAACTCACCGTCCAGTCTCAAAGGTGAAGCGAGTGGTGTCCCGTCCGTACCTCCGTAGGGAGCTGAGAGGCCAGGTGAGCAGCCTGGTGCGGGTGTTATGGATGTCCCAGAGATAGATATTGTCAGTGGTGATCTGCATCATACACTCGCCATAAATGTCCAGTGTCGGGCACGGGATGAGGTAGACATTAAAACGCTCTGCAGGGATCAAGAGGGAAGCACTTAGGACAGCAGGAACCGATGCGCACGGCGAGGACGAGCCCTGGCAAGTCCTAGGCACTGGATTGTCCTGTCAGGTTGTGCAGAGCTGCAGAGCAGCCCAGACACACCGGGACAAGCGGGTGCTGAAAGCCACAGAGAATGTTGGTGAGTGAGAAGCCCTGCCCTAGCTCTAACTAACTAGAACAGGACAGAGACAAGATGCAGGGAAGGGGTGAACGAAGGATTTTAAAGTTTTGGGCGACAGCAGCAGTAGAGTTATGCCCCTGTCCCACTTAGGAAACCTGAACGGAAACTTCTGGAGACTTTGCGCCCCACCCAAGGTTTCAGTGCGGTTCCCGGAGGTTTTTTGTCAGTCTTCCTACCTGCTTCCACTACCTGCAACCTCCGGCAACCACCTGCAACCTCCAGGAACCGCACGGAAACCTTGGGTGGGGCGCAAAGTCTCCAGAGGTTTCCGTTCAGGTTTCCTAAGTGGGACAGGGGCATCACTGCCTTACAGCACCGGAGACCCAGGTTCAATCCTGACTATGGGTGCTGTCTGTACGGTGTTTGTACATTCTCCTTGTGACTGCGTGGGTTTCCTCAGCGTGCTCCGGTTTCCTCCCACATTCCAAAGACATGCAGGTTTGTAGGTTATTTCCCTCTGTACATTGTCCTTAGTGTGCAGGAAAGAACCACTGTACGGGTGATTGTTGGTCGGCGTGGACTCGGTGAGCCGAAGGGCCTGTTTCCACGCTGTATCTCTGAGCAAAATTAAATTAGAAGCTGGTGGGGACGAAGACATTGCTGGAGGAGGTAACAGGAGGAAGAAGGCAAATTCTTGGACAGGAGCGAAGAGCAGGGCGGCGGATGAAGATGACCAAAGAAAAAGCAAAACCAGGGAGTTGGACTGTGGGGGCCGAATCTACATTGTGTGAGGTGGAGATAGGACAGGTTTGTAATGAAGGAACACAAAAATGCTGGAGAAACTCAGCTGGTGCAGCAGCATCAGGTTTGTAGTGACTTGGGCTAGGCGCAAGTGAGTTGATCTGGCTTGGTTTTTCAATTGGTCGGCATGGTCGAGCATATGTATGTACTGTATACCTCTGTTCCTCAATGACTATGAAACACCGATTCTGGATCAGACAGTGGAAGATAGGTGCACCTTCAAAGTGTGAAAAGAGTAATGGTCACCATTCCTCTCTTGCCCTATCATGGGGCAGGGTGCTCCCTCTCCACACAATGTTGGGGCCCTTGGGCACAGTTGAGAGCTGGTCCCAGTCCAGTTCCGTGACACCACCAGAACCAGACTACAGTCTCACCTGTCCTCAGCCTCAACCCTTCCCCCTACCCTACCCTACTCACTCATGTCACCCCAGGCTCCACTCCCCTCCCCTCGCTCCCTTCAGTGGCTTCTCATCTTCACTAATGTCACTCTTCACTCTGCCCCATCCTTTGCCTATCCTTCATTTCCTCCCTCTCATTCTCATCTATCTTCTCTGTTGATCACTGCCCTCCCTGCCCCCTTCGGACCCCCACACTTCCTCCCCTCCCCTTCCCCTCTGTTCCACAATCAATCCTTCCCTTTCATCTCTATTTCCGCTCCCCCCATCCTTCTCAGTCCCATCCCCCCTTTTCCCTCCCTCCCACTTTGCCTCATCCCCTTCCTAAGCCACCGTTCCACTCTCTCCAATTCTCCTCCCCTCATCCCCCTCCCATTGTCTTCACTCGCCCCTCCCCTACTAACCACCCATCTCCTTACTTTCCCCTCTCACTTTTCCCCTCCCCTCTTGAATCTATCCCTTCCACTTCCCTCCCTCTTCGTCTCCTCCACCCCCACACCCTACACCATTTACCACTCCTTTCCCACTGCACCTCTACTTTCCTCTCTGTCCCCTCCTTCCTTCTTGCACTCCCCTTTCCTCTTTTATTCGCCTCTATCCCCTCCTCTATATCCCAACCGTCTCCACCTCCCTTCTCCTTACCCCCCCCCCCCAAATTACCACTTAGCCATCATCCGTCTGCCACTGCACTCCCCTCTCCTCCTCTCTAATTGTTCCTTTCCACTAACCTCTCTCCTTCCCCCTGCCACTGCTACTCTGCCCTACCCACCTCTCTCCCATCACACATACGTTTACACAAACACATATGAACACAGATGTCTCACCCTTCTGTTCACATACAACGCCGGCAGCCAGCAGATCTGGTTCTCCGAGGCTGATGTTATTTAGTCGGGCCCCCAGGCATTCAATAGAAAGGATTTTGTACCACTCCTCAGCATCGAGCTCTAAAAATGACACACAGTCTGTGAGATATAGTCAAACTCGGCCAAACCAATGTACGGATATTCAGTGCCAGCGACATATTGCCAACATCAATCACTGCCAGGGACACGGTCCAGGGACATTCACCACCAGGAACACACTGCCAGGGACACCCTCTGTCAACGTCACGCACTGCCAAAGTAACTCGCTGCCAGGGAAGGCACTACCATGGACCTTCACTGCCATCAGAGTGCCAGGAACACTCACTGCAGGTTTCACTCACTGCCAGGAAGCTCTGTGCCATGGTCACTCATACTGAGGATCACTCAATGCCAATGTTGCTCACTATCAGTGATGCTCAGTGCCAGGGTGGCTTACCACCAAGGCTAGTCAATGCAAAGGCTGCACTGCCTGGGACATCCAATGTCAGGGACACTCACGGCAGAGACACAAGTTGCCAGGGAATCACTCCAAGGTTCGCCACTCGCTTCCAGGGATACTCACTGCCCGAGTCACTCACTGCCAGAAACACCAACTGGCTGAGCCACTCAATGCCATAGATACTCACTTACATGTATTCTTGCAGCACAGAGCATTTACTGCCAGAGATACTCTTTGTCAGAGGGAATTACTACCTGGGGACACTCACTGCCGGGGACACAGGGAGCACGGTGGCGCAGCGGTAGAGTTGCTGACGTACAACGCCAGAGACCCGGGTTTGATCCTGACTATGGGTCCTCTGTGTACGGAGTTTGTACGTTCTCCCATTACCCTGCGTGAGTTTCCTCCCACACTCCAGACATACGGGTTTGTAGGTTAATTGGCTTGGCAAAATTGTAAATTGTCCCTAGAGTGTAGGATAGTGCTAATGTGCCGGGATCGCTGGTTGGCATGGACTCGGTGGGCTGAAGGGCCTGTTTCTGCACTGTATCTCTATCTCTAAACTAAACACTCAATGCCAGAGGCACTCACTGCTAGTGTCATTCACTGCCAGGGACATACTCACTGGGCTATTGGACTACAAAGCTGTCACGATGATAGCTGTGAAGACCACATGGGTTAACATTCACTGGAATACACTTCCATGTTACAGATTCTTGTTGTTTTCTTCTATCCTCTCATCAGTTCCACGGGCATCAGCCTTCACTGGGACCCAGTTCCTCTGGGATTTACTGGGATCCAGTGACAGCAACAATCTCTGGTAATATTTCCCAACTGATATAATTGACAAATACTGCCCCTCAGCGATGACAGAATGTCCCCCTTCCCCCTCCAACCCCCTGACGGGATGTACATCTGGAGGGCCTACCTGAGTCACAAGTGAAGGTGCGGGAGCTGTTGTCGTTGAAGGTGAGAGCGACCGCCTGGCGCTTGGTGTCCTTCGGTAAACGGACAACCGTCTTCACACTGCTCATCTCCGTCACCTGAGCAGAGACCAAAACAGGCAGACAGGAGAGGTTGGAATTCTCTATTGAGTGTGTGCGTACGACAGTTGTGCAGAAGAGAAAAGTGAGTGAGCGAGACAGAGTGAGACAGTGTGTGGATAAGGCAAACAGGAGAGAGAGCTATCACTGCAGCAAGAGAGCAAGTAATTGAGAAGAGATGTTAACACAAAGAGGACGGGCAGCTGGGGAGGTGATGAATGGCAGTAACAGTGCGAGCTACAGAATGCGTCAGTGAGAGTAGGAGTAATTGACAGAGGGAGCTAGCAACAGAAGTAGCACCGGAGGGCATTAGTGACGGAGGGTGTGAGTGATAGTGGAATTCATTGATGGAGTGAATGAGTAACACGAAAATGAGTGATAGTGGGCATAAGTGAGATAGGGTGTGAGTGACACAGTGAAGATAAGACAGTGGGATTGCATGACGGAGGGAGTGTGTGATGGGGGAGTGATTGACAGTGGGAGTAATTTACAGAGGGACTGAGTGACAGAGCGAGTGGAAGATGAAGTGGCTGACAGAGGAAGTGAGTGATGAGATAAGTGAATGACAGAGGGATGCAATGACAGAGAGAGTGATGCCAGGAGAGAATAAATGACAGAGAGCTGAGTGATGGATGGAGTTAGTGCTTGAGTGATACGCAGAATTTTATAGTCAAATTTGTCTCCATCTCCATCTAAGAGTTTGCAGATGATGCCACTACACCAGGGCAGCACAGTGGCACCAGGACAGCACAGCGGTGCAGTGGTAGAGTTGATGCCTTACTGCATCAGAGTCCCGGGGGGATCCTGACTACGGGTGCTGTCAGTACAGAGTTTGTAAGTTCCCCCTGTGACTTCCCACATGTTCTTCCCACATGCCAAAGACGTACAGGTTTGTGGGATAATTAGCTTCTGTAAATTGCCCCTAGCGTGTCAGATGCGTAACTGGGATAACATAGAACTAGTGTATTGGCTCAGTGGGCCCAATGGCCTGTTTCCACACTGTACCCCCCCCCCCCAATCAGCATCAATGGTGCTGAAGTGAAAATGGTTTCAAGTTAAGTTCCTTGGCATTAATATTACCAACAACTGTCATGGGCCAAACACATTGAAGCAACAGCCAAGAAGGCACACCATGCATCTACTTCCTCAGGAGAGTAAGGAAATTCGACCACCAGGGGCGGTATAGAATGGCAGCTCCGCCGGCAATCAGTTCGTTTTTTCATCTTTTATTAATTTTTAGTGTTTGTTAAAAGTTTATTTTAATGTTCTTCGGTTTGTCTTATGTGGGGGGAGGGGATCGGGTGAAACTTTTTTTCAGGTTCTCACCTTGCCAGAGATGCGATTGATTTCGCATCGCATTCTCCGGCGCGCTCTGCGGCCTTCCATCGATGGAGCTGGAGGCCTCCTCGCACTGTCGTGAGCCTCACCAAGGAGCGCGGACTTAACATCGGAGCTGATCCCTTGCCTGGGATCGCTCCAACCGCGGCCTGCGGACTTTACCATCAAGGGCTCGCATTCTCGGGAGAGGCCACGTCAAGAGCTCCAACGTCGCAGAAGGTTTGACCAGCCCCGACACGAGGTTCGATTGACCAGCGCGGGGGAGCTGACATCCCCCCGATGCAGGAGCTGATCACCTCGACGCAGAGGGCCCAAACGCCGCCGGCTACGGGAGTCAAGATCGTCCCGTCAACGGAGGGCTCGAGGCCCCCGACCGCGGAAGAACAAAGGGAAGAGACTTGAACTTTATTTCGCCTTCAGTCACAGTGAGGAATGTGTAGGAGTTACTATGGTGGATGTTCATGTTTAAATGTGTTTTGGGTGATCTGTTGCTTTTAATTGTATGACTGACTTGGCAAATTAAATTCCTCGTATGTTGCAAAACATACTTGGTGAATGAAGTACTATTCTGATTCAGATTTGTCTCCAATGACTCTTACATACTTATACAGAGGCACCATAGAAAGCATACTGTCGGTTACATCACTGCTTGGTTTGGAAACAGTTCTGTCCAAGGCCGCAAGAAACTGCAGAGTGTTGTAGATGTAGTTCAGTCCATAACACAGACCAGACTCCCACCATTGCCTCCATCTAAACCTCATGCTGCTTCGGAAAGCTGCCAGCATAATCAAAGACTTGTCCTAATACAGACGCGTGAAAGCATGCCCTACCAAATTCTTCCCGTCTATTACCAGGCTTCTGAATGGCCCTTCCTTAAGCTAGGGTACTGTCCGATTCACCTCTTCCACATTGTGGACACTTGACTTTGTATATGGAAATGATGCACTACAATACTAAGAACAATATTCTGCACTCTGCACCTTCCCCTTTGTTCTATTTAATGTACTCGAGTTTGATTTGATTGTAATTCTATATGGTATATCTGATCTGTTTGGATAACATACAAAACAAAGTTTTATTTTGTGCCTCAGTACATGTGACAACAATAAACCTAAACCTAAAGGTAGTAAGTGAAAGAGGGAGTGAATAACTGATGGAGTGTGATAGGCAGAGTGTGTAACAAAATGTGTGAGTGATGGTGAAAAAGTGATAGCGGAAACTAGTGAGAGAGGGAGTAAGTGGCAGAGGGTTTAATGACAAATGGTGAGTGACAGGGGGTGTGACAGAGGAACTGCGTGACAGTGAGTGACCAGAGGAGTGAGTGACTGAAGAAGTAAATGAAAGAGGGTGAGAGTCACAGACCTCTGTCTGTTCACTCAGACAGAGGATGTGAGTGAAAAAGGGAGTTGTTGAAAGAGGGAGCGAGTGACAGAAGGAATGAGTGACAGTACGAGTCAGTGGAGGACCTACTCAGTGAACGGTGGAGCTCTGAGGAGTGTTGGAGAGCAGAGGGATCTGGGAGTAACGTACATAGTTCGTTGACAGCGACATCACAGGTAAATAGGCTGGTCTGGCCTTCATCAGCCAGAGCATTGGGAATAGGTTGGGAGTTCATGTTGCAATTGTATAAGACGTTGGTGAGGGTGCATTTAGAGTATGGTGTTCAGTTTGGGGCACCATGTTATAGGAAAGGTATTGTCAAGCTGGAAAGGTTGCAGAGCTACAGGAACACATTGAGCAGGCTAGGACTCTATTCCCTGGAGCGCAGGAGGATGAGGGGTGATCTTATAGAGGTTTACAAATTCACGAGAGGAATAGATCGGGTAGATGCACAGAGATTTTTGCTCATAGTAGGGGAATCGAGGACCAGGGGACATAGGTTTAAAGTGAGGGGGGAAAGATTTAATAGGAACCCGAGGGGTAACTTTTTCATGTAAAGGGTGGTAGGTGTATGGAAAGAGTTGCCCGAGGGGGTAGTTGACACAGGTACTATCGTAACGTATAAGAAACATTTAGAAAGGTACATGGATTGGACACATTTAGAGGGATATGGGACAAATGCAGGCAGATTGGACTAGTGTAGCTGGCACATGTCTGCTGGTCTGGGCACGTTGGGCCAAAGGGTCTGTTTCCACACTGTATGACTCAATGAGTGATGGAGGGGGTGTGTGGCATAGGGTGTGAGTGATGGAGGGAGAAACTGACAAAGGGAGTGAGTGGTAATGGGTGTAAGGAGCATTGGAGGTGTGTGAGAGTGGGAGTGATGGAGCAAGTGAGTGATGAATGAGCAGCGTGACAGAAGGAGTGATTGGCAGAGAGTGCGGTGGCGTAGGGTGTGAATATCCAAGCAAGAGACTAACAGAGATTGTGAATTGTCGAAGGAACGAATGACAGACAGACAGATTGCATGACAGGCTGTGAGTGACCAAGCAAGTGAGTGAATTAATGCGAGTGTTAGAGGTGGTGTCTGACAGAGGGAGTAGGTGACAAATGGTTGGAGTGATAAAGAGAGTAGATGACTGAGGGCGAGAGTGACCACGGGAGTGAACGACAAAGAGAGTGTGCAACAGAGGGAGTGAGTTGTTCACCTCTGAAGGGGAGAGTGACCGAAGGTGTGAATGGCAGATGATGGTGGCAGCGGGTGTGAGTGATGGAGGGGAAGGGCAGGTCGTCACAGGATCCCATCCACAACTAACACTGGGCTCAACAATTTACCTTGGGAGTCCCTTTGAGGTTGGCTGATTTCTCATCTGAATACTTCTCCAATCTCCGGGGTCCTTTGCTGGAAGATTTCTTGAAGACGAGCCAGCATCTTCGGTAGATCTGAAACGTGGGCAAAACATTGAGATTTTGCTGCAGTTCTGAATGGAATATGTTTGAGGAGCCCTAGCACCACTCTCTCTGAAGTCCCACCCAAAGACAAGAACAACATGCACCTTGCCAAGCATTTCCAGCTAGTTCACCCTGCTATCACACCCTCTATATGCATTGCTTGTACCCAGAGTGAAGTGTGTCGTCTGTATTCTGGCAGACATGTGGCCTGTATCCAGAGTCATATGGGTCACCTCTACCCGAGGGAGAAGTACTGCTGGCATCCCAGGGATATGCACCACCTGTATCCAAGGGAGATACACTACCTGTACTCAGTCGAGCAATGCGCCTGTACACAAGTGAGCGGCACTGCTTCTATCTGAATAAGCAGCATTTTCTGCATCTGGAGGGTGGAGCGAAGTTTGTACCTGAAGAAAGAGTGCTGCCTGTGCCGGGACGAGGAGGGCCAAGGTATGCTGTTGCCTGGTCCCGAGTGATTCTATGATGACAATAACCATGCTGTGGATTTTTAGACACCGAGAATATTACTGAAGACCAACAGGCCTCTGGGCGTTGAGCGCTCAGGAAGCGTGGAGTTCGGGCAGAAGAATGGATAATGTATTCTCAGCGCTGATCTTGAGATCTAATTCAGCATGGAGCAACCTCTAACTGTGATGCCTGTGGACCTCTCTCCCTGGAGGCTGAATGTTGCAAAGCTTCAGACAGAAGGGAACCGCTGAGGGCGTTGGCAAAGACTGGCATAGCATTGGGCTTGTATGCTTGTGCCACGGGCAACAGGGAGAAGACAGCAGGTTGCGTGTGAGGAAGAGATCGATGGGCATATTTTTGGAGAGGGAGAGAAAGAGAGAGCAGCTGATCCCACGCTTGCCCTCAGCCACCATTCCCATCCCTCGGCTCCATCTTCCCTCTCACTCCCACTGTAACCCGTCTACTCTGAGGTTGTTGTGCTTGGCACTGTGGGTTTCAATGGGACAATAATGCCCAACGATGTCACACTTACCCCCAGCTTTCTGCTCCTCATCCTCACATACCCCTGTTTCACAATGTCATTGAAATTGGAAGCCATTCTGAGGGCGAGTCTTGCAACACATTGGCTCTGCGATTTTTCTGCTTAGTCTCCGCTTGTTGGTCTCTTCGCCACGTGCTCAGTGTGTGTGCTACCATCTCCACACAACCTCCATCGTTGCCCAGCAGCCAGCTATTCAACAAAGCAAAGTAGGTTAACAGACAAAGGACTAGAATTCTTCACACTGACCGACTGCAGAGTTCTCCAAGTGTGCCTTACAACTCCAACCAATTCCCACCCTCCCAGAAGCTGGAGGGATTTTGAAGCTCCAGCATGAAATTCACCCTATCAACAATAGTCTTAGAGATTCATAGAGTCATACAGCTGGGAAACAGGTCCTTCGCCCCAACGTCCATGCCGACTAAGATTTCTGTGGTGAAGAATTCATAGGTTGGCAAAATTTATGTTAATCTCACTGAACTGGCCTTCCCCTTATCTTTAGTGAATAGAGAAGAGATGATATGCTTGAAGACTCATCAAATGAGGTTTTAAGGGTTGAACAATGGAACAAAAGAGGGGCAATCACATTACTGGGACTGAACAATAGCTGCTCAGCAAATCACAGGGAAACAGAGAACAAATGATTTAATCACACAAATGTACTGCACTGAAATGAGCCCATCAGCAGTACATTACATTCCTGCCAACTATGCTCATCCCATTTACTCACATTAGACATATTCCCCTGCGCCATTACAAATCCCATTTGCATAACGTAACTGCATGTGCCTCCACCGTGGAGATGTAGGGATGGGTGGAGAAAGATCACTTGCAGGCAAAGGAGATCTCATTCGGCACAGACATTGTAGGCTGAAGAGCCTATTCCTGTGTTGTACTGTTCTATGCAAGTAATCTCTCTTTGAACTATAAACCAGTAGGCCTAACATCTGTGGTGGGCAAGTTAATGGAAAAGATTCTGAGGATAAGATATATATGCATTTGGATAAACAAGAGCAGATTAGGGATAGTCAGCATGGTATTGTACATGGAAGATCATGAATCTGATTGGGTTTTTTGAAGAAATAACCAAAAAGGTTGATGAGGGCAAAACCGTAGACATTGTCTATATGGACTTCGGCAAGCCATTTGAAATGATTTTGATGTTCGCATTGTAGGCTGCTCTACAAGGTTGGATCGCATGGGATCCAGGAGAGCTAGCGGATTGGAAGGAATCAGAGGGAAATGGTGGAAGGTTGTTTTTCAGACTGTGACTAGTGGTGTTCCTCAGGGTCTATTGCTTATATGGTTTATATTAATTACTAGACCAAGTGCAGACCCGTTGGGTCTGTTCCCCCAACGTGCGGTTGTGGGGGGAGGGGGGGGGGGGGAGGTGGCATGCAGCGTCACACACTAACTACCCCTCCCCCACACTCATGCTAATGGAGGGGAAGAGGGGGGAGAGAGAGAGAGAGCGAGAGAGGGTGGGAGAGAGAGAGGGGGAGGGGGGGAGGTAGAGAGAGGGTGTGAGAGGGGAGAGGAGAGGTGGAGGGAAGGGGTAGGGGTGTGTGGAGGGGAGGGGGTTTAAAGGGAAGGGATGGTGGGGGGGGAGGAGGGGGAGAAAAAAGAGGGGAGAGAGAGAGGGGGGGGAGGGGAGGGGAGGGAGGAGAGGGGAGGGGGGGGGAGAGGAGATGGAGGGGGGGGGGGAGGAGGGAGGGGGGGGAGAGGAGAGGGGGGGGGGGAGAGGGGAGGGGGGGAGGAGGAGAGGGGAGGGGCGGGGGAGGGGGAGAGGGGAGGGGGGGGGAGAGAGGGGGGGGCGGGACGAGGAGAGGAGGGAGGGGGGAGAGAGAGGAGAGGGCGGGGTCGCTGGAGAGGAGAGGGGGAGAGGGAGAGGGGGCGAGGAGGAGAGGGGGGAGAGAGGAGAGGGAGGCGATGACGATGGATGAGGGGTGCGAGAGGAGACTTGGAGGGAGGGGGGGAGAGGAGAGGAGAGGGGAGGGGGGGGAGAGAGAGAGGGAGCGGGGGGAGAGGGAGAGGGAGGGTGGGCGATCGGGACGAGCAGAGGGAGGGGGGGATGAGGACGAGGGAGGGGGCGACGAGGAGAGTCCTAGGAGAGGAGAGGGAGGGGGGAGGAGGCGAGGGGGGGAGAGGACGAGGTGGGGGAGAGGAGAGGTGGGGCGAGAGGAAGAGGGGGGAGAGGAGGAGAGGGGGGGAGAGAGAGGGGAGGGGGGAGAGGGAGAAGGACCGAAAGGAAGAGAGGAGAAGGAGAGAGAGAGGGACGGAGGAGAGGATAAGAGGAGAGGGCAGAGGAGAGGGAGAGAGGGAAAGAGGAGAGGGAGGGGGAGGAGAGGGAAGGGGGGGAGAGGAGAGGGGGGGAGAGGAGAGGGGGGGAGAGGAGAGGGGGGGAGAGGAGAGGGGGGGGAGAGGGGGGGAGAGGAGAGGGGGGAGAGGAGAGGGGGGGGGAGAGGAGAGGGAGGGGAGAGGAGAGGGAGGGGAGAGGGAGAGGGGAGGGGGGGGAGGGGGGGGAGGGGGGGAGAGGAGAGGGAGGGGAGAGGAGAGGGAGGGGAGAGGAGAGGGAGGGGAGAGGAGAGGGAGGGGGAGAAAGAGAGGGAGGGGAGAGGAGAGGGAGGGGGGAGAGGGGAGGGGGGGAGAGGAGAGGGAGGGGAGAGGGGGGAGGGGAGAGGAGAGGGAGGAGAGGGAGGGGGGGAGAGGGAGGGGGGGGAGAGGAGAGGGAGGGGGGTTAGAGGAGAGGGCAGGGGGGGAGGAGAGGAGAGGGAGGGGGGGAGAGGAGAGGGAGGGGGGGAGAGAGAGGGAGGGGGGGGAGAGGAGAGGGAGGGGGGAGAGGAGAGGGAGGGGGGGAGAGGAGAGGGAGGGGGGAGAGGAGAGGGAGGGGGGGAGAGGAGAGGGAGGGGGGGAGAGGGAGAGGAGAGGGAGGGGGGGAGAGGAGAGGGAGGGGGGGGAGAGGAAAGGGAGGGGGGGAGAGGAAATGGAGGGGGGGGAGAGGAGAGGGAGGGGGGGGAGAGGAGAGGGAGGGGGGGAGAGGAGAGGGAGGGGGGGGAGAGGAGAGGGAGGGAGAGAGGAGAGGGAGAGGGGAGAGGAGAGGGAGGGGGAGAGGAGGAGGGCGAGGGAGAGGAGAGGGAGGGGGAGAGGGGGGGAGGGGAGAGGGAGGGGGGGAGAGGAGAGGGAGGGGGGGGAGAGGAGAGGGAGGGGGGAGAGGAGAGGGAGGGGGGAGAGGAGAGGGAGGGGGGAGAGGAGAGGGAGGGGGGAGAGGGAGGGGGAGAGGAAGGGAGGGGGGAGAGGAGAGGGAGGGAGGGGGGGGAGGGGAGAGGGGGAGGGGAGAGGGAGGGGGAAGGGGGAGGGGAGGGGGGGGGGGGGGGGAGAGGGGGAGGGGGGAGAGGAGGGAGAGGAGAGGGGGGGGGGGGGGGGAAGAGAGAGTGCCTTTTTACTTCAACCCAAACCCAAATAACCATTTGCAGGCAGTGCTTTTTTACCTCTAACCATATTTTCATTTTCAAACCAAATTAAGGGTACTCACAGTGCTGTAGACATTTGTCAGTGTCATTCAGAGCTCTGATTGAGGCACACCACTTGCAGAGACTGATTGAGGCACACCACTTGCAGAGACTGATTGAGGCACACCACTTGCAGAGACTGATTGAGGCACACCACTTCCTGGTTTTATTGTCCCTCCCCCTCCCTCCAGCAGGGGCAGCAGAGAGAATGGGGAATTTTGTAAAAACATTAATATCTCTGTCAATTTTCATCGACGGGAAAAATCCTCGGCACACATGCGGCGGAGGGGGGCCCTGAGCGAGGTGGCCAAAAATGACGGCCGTAGGTGGCGATGTACTCTCGGAAATCGCAGCACAGAAAGCCAAAACCGGTCAAGAACACTTTTAGTAATATAGATTTGGATGAGATTGTAGAAGGCATGATTAATAATTGTGCAGATGACACTAACGTGGGTGATAGCAAAGATCGTGAAAATGGCTATCAAAAATTATAGCAGAATCTTGATCATTTGGTCAAATGGCTGAAAAATGGTTAATGGAGTTTAATGCAGATAAGTGAGAGATTTATTAGTTTAGTTTAGACATAGAGCCCTTCGGCCCACTGAGTCCGCGCCCACCAGTGAGTCCCATACACTATTACTATCCTACTAATGTAGCTGGGATATTGTTGGGCGGTGTGGGCGAGTTGGGTCGGAAGGCCTGTTTCCACACTGTATTCACTCTATGACCAACACTATCCTACATACTCGGGACAATTTACAATTTTACCAAAGTCAATTAACCTAATGTATGTCTTTGGAGTGTAGGAAGAAACCAGAGCACCCGGCGAAAACCCATGCAGGTCACGGGGAGAACGTACAAACTCCGTACAAACAGCACCTGTGGTCAGGATCGAACAGGGGTCTCTGGCACTATAAGGCACCGTGCCGCCCTGAGGTGTTGCATTTTGGGAAGCCTAACCAGGACAGGACATTCATGGTGAATGGCCAGGCCTTGGGGAGTGTCGTTGAGCAGAGGGATGTAAGCGTGCAGGTATACAGCTCATTCAAAATGGCATTACAGGTAGATAGAGTGGTCAAGGAGACTTCAACAGTCAGGGTATTGGGTTGAGAATGTGTAGGAAAGAACTGCAGATGCTGGTTTAAATCGAACACAGACACAGAATGTTGGAGTAACTCAGCGGGGGACAGGCAGCATCCCTGGAGAGACGGAATGGGTGTATAACTTGGGATAGACACAAAATGCTCGAGTAACTCAGCAAGTCAGGCAGCATCCCTGGAGAACATATAGGCAACATATAGGTCGAAACTTCAGTGGGCAGTATAGGCAGGAGCACAGCAGGGAGCGATGAAAGACAGTTTGATTAAGTTGCATTTATTTCAATACCCGAGGCCTGACAGGTAAGTCGGATGAATAGTACAGCGACTGGGTCGTTATAGCCATTAAATAAACTTGGCTAAGAGAGAACATGGCTTCAGCTTTAGAGAATTGGAGGAACAAATATGCCAGGATATTTCAGATTTCCCAAAATAAACGGGATACGTTATAGTGCCAAGAGCTCTCCTCAGTCAATATGCAGAGTAGCAGACAAGGGAGAGGGCAAACTACCTTTCCCATCCCCACACTGACATTTCTGCCCTAGGCCTCCTCCATTGTCAGAGTGAGGCCAAACGCAAATTTGGAAGAACAGCACCTCATATTTCACTTGGGCAGCTTACACCCCAGCGGTACGAATATTGATTTCTCCAAGTTCAAGTAACCCTTGCATTCCCTCTCTCTCCGTTCCTCTCCCACCCTAGTCGTTGTACTAGTTTCACTGGTGTCCTGGTGAGTTTCATTGCGTCTATTTTAGAGGGGGTACAAAGAAAAACTTGGGAACTTCAGATCAGTGAGCCTAACATCTGTGGTATGCAGGTTACTGGAGATGATTCTGGGGAATAAGATATATATGCATTTGGAAAGACGGGTTGATTAGGGATAGTTGGCATGGATTTGTGTGTGAGACATCATGCCTCACGAATTTGAGTTTTTTTGAAGAAGTAACCAAGAAGGTTGATGAGGGCAAGTTCCATAGATGTGGTCTATATGGAATTCAACAAGGCCTTCAATAATAATTAAGGGTTTCGGCCCGAAACGTCGCCTATTTCCTTCGCTCCATAGATGCTGCTGCACCCGCTGAGTTCCTCCAGCAATTTTGTAGGCCTTCAATAAGGTTCTGCATGGTCAGCTTCTCTGAAAAGTTAAATTACATGGGATACCAGGAGAGCTAGCTAATTGCACACAGAATTGGCTTCATGGGTACAAAGCAGAGGGTGGTGGTGAAAGGTTATTTGGACTGGAGGCCTGTGGCTGGTGGTGCTCAGCCCATTTCTATATCTATGATTAGGATGAGGATTACAAGACATGATTACTAAGTGTGCAGATGACACTAAAATATTGGTGTTGTAAATAGTGAAGATGGTTATGAAGAATTACAATTTTGATGAGCGGGAAGAATGGCAAAAGTGCTCAAATCAGGCAAGTGTGACGTTGTATTTTGGAAAGTCAAACGAAGGCAGCACCTTCAAGTTCAAGTTCAAGTTAGTTTATTGTCATGTGTCCCTGTGTAGGACAATTAAATTCTTGCTTCACGGTGAACGTTAGGGCCCTGGGTAGTAGTGTAGAGCAGATGGATCCAGGAGTACAAGTATGTACATGTTCTATGTATATAGTTCACTAAAACGTGGTGTCACAGGTAAATAGGGCTGTGAAGGAGGCTTTTGACACATTGGCTTCATCAGTCCAGGAATTGAGCATAGAAGTTAGGTGTTATGTTACAGTTGTACAAGACATTGGTGTGGTTACACTTGGAGTATTGTGTTGAGTTTTGGGCACCCTGCCAGAGCAACAATGCCATAAGCTAGAGAGGGTGCAGAGAAGATTTACATGGTTGCATCACAACACGAGGGCCTGAAGTACCGGGAGATCTTAGACAGGCAGGGACTTTAGTTTTTGGATCTCCAGCTGAGGGCAATCTTAGAGATGGGAATAGAAGGGTAAATGCACAGTCTTTTCCCCAGGGTAGGACAGTTAAGAACTAAAAGGCACAGGTTTAAGTAAGAGTAGAAAGATTGAATAGGAACCCAAGCTATAACTTTTTCACACTGTGGGTGTGTGGAACAAACTGCCAGTGGAGGAAATTGAGGCAGGTATAATAACACCATGTAAAGTACTTTTGGATAGGTACATTGACAGAAAAGATTTAGAGGGTTATGGGCCAATGGCTGGTAAATGGGACTAGTTTAAATAGGGCATATTGATGGGCATGGGCAAGTTGGATCGAAGGTCCTATTTCAGCACTGTAGGATTTTAACTCCTTGGTTCACTCATCAATTCCCACCCAACCCACCCCATCCCCAACCATTTATCTTTGCAGCCACAGGAGAGGTAATACTTGTCCCTGCCCCTCCTCTCTCCAGGTACCCCAGCAGCCTTTCCAGATGAGACAGAGGTTCACGTGCACGACTTTCAATCTCATCTACTGGATTAGGTATTCCTGAAGTGGCCTCCTTCACACTGTCATGATGAAGCGTAGACTAGGCAACCGTTTCACCGAACACTTGCGCTCTGTCCGTCCAGGCCTGCTGGTGCATCCAATGGTTGCTATGCATTTTAACTCCCCAACCCATTCCCTTACCGACCTTCCTGTACTTAGCCTCCTCCATTGCCAGAGTGCGGTCACATACAGACTGAAAGAAAAACATCTCATATTTGACTTGGGAAGCTTCTAACCCAATGGTATGAACATTAAACTTTCTCCAAACTCAAGCAATATTCCTTCTCCCCACCTCCGCCCCCCCCCACCCCCCCCCCCCCCCACCCCCCCCCCCCCCCCCCCCCCCCCCCCCCCCCCCCCCCCCCCCCCCCCCTTGCTGGTGCACATGCATTTCATCCACTGTCTCCCACCGGCCCAATTACCCTGTTCCTTTCTCTTCCTCCACAGGCTCCTTTCCCATTCCACCTTTCCACAATTCCTGTTCATCTCCCACACTTTCTCCTCCCCACTGGCCTCATCCACCAATATCTCCCTCTGGCTTTACATTTCACTCCTCTTTCATAGAAAATAGGTGCAGGAGTAGGCCATTCGGCCCTTCGCGTAATACCGGGTTGTGTCCTTTTCACCTCTCCCCTTCGTCACTTACTCAATCCACCTGCCAACTACATCTCTCTCGTCTGTAGTCAACTATCACTTGCCAGCTTTTGTCCCATACCTACCTCTCTTTTCCAGCTTTCTCTCCCCTACTCCAGTGTCTGAACAAGGGTCCTGACCTGAAATACATTTGCCTATCCCCTCCACAGATGCTACCTGGCCCACTGAATTCCCCCAGCTCTTTGTTTTATGTGTACTGTTGTATATTCTATTTGGTTCCGGGCACCAAAGGTTTCAAATGTCTTTTATTGTCACGTGTACCAATTAAGGTACAGTGATATTTGTATATATTCATGGGGGTTACTGACAGAAAATGTGGCTCCAGGCAGGATTAAAGGTGGAGGACTGTTTGAGGGCACTAGATGTAGTTACAGATGAAAGGGTGTGTGTTTGGGCATCAGTCTGGGTTATAGAAGGGGGAAGTGGTTCTGGACACTGGGTGGGGTCATAGGGCTAGGAATTGATTTCAGGCACAGTTACAGCCTGAGGATGTGGTTCTGGGCAAAGGGCGGGGTTACAAGCAGAAAATATGGGTCTGGACACGGCATGGTTATGTAGGTGGAGGATATGGGTCTGGTCAGGGTTACTCAGAAGGTGTGGCTCTGGGCACTGGCTGGTAATTTATGTAAAGTATGTGGTTCTGGGCACTGGGTGGGTCTTCAGTTGGGGAATGTGGGTCCTGGCAGGATTACATTTGGTGGAGATGGTTCTCGGCATGGTGGTGGCTCTCTCGGGTAGGGTTCCAGCTGTGAGCCTGGCACAGGGTGTGACAGGGTCTCTGCCCACATGGTGTTCATCATCAGTCTGGTATTTGTGCTGGAGGTAGAACCTGTGACAGGCTATGAAATGCCGAGCTCAGAATCGGAAACATTTGCAGCCTGTGCTTACTCCCTCGCTGACAGATTAAAACCCGCTTGCAAGTCCCGCAGCACTTACCTCACCGGTAGCAGCACCTCCTCCCCCTTCCTTCCTTGTTCCCGGTGCACAGGTCAGGCTTGTCAGATGAGCCGCTCCCAGGGTCAACCACTGCCGGTGAGCTGATAGCAGCCAGCGCCTCCCTCCGCGCACGGATCTATATTTACACTCTGCGGGCGGGCAGGCACGCACTCAGATCCTGACAGCAAGTCCTCCTCCTCCTCCTCGTCGTCTCCCCGCACAAGTACCTCAGGCTGACATGAGAATGCAGCTCATTAACATAATCCCTGGGAACGCCGGTGCCTCCGTGTTTGTGGACAGTCGTGGTGACCGGAGAGCCCCCCCCCCCTGCAATCAGCAGTCACCTGATCAGGAGCAGCGAGAGACTGGGAGGAGCAGCGAGTGACCGCAGGCTCCTTGCTCAACCAGTGAGCAGGCTCAGCACACATAGCACTCCCCAGGGCCCTCGCTCTCAGCACTGCAAGGAAAACCAACATAGCTGAGCAACTGGCTGCAGCACTGACAGCAATCGGTGCTGTTGCTGTCACGCACCCCCAGGAGCAGACGGCGCAACTAAGGGTGAAGCCAGACAGTGTCTGAGAAGCACAGATCATCGGGGGCCCAGACTTGTTCACAATGACACTCGTCGTCACCGGGGCCTTCCTCACAATAGACAATAGGAGCAGGAGTAGGCCATTCGGCCCTTCGAGCCAGCACCGCCATTCAATGTGATCAGTACCACGTTCCTGCCTTCTCACTCTATCCCCTGACTCCGCTATCTGTAAGAGCTCTATCTAACTCTCTTGAAAGCATCCAGAGAATTGGCCTCCACTGCCTTCCGAGGCAGAGAATGCCACAGATTCACAACCCTCTGCGTGAAAAAGTGTTTCCTCATCTCCGTTCTAAATGGCTTACCCCTCATTCTTAAACTGTGGCCCCTGGTTCTGGACTCCCCAACATCTGGAACATGTTTCCTGCCTCTAGCGTGTCCAAACCCTTAATAATCCTATATGTTTCAATAATCATCCTTCTAAACTCCAGAGTATACAAGCCCAGCCGCTCCATTCTATAAACATATGAAAGTCCCGTCATCCCGGGAATTAATCTCCTGAACCTACGCTGCACTCCCTCAATAGCAAGAATGTCCTTCCTCAAATTTGGAGTCCAAAACTGCGCACAATACTCCAGGTGTGGTCTCATTACGGCCTTGTACAACTGCAGAAGGACCTCTTTGCTCTTCTATTCAACGCCTCTTGTTATGAAGGCCAACATGCCATTCACTTTCTTTACTGCCTGCTGTACCTGCATGCTTACTTTCAGTGACTGATGCACAAGGACCCCCAGATCTCGTTGTACTTCCCTTTTTCCCAACTTGACACCATTCAGAGAATGTGCCTTCCTGTTTTTGCCACCAAAGTGGATAACCTCACATGTAACCACATTAAACTGCATCTGCCATGCGTCTGCCCGCTCACCCAACCTGTCCAAGTCACCCTGCTTGCTCATAGCATCCAACTCACAGTTCACACTGTCACCCAGCTTTGTGTCATCTGCAAATTTGCTAATGTTACTTTTAATCCCTTCATCTAAATCGTTAATGTATATTGTAAATAGCTTCGGTCCCAGCACCGAGCCTTGCGGTACCCCACTAGTCACTGCCTGCCATTTCTGAAAAGAACCCGTTATGCCCTACTCTTTGTTTCCTGTCTGCCAACTAATTTTTTATCCATGTCAGTACCCTACCCCCAATACCATGTGCTCTCATTCTGCCCACTAATCTCCTATGTGCGACCTTATCAAATGCTTTATGAAAGTCCAAGTACACTACATCCACTGGTTCTCCCTTGTCCATTTTCCTAGTTACATCCTCAAAAAATTCCAGAAGATTAGTCAAGTATGATTTCCCCTTCGTAAATCCATGACTTGCACCGATCCTGTTACTGCTATCCAAATGTGCCGCAATTTCATATTTTATAATTGACTCCAGCATCTTCTCCACCACCAATGTCAGGCTAACTGGTCTATAATTCTCTCTCTAATGCCTTTCTTAAAAAGTGGGATAACATTAGCTATCAGTAAGCCAGTTCTGAATCCATACAACCAATCACTGTGAATCCCTTGCATCTTAATCTTCTGGATCATTTCACCATGGGGGACTTTATCGGATGCCTCACTAAAATCCATGTAGGCAACATCCACCACCCCACCCTCATCAATCACCCAGGTTACCTCCTCAATAAACTCAATTAAATTAGTAAAACATGACCTGCCATGCACAAAGCTATGCTGACTGTTCCCTAATTAGCCAAATATCTTCCTAATGGGAGTAAATCCTATCCTGAATCAAGTAAATCAGATGAATTTAGAGTCTCATGGTGTTTGAGAGGCACATGAATGGGAATGGAGGGAAATTGTTCTTGTGCAGGCAGGTGAGATCACTTTATCCTGACATGATGTTCGGCACAGGCATTTGTTTAAGAAAGAACTGCAGATGCTGGAAAAATCGAAAGGTAGACAAAAATGCTGGAGAAACTCAGCATGGTCGACGTCTCAACCCGAAACATCGCCTGTTCCTTCGCTCCATAGATGCTGCCTTACCCACTGAGTTTCTCCAGCATTTTTGTCTACCTTCGACACAGACATGGCGGGCCAAAGGGCCTGTTCCTGTGCTGTATGTATGTTCTATGGAGGGAATTTATGCTTGGAGCCAAAGGTTGTCGGCAAGGTACTAAACATATAGTTTGCATCCATATCACCAAGGAGGAGGACATGGAGGACAGTGTGCGGGAAATACTAATATGCTCAGGCAGTTTGAGATTAAGAAGGAAGTGGTGTTGTTGCTGTTGAAATGCATTAAGGTAGTAAATCCTCAGAGCCTGCTGAAAACAATCCATAGTAATTGAGACAGGCAAGAGAGCTTACAGCAGCCTTGACATAAATCGTTGTATCTTTGTAGACAACAAAGAACCTGCAGATGTTGGTTTATAATAAAAGACACAATGTTCTGGAATAACCGAGCTGGTCCAGCAGCCTCTCTGGAAAACTTGAATAGGTTATGTTTCGTGTCAGGACATTTCTTCAAATAGATTGGGAGGGTGAAGAAAGCTGGAAGATAGGATGGACAGGACAAACCCCGGGAAAAACAATGTGTCAGATGAATACGGATGAGGGAGTTTCTTTGAAAGGCAGCTGGTTTGGCAAAGGCCACAGAAGAAGTCAATAGGTGTGAATTACGGATAGAAGAGGTTCAAATTGTAAGGCCAGAGGAGTAATATAGGTGGATGGGGAAGGGGGTGCAAATCCAGGTGGGGTACAGGGAAGAGAGGGCGGAAGAAAATGGGGGTTTGTTAGTAGGTTGGTACTTCAAATAGGAGAATTCAATGTTCATACCGTCAGGTTGTAAACGGAATATTAGCGGAATATTAGATGCTATTCCTCCATTTTGTGTGTGGCCTCACTCTGGTAATGGAGGAGATCCATGTCAGAAAGATCAGTATGCGAATGGGAAGGGGAGATAAAATAGTTAGCAACCGAGAGATGCAGCAGGCCTTGGTGGACTGCGTGCGCATTTGACAAAATGGTCGCTGAGTCTATGCTTGGCATTGCCCATGTAGAGATGTGAAGGGAATGAACGTCCATGGTAAAGAAATTGAAAGTTATTGAAGAGTTGAAGGGCGCGCGAGGTGCCTTAGATGTCGGTCAGAGTGGACTGAATACGGGGGGATTAAGGTATTTGGAGATGAGCTCTGTGGGGCCGGAGCACACAGAAAAATGTGTCTACCATGGTTGGCCTGTTTGTGGATTTTGCAGACAGTGCAGAGCTCAGGGACTATAAGGTTGGAGGCTGTGGAGGGGAGATCGCCAGACATGATGCAATCGGTAACAGTCTGGGATTGCTGGCCTGATGTTCATCTGCGAGGTCATAGTTGAGGGGTAGGTATGAGGCGTCCGAGAGCTGGTGCCTGGCCTCAGCATGGTAGAGGTCAGCTTGTCAGACCACAATGCCACCTCCTTTGTCAGCGGGTTTGATAATAATGTTGCGATTATTGATGATTGACCAGAGGACTGAGCCGTCAGAGCAGGTGAGATTGGAGTAGGTAAGAGAAGTGGAGAAGTCAAAATGGTTGATGTCGCACCAGCAGTTGGAAATAAAAAGGTCCAGGGAGGGTGGGGGGGATCCGTGAGGGGGAAGAATGTTAGAGACAGGAGAAGGGAACGTCACCGGGGGACAAGGACTGCTCACCAGAGAAAGAGACCCAGTGGTGAAGGCGACGGAAGAAGGGCTCAATATCGTGATAGGCTTGGAACTTGATGGGGTATGGGTATAGGGGTGCAAAGGTAAGGTCCCTGCTGAGGACTGACCGTTCTGTATCAGAAAGGGAGAAGCGATGGGGGGGAAAGGTAATGAAAACCCAACAGGGGTAAGTGATGGGATCAGACCCAAGCTCTGAGGTGGAAGGAATATGTCCAATTAATGCCAAGGAACTTGAAGCTCCCAACTACAGGGTATATCTACTTTAGCATGATTGATGCTGTTTGGGGTATGTACTGCACCATGCTACCTCAAGTCGATGGAGTCAATGCTGGGGAGGGGGAAAGGAGGCTGCTTTGTGTGGTGGACACAGGCCTTGCAGCCTAGGGTAGAGCTGTTGCCATATCAAACTGCAATGCATCCCCATGGTGCATCAATATAAATTGCTAGTGTCATTGGTGACATACCAAATGTTCTTAGTCTTCTGAGGAAGTAGAGACATTGGTGTGCTTTCTTGGCTGTATTGTTGATAGTGCGTTGTCATGGTGGATGCACAGCGATGGAGTGTATTGTCAGTAAGTCTGCACTCAGATATACAGTACAAAGAAAGGTTCTTCTGCCCATCTCACCCATGCTGACCAAGATGTTCCATTGAAGTTAGTCCCATTAATCCACGCTTGGCCCATATCCCTCTAAACCATTCCATTCCATGTACTTGTCCAAATGTCTGCTGAATGTTGTTGTTGTTGTACTTGCGTCTGGCAGTTTGTTCCATTTGCCCATCACCCTGTGTGTGGAAAAAGTTGCCACTCACTATATCCCAATAAATCTTTCCCCTCTCAAAACCCGCTCTCTGGTTCTTGATTCCCTGACCCTGGGAAAAAGACTGCATTCACCCTATCCCGCTCATGAATTTATACAACTCTATAATTTATAACCTCCTGCAGCCAAACATTTCCCTTTAACTTTGGCCCTCAAGTAATGGCAACATCATCATAAAATCTCAGAGGACAGTGTGTTGTTGGTTGGTGTATACTCAGAGATGGAGAGTGTTGTCAGTAAGCCAGCCAGCATGGAGAGGTTGTGGCACTCGGAGATGGATGGTATGTTGTCAGTGGGATTGCACACTTGGAGGTAGATTGTGTTGTTATAATTGTGCAATCAGAGATTGTCCGTGGGGATGCACACATGGAGATGGATAGATGGACAGTGTTGCCCAGTCTTCCTGACTGAACGCAAAGGGTGAGCAGAAGCGGTGATACGTCCAGTTCCGTTCTTCCACAGTTCATGCCATCCGTTCATCACCCACTCTGGATGGTGTGTACGTCCTGCGGTAAAGTCCGGCAAGCATTGTTTTACACTGGCTGATGGATCTCGTTGCAACTCAGTCAGAAGCCCAGTCATGCAAGATCTTGGTGCTTCTGTGAAAACTAAGGCCAACCACAAGTGTTGCACTATTACCTGGAAGCTAATTATTGAGAGCTGTTACTAGAGCAGATAAATGCCATCTGTGAACCATGACTCTGCCAATAGACAGACTGCTCTCCACTGGAAGATGGTTTCTGTTTTGTCATACTACCCAGGAACACTCAAGAGTCAGGTAGATGAGAGGTGTATTCATCTGATCTAGTTTAGTTTATTATTGTTACTTGTACCGAGGTACGATTAAAGGTTTTTTACTGTGCTATCCCAGCCAGCGGAAAGACCATACATGATCACAATCAAGCCGTCCAGTGTACAGGATAAAGGGTATCACGTTTTGTGCAAGATAAAGTTCAGTAAAGATAATTCAAAGGTCTCAAATAAGGTATAGAGGTCAGGACCACTCTCTAGTTGGTGAGAGGACAGTTCTGTTGCCTCACAACAGAAGAAACTGAGCCTGAGTGACTGGGGTAAGATTGGACCTTGATAATGCTGGTGACCTTGAAGAGGCAGCGTGAAGTGTTGATGGGGTCAATGGAAGGGAGGTTGGTTTGCGTGATGGACTGGGCTGCACTCTGCAATTTCTAGCAGTCTTGGCTGGAGCTGTTCCCAAACTATGCTGTGATGCACCCTGATAAAATGCTTTCGACGGTGTTCTGATGTGGGTTTGACTGTCATGGTGATGGATGCGATCTGAAATACAGCAGGCCCTCAGCACTTTCTCAACCCAATCCAGCGAAGCTTAGTTTAGTTTTTTTTAGTTTGGAGATACAGCGTGGAAATAGGCCCATTTGACCAACTGAGATTGGGGGAGTGGGCAGATGCATGGCAGATGAAGTTTAATGCGGATAAATGTGAGGTTATCCACTTTGGTAGCACAAACAGGAAGGCAGATTACTATCTAAATAGCGTCAAGTTGGGAAAAGGGGAAGTACAACGGGATCTGGTGGTCCTTGTACAGCAGTCTATGAAAGTAAGCATGCAGGTACAGCAGGCAGTGAAGAAAGCGAATGGCATGTTGGCCTTTATAACAAGAGGAATCGAATATAGTAGCAAAGTGGTCCTTCTGCAGTTGTACAGAGCCCTAGTGAGACCACACCTGGAGTATTGCGTGCAGTTTTGGTCCCCTAATTTGAGAAAGGACATTCTTGCTATTGAGGGAGTGCAGCGTAGGTTTACAAGGTTAATTCCCGGGATGGCGGGACTGTCATACGCTGAGAGAATGACGCAGCTGGGCTTGTACACTCTGGAGTTTAGAAGGAAGAGAGGATATTTCATTGAAACATATAAGATTGTTACGGGTTTGGACACGCTAGAGGCAGGAAACATGTTCCCGATGTTGGGGGAGTCCAGAACCAGGGGCCACAGTTTAAGAATAAGGAGTAAGCCATTTAGAACAGAGACGAGGAAACACATTTTCTCACAGAGAGTGGTGTGCCTGTGGAATTCTCTGCCTCAGATGGTGGTGGAGGCAGGTTCTCTGGATGCTTTCCAGAGAGCTGGATAGGGTTCTTAAAAATAGCAGAGTCAGGGGATATGGGGGGAAGGCAGGAACGGGGGTACTGATTGGGGATGATCAGCCATGATCACATTGAATGGCGGTGCTGGCTCGAAGGGCCAAATGGCCTACTCCTGCTCCTATTGTCTATTGAGACTGCACCAACCGTTCACGCTATTTATCCCACTGCACACTGGGATAATTTACAGGTCAATTAACCTACAAACCTACATGTCTTGGAGTGTGGGAGGAAACCAGGACGCCTGGAGGAAACACATGCGGGAACAGGGAGAACATACAAACTTCATATAGGCAGCACTCGTAATCGGAATCGAACTCTGGTCTCTGGTCCTGTAAGGCAGCGAATATACCGCTGTGCCACGGTGCCGCCTGTGCTGTTGGCACCGGAGAGCTTGACAGGGCAGTCACAGTGATGCAGCGGTGAAGTTACTACGTTACGGTGCTAGAGACCAGAGTATGATCCTGACTATGGGTGCTGTCTGTAGGTAGTTTGTATGTTCTCCCTGTCACCACATGAGATTCCTCCCACACTCCAAAGATTTAAAGGTTTTGTATGTTAATTGGTGTCAGTAAAATTCACCCTAGTGCGTAGGATAGTGTTAGTGTACAGGGTGATCGTTGATGGCGTGGACACAGTGGGCCGAAGGGCCTGTTTCCGCGTTGTACCATTAAAGTCTAAAAAAAGTGTCCCTGAGGGCATCGGAATTGCTTCCCTGCAGGTTCTTGGCCAATACACACACTCTGTCTGTGGGTGTCCTTCTCATGTCTCCTGATGCGAAATAAAAGGAAACAGTCTATCAGGGAAAGAGGAGGATTTCTAACAGTACCAGCCTGCTTGGACAGGACTGAGTAAGTGCAGGTATTAGATTATGCATTAAACCATGAACATACTGTATCTTCCATTTCATTTATTCACCTGTGAAATTGTAATTCAATTATTTTTGTTTACAGATTTTGTCTTGTCAGTAATAAACCTCACCAGGGCTATTAAGGTAGTGTGTTGAGTAATACGAAAATAACTGATGTGTTGTACTCCTGAGCTTAGATGTTTACAATCTCAACTAAATTAGATGCAGTAAATCAAGCACAGATCAGAAACCATGAGTTGACGTCAGTCACTCAGACAGCAGATAGTAAACACACTACAATCAAGATACAACCTTCCCCATGTCCACTAAAATGTAGCACTCTCCCAGTCATTACCCAATGATGCCACCAAAGTGACCATGCCCTACTGCCCAAATGTGAAAGCTCTACTGGTCATTACCTGAAGATGTTACGGCCTCACAGCAGTAGGAGCAAGTGAAGATAGAGACAAAATGCAGGAGTAACTCAGCGGGTCAGGCAGCATTCTGACAAATCTCGTTTGCATCCTTTGGTAACATGCCGACCACACCTGCACACAATATGCAAATGCAGCCTAAGCAATGTTTTATAGGCGTTAGATGTGGCCCTTGTGGCTAAAGGGATCAGGGGGTATGGAGAGAAGGCAGGTACAGGATACTGAGTTGGATGATCAGCCATGATCATATTGAATGGCGGTGCATGCTCGAAGGGCCGAATGGCCTACTCCTGCACCTATTTGCTATGTTTCTATAAAGCTTCTATGACTTCCTGGCCTTTATACTCAATGCCCTAAATGACAAAGGCAAGCATACCATAAACCTTCTTTACCAATCTACCTACTTGTGTTGCCACTTTCAAGGAGCTATAGACTTGGACCCCAAGAATGTCTGGTTAATTTGACCCCGTGAATGTTGATGAGGGAACCAGGCGGCGATAAAGTCACTGAAAGTCAAGGTTGTGATTGAAATCTCTTACTGAAGAAACTCATGTTTGGAACCTTAGGGATGCAGATGTATTTGCCACTAATACACGTTAGAACATAGAGCACAGCACAGGAAGGGGGCTCTTCAGCCCACAATGCTTGTGGCAAACCAGATCTCACTTCCGTGTGCCTATCTAAAAGCCTCTTAAATGCCATTATCATATCTGCCTCCACCACCACCTCGGCAATGCATTCCAGGCCCCCACCACGCTCTGTGTTAAACAATTTGCACCGCACATCTCCATTACACTTTCCTCCTCTCATCTTATAATTGTGGTGTTGGGCATTTCCACCCTGAGAAAAAGATTCTGACTATCTCCACCTCTCATCATTTTATATACTTCTATCAGATCAGATTCAAGTCGTCTCAGACTTGCTGCACCCAGACACATTGGTTCCTTTGTGGCAGTGAATAGAACTGGACAATGTGCCAGCACCGATAAACTTTCCCACTTCTGGTCTTATGATAGAAAGGATGAAGCAGTTGAAGATGTGTAGGAAAGAACTGCAGATGCTGGTTTAAATCGAAGGTAGACACAAGATGCTGGAGTAACTCAGTGGGACAGGCAGCATCTCTGGAGAGAAGAAATGGGTGACGTTTTGGGTCAAGTCTGTAGAAGGGTCTCAACCCGAACCGTCACCCATTTCTTCTCTCCAGAGATGCTGGCTGTCCTGCTGAGTTACTCCAGAATTTTGTGTGTACAAGCAGTTGAAGATGTTTGGGCCAAGGATCCAAGTACACTGCACTAAGGAACTCCATTGATGATGCTTTCTTTAAAAATATGAGATATGTCATCCAGGTCTGGTAATTCATCCTGCAATTATTTTCGCATCAAACGTTTATCCAATTTTTTGGTGAAAACTTCTATTGAAACTGCATCCACTTCCCTTCAAGGCACAGAATTGCTGAATTCTCTTCATCTCAGTATGGGCTCTCTTGCCAATGAGCAGATATTTGTTTCCTCCGTTTGCCAATCCTCCTTCCTGTGAAATCAACATTTCTTACTTATGTTATGAAAACCATCGATAATTTTGATCACCGCTTAAATCCACCATTTCTTGAGATGCCGACTAGTCCTGCTTACAGACAAGAAAGGCAAGAATTGAGGAGATAGTCGAGGAGATGGGCACTCTGCTTACCCCCTGATGATCTCCCAAAATCAGAAGCTGGTGACACATTTGCAGTCTCATCATATAGATGAAGCATAGAAAAAACAACAAATACTCCACCCCAAACTCTAAGTACTCGGGTTTATAATAGAAAATTCATGTAAATATAGTGTACAGCGATCAGTTATATGCATAAATATATTTTGAAAGGATACAAAGTCCATTAATGAAGGCGGTGAGAGTTATTTTTAGAGAATTATGTTATAGGAATAGTTTCGGAAACTCCTGTTTCATAAAGCCCCAAACCACCTCTTGGCCTGCTGCTGGCAATGTAGTAGCTGACATTCTGGAGAGATTTCCTCCCTCTGGTCCACCAACCTTCCAATTGCTTGCTCAAGGGATCTGCAGCTGCAACAACTCGGGGTCATCATCAAAGTCGCTGCCAGTCTCATTGGGATCATCTGGTTCAAAACAAGAGCTTCTTTTCCCAAAGACTGTCTGTTGCCTCCTCAACCTGTGTGACAGAGAAAACATGGTGAAGGCTGAACCGTACAGAAGTCTCCTACAGAGCACCGCGTCCTATGGAAAAGCCACCGCAGTGCAAGGTGGAAGTCCTCGGGGTCAGAGTCTATCGAGATTGGGTCGAGGACAGTGTCGGGTCATCGCTATGAGGACGAGGTTGAACATAGGGTGGGGTCGGGTTGCGGTTGGGATCTCGAAGTTGAGTCGAGGTGGATAGGCCGAGGTGGACGGGCCGCGTCGCCAAGAAAAAAGGCTGACAATAACCTGGCCCTTAACTCCAAGAAGCTCATTGTAGACTTCAGGAAGTCTAGGGGCGGCACGCACACCCCCATCCACATCAACGGGACGGAGGTGGAACGTGTTTCCAGCTTCAGGTTCCTGGGGGTCAACATCTCCGATGACCTCTCTTGGACCCGCAATACCTCAACTCTGGTCAAGAAGGCTCACCAGCGCTTCTTCTTCCTGAGGAGACTGAAGAAGGTCCATCTGTCTCCTCAGATTCTGGTGAACTTCTACCGCTGCACCATCGAGAGCATCCTTACCAACTGTATCACAGTATGGTATGGCAACTGCTCTGTCTCCGACGGGAAAGCACTGCAGAGGGTGGTGAAAATTGCCCAACGCATCACCGGTTCCTCGCTCCCCTCCATTGAGTCTGTCCAAAGCAAGCATTGTCTGCGAAGGGCGCTCAGCATCGCCAAGGACTGCTCTCACCCAACCATGGACTGTTTACCTTCCTACCATCCGGGAGGCGCTACAGGTCTCTCCGTTGCCGGACCAGCAGGTCCAGGAACAGCTTCTTCCCTGCGGCTGTCACACTACTCAACAATGTACCTCGGTGATTGCCAATCACCCTCCCCTCCCCCCCCCCCCCCGACACTCCTCCCACAGGAAAAACACTATGACTGTATGCATGTAAGTAGATTTATTTATTTATTGAAATCATATTCTTTGTCGCTCTTCCAGGGAGATGCTAACTGCATTTCGTTGTCTCTGTACTGTACACTGACAATGACAATGAAAGTTCAATCTGAATCTGAAAGGGGGACCTGGCACAGGGGGCTGCCAATGAATAAAGGATCTGGATTGGGGGGGGGGGGGGGGGGGGGGGTTGTGAAGAAGGGATTACTTTATGTAACTTTGTCGGATAGTCACCCAGGAAAACACATGTCCTACATGAAGCATGCAGCATAACATTCCATCTCTTTCCTGTATGATAGTCATCCTCTTTTTATTTCTTAGTTCCACCCATATAGCATCACAAGACAATAGTCAGCACGGTTTTGTACGTGGGAGGCCGTGTCTCACGAATCTGATTGGACATTTTCAAGATGTGACCGAAAAGGTTGATGAGGGCAGAGCTGTAAATTTTGCATAAATGGACTTCAGCAAAGCATTCATCAAGATTCCACATGGTAGGCTGCTCGAGAGGGTTAGATCACAAGCAGAGATAGCTGAATGGATAGAAAATTGACCATGGAAGGAAGCAGAGGGTGATGGCGGAAGGTTGCTTCTCAGACTGGGGCCTATGACTAGTGGTGTGCCTCATGGTTCGGTGCTGGGCCGTTACTGTTTGTCATCTATATCAATGATTTGGATGAGAACTTACATGGCAAGATTAGCAAGTTTGCAGATGATATAAAAGTGGGTGGTTTTTCAGATAGTGAAGATGGTTGTGAAAAATTGCAGCAGGATCTTGATCGTTTGGCCAGGTAGGCTGAGGAATGGTTGATGGAATTTAATACAGAGAAATGTGTTGCATTTTAGGACAGTGTATGGTAGGGCTCTGGGGAGTGATGTAGAGCAGAGGGATCTCGGAGAGCAGGTACATAGTTCCTTGAAGATGGAGTTACAGGTGGATAGGGTGGTCTGAAAGGCTTTTGGCTCATTGGTCTTCATCAGGGCATTGAGTATAAAAGTTGGGAGGTCACGTTGGTTATCTTAAGATGTTGGTGAGACTGTATTTTGGGTATTGTGTTCAGTTCTGGGCACCATGTTGTAGGAAAGTTGTTGTCAAGCTGGAAAGGTACAGAGAAAATTTACGAAGATGTTGCCAGGACTCAAGTGTCTGAGCTATATGAAGAGGTTGAGTAGGCTGGGTCTCTATTCCTTGAAGTGTAGGAGAATGAGGGGTGATCTTATACAGTTGTATTAAATCATGAGATGAATAGATTGGGTAGATGAAATGCCTTTATTTGTCGTTGTAAGCACTGCATACAACAAAATTGTTGTTGCCACTCCTTTGGTGCATAATATACAAACATAAAAACACAGGACACAATTTAAAAACAATGTTAAAAACTAGGTATTAAAATAAGTAAGTAATCAGTACTGTACATGGTGATAGTAAAAGTTCAAGGTGAGTAGCAGCATGGAAGAGTGCAGCATGAATAATACTCAGTGTTTTTTCATGTTAAGTGTGAAGATTGCTTTGGGGAAGAAACTGTCTCCAAGTCTGGAGGTGCGTGTTTTGGCTGACCTGTAACGCCTGCCAGAGGGCAACAGTTCAAAAAGGTGGTGACCGGGGTGTGTGGAGTCTTTGACGATTTTAGTGGCTCTGCTGAGGTAGCGCGAGGTGGCAATATCCTCCAGAGAGGGCAGTGGGCAGCCAGTGATTCTCTCTGCTGTTTTTACCACTCTCTGGAGCCCTTTCTTGTCTGCAGCAGAGCAGCCTGCATACCACACTGACCTGCAATATGTCAGTAGACTCTCGATGGTCGCCCAGTAGAAGGCTTCTTCTTGGTGTTGTGCCTCCTGAGCACTCTCAGGAAGTGGAGTTTCTGTTGTGCTCTCTTGACGGTTGCAGTGGTGTTGGCCGACCAGGAGAGGTCCTCGGATATGAGGGCTCCTAGGAATTTGAAAGTCTGCATCCTTTCCACACATGCCCCATTTATGCAGAGCGGGGCTGGGTCTGCGTCCCGTTTCCTCCTGAAGTCCAGTATTAGCTCCTTTGTCTTGGTTGTGTTCAGTGTCAGGTTATTTACTGAACACCACTTGTTCATCTTGTTGCTGTATCTCGTCCCTGTATGCTGACTTGTCCCCTCCCCCCCCTGAGATGAGCCCGACGACAGTTGTGTCGTTGGCAAATTTAATAATGGTGTTAGACAGGTGGGCGGGTGTGCAGTCATAGGTGTATAGGGAGTAAAGGAGTGGACTCAGCACACAGCCTTGAGGTGCACCAGTGCTTAGTGTGATGGAGGAGGAGATGTGGGGGCCGGTTTTAACTCTCTGTGGGCGGTTTGTGAGAAAGTCTTTGATCCATGTGCAGATGGGGACGAGAGGCCTAGGTCAAGCAGTTTGCTGATTAAAATGTCCGGAATGATTGTATTGAATGCTGAGCGATAATCAATGAATAACATCCTCACGTAGCTTTCCCGATGTTCCAAATGGCTCAGTGCGGTGTGAGTTGCTATGGCGATGGCGTCCTCAGTGGATCTGTTATCTCTGTAGGCAAACTGATGTGGGTCGAAGGAGGGAGGTAGGCTGGTTCTCATGTGATGCAGGACTAGTTTCTCGAAACACTTCATAATCACTGGTGTAAGTGCAATCGATCTATAGTCATTCAAGTCCTCAGGGACTGACTTTTTTGGAATAGGAATGATTGTGGCTGACTTTAAGCAGGGTGGTATGATAGCTTGTGACAGGGTGATGTTAAAAATCTTGCACAGATGCACAGAGTCTCTTGCCCCGAGTAGAGGAAATTGGTTTAAGATGAAGGGAAAAGATTTAATAGCAATCTGAGGGGTAACCTTTTTCCACACAAAGGGTGGTGGGTGTATGGAATGAGCTGCCAGACGAGGTAAATGAGTAAGGGACTATTGCAACATTTAAGAAACAGTTAGACAGGTTTCTCCCCTAAACATGAATCAGTGTGAAGAAGAGTCCCGACCTGAAGCGTTACTCTAGCACTTTGTTTATTTTATTCTGGCTAAAGCTCGAGGCTCCACACAGTATGGCACCACTGTTACTATTTGATTTGGTGTAGCTTCAATGCTGAGTCTTTAGTCCTGCGGGATGATCCTGATGTTGATTTACTTACCCTAACAACTTTTCTGGTATTTCAGAACCTGGAGATGCCCACTTCAGTTAGTCCAGGTGACAAAATAATACAAGGACAGGGATCACTGCTGCCCAGTAAACCAAGGGTCAAGTCTGAGGTCATATTGTCTGTTGGACTGGCCATTGTATTTACATGCTCAAGACCAGAAAAGCACCATTTCAGAAACTGATGATGGAAGATGTTACCAGATGGACAGACAAAACAATTCAAGAATCTTCTTAAAGGTCCTTGGAGAAATGCAACATCCCATTGACTCGGGGGGGTTTCTGTCCCATGATTACTCACAGTGGTGAAATAGCAGAGAGGATTGTACCAAGAGCTTCACGTCTCTGTGCTGGAAGCACACACAAAAGTCCAGTATACATAGTGGAAGCAGAGCACCAGAACATAAACCTCCCACCCATTTTGTCAGGCACATCCTGCCCCATCTGTAGCAAAGTCTACAGACCCTTTATCAGTCACTGCTGACCCCACAAAACTGGAACAAAAACAAGTCCCAAGTGATTTCAGAATAAAAGAATACGAGGAAGAGTTGCTATGTGCTGCTTACCTTGTTTGCAGGTGCTCTAGTTGTACCTGAAGGTTCTCAGACTCTTCTGTCTGTTCATCCAAGGACCGCTGCAACCTCCTGGCCTGGTTATGAGCTTCATCCACCTGGAATGTGGAAAGAGGCAAATATTTAGCTGGCCTTTCCCAACCAATAAGCTCCACAGCACAGGATATTCTGGACTGTCCCTCTGTAGTCATGCTGGCTCTTTGGCGACATTTAGGGCCGGAACCCTTCTTCAGACTTAGAAGACTGGTTCCGACCTGAAACGTCATCTTTCTATTTCTTCCAAAGATGCTGCCTGACCGCCGAGTTATTCTAGCACTTTGGGTTTTAACATAAAACACTGTTGAGTTAGTTTTTGGATTGGCTATTGATAAGTGAAAGTAGTGAGAGAAAGACAGAGCTGTCGTCTCATCAGAACACCAGCAACATTGACTTTGTTGAAACAAGAAAGTACATATGCTGATTGACTGTTTCGCTTTCTGCAGATGGCATTTATTTCGTTTTTCTTTCAGATTTCCAGCACCATTTAAAAAAAATTACTTGAGACTTTCCGCCTTTGTTTGGCTGTAGAGACAGTATGAACCCCCTAAATCCTCCTTGTGAAGCATATCATACCTCATCCTCAGCCACTGCCAGCTCCTTCTTTAACTCTTCCACTCGTAGCCGCAGTTTCTTCACTTCTGTTTCATGCTGCTCCACTCTTCTGTTTGCATGTGCCAACTCAGCCATTTTTTCTTGATACTGTTTCTTTAGCTTGGCATGAACGTGCCTGAGATCCGACAACTCCTGTGATCAAAGCAACATTGCATGGTGAGTAACCAAATCCAAGCCATTTTAATTGCCATACTGATCTCAAATTTATTGGATGCTATTCAACGAGTCATTCAACAATTTAATACCACAGAATATGTCTGTTCATGTTCTACTTTGCCCATATCGGAATTTGAAACTGCCATAAAAATCCTGAAAATTAGAAGCTGTGCTCAGTAAAGGCAATGAATATGAAACCAGTTTTTCTTGAAAATCTAAACATTCTGGGAAACATAGCATAATTGTTTTGCTTCTGCCGGAGGAAACATCTCGTCCATTTCCAGACTGCTCCAAGAGCAAAAACAATCTCTGCAATTTATTTCCCTCCCAAGTAATCATGTACTAAAACAGCACTGCCAGAGTCTATATAACAAAGACTGCAACAGGCTTTGATGGAGGCTGTTAAAGTATACAGCGGGATATAGATCAGCTACCGAAATGTGCAGAGAAAATGGGAGATGGAGTTTAATCCGAATAGGTAGGTGCTGCACTTGGGGAGCTCAAATGCAAGTGGAAAGTCTGACCCTTAACAACATGGATCTACAGAGGGATCATGGGTTCCGAGCCCATTACTCCCTGAAAGTGCCAACACAGGTAGAATGGTAAAGAAAGCACATGGTATATTTGCTCTCATACTGTAGGTCAGGGCATTGAGTGCAAGAGATCTAGAAAGTCATGATGCAGCTTTATTGAACTTTGGCTAGGCTGCATTTGAAGTACAGCGTGCATTTCTGGTCGCCGTATTATAGGAAAGATGTGGAGGTGTTTGGAAATGGAGGGATAGGGATTATGTGCAGGCTGATAAGCTGATAAGGTCTTGGCATCATGACAATTCATCGACGACACCACCATGTTGGACGAATTGCAGATATTGACAAGTCAGAGTATAGGAGGGAGATCGATTGTCTGATTGAATGGTGCCAGAACAACTTTGTTCTCAATGTCAGTAAAGCCAAGTAGCTGATTGTTGACTTTAGAAGAGGTAGGGCGAGGATCCACAAACCAATCTTCATTAATGGCTCAGTGGTGGGGAGAGTCAACAACATCAAGTTCCTGCGCGCATATATCTCTGAAGATCTATCCTGGACACAGCACATTTATGTATTCCTAAAATAAGCCCATCAACTCATCTACTTAAAAGATTGTGGAGATTCGGTGTGTCGACAAATAGACTCTTGAACTTCAACAGGTGCATAGTAGAAAGCATATTGATTGGTTGCATGGTTTGGCATCTTAAATGCCCTGGAACAACGGATATTCTAAAAACTGGTGGATACTGCCCAGTCCATCACAGGTACTGACCTCGCCATTGAAGGGATCCCAGTAGAAATGCCCAACACTAGAAGACATAGCTCCAAGGAGAGAGGGGGAAAAGTTTAATCGAGATTGGCGTGGCATTTAAAAAAAAAATTTAAATACAGAGACTGGAACGCATTGGTGGTGAAGGCAGTTACGATAGTGATGATTAAGAAGCTTTTAGATAGGCACATGAAATTGCAGGGAATAGAGGGATATGCATCATGTACAGGCTAATAAGATCAGTTTAACTTGTCATCCTGTTCGGCACAAACATTGTGGGGTGAGGGGCCTGTTCCTATACTGTACTGTTCTATGTTCGCCAATGTTGACTGGAATTTGCTCAGTGCCAAAGGCTTGAACGGGGCAGAATTTGAGAGATGTATCCAAGAGAGTTTCTTGAAACAGTATGAATAGTCGAACCCGAGAAGGGAACATACTGGACCTTGTATTGGGATATGAGACTGGCTAGATGACCAGTGTTTCAGTGGAAGAGCATTTTAGGAACAGTGATCACAACTTCATAGGTTTTCAGATTTTTTTGAATAAGGAGAAGGCTGGACCTTGTGGGAAGGTGCCAAATTGGAGTAAGCCAAACTACAATCTTATTAGTCTGAAGGTCCCGACATGAAACCTTTCCATTTTCTCCACAGATGCTGCTTGTTACTGAGTTACTCCAGCATTTTGTGTCCATCTTTGGTATAAACCAGCATCTGCAGTTCTTTTTTATTACAATGTTATTGGACAGGTGCTTAGGGGGGTAAACTGGGAACAATTGTTTTGGGTAAGTCCACATCTGACATGCGGCAGTTGTTTAAAGGCTAGTTGATCGATGTTCACAATTGGCATGTTCTAATAAGGAGGAGCAAAGGATGGCAAAATATAAGGTTGTAAATTTGGTCAAAATGAAAAAGTAAGCGCATGTATGGTTTAAGAGGTTAGAATCAGACAGGGGCTTTGAAAGGTGAAAGGAACTGAAACAGGTAAATAGAAGGGCCAAAAGGGGTCCAGAAATGGCTTTGGCAAATCAGATTAAAGAAAATCCCAGTTGAAGCAGCATGTTAGTGGCATATAAAAGTTTCAGATAGGTACATGGGTTATGTGCAGATAGATAAGCTATGGTCATGCCATCATGTTAAAAAGAGACATTGTGGACCAAAAGGCCTGTTCTTGTGCAGTACCGTTATGTATTCTATAATGGGAGTACTGTTCATAATAACGGCTGTTCTTAAATTCTGATGGTAAGTGCTTTCAAGTGATTTTGTCCAGAAGGAGAGGGGAGAAGAGGGGATAGGGATGGTAGGGTAATGGAACCATGGATGACCAAGGAAGTTGTAAACTTAATCACGATTAACTGTAGGGATATGACCAACACTATGGTTTGAGCCGACAGTTTAAAAACAGTGTGACTATGACTCTCAATGCTAGTAAATGCTCTCAAGCTAGTGTCAAGTCTGTGAGGCTATCAAACATTTCATGGTTGGAAATATAAATATTATTACAAGCTGCTAACAAGAACTTAGAAACGTAGAAAATAGGTGCAGGAGTAGGCCATTCGGCCCTTCGAGCCAGCACCGCCATTCAATATGATCATGGCTGATCATCCAAAATCAGTACCCCTTTCCGACTTTTTCCCCATATCCCTCGATACCTTTAGCCCTAAGAGCTAAATCTAACCTCTCTTGAACATATCCAGTAAATTGGCTTCCACTGCCTTCTATGGCAGAGAATTCAACAGATTCACAACTTTCTGGGTGAAAAAGTTTTTCCTCATCTCAGTCCTAAACTTAGTACAAGATACCCCATGTGAAAGCCATGGCAATAGTAAAATTATATATATTTTAAAGTCTGAAGAAGGATCCTGACCCAAAACATGACCTATTCATTTTCTCCAGAGATGCTGTCTGACTTGCTGAGTTACTCCAGCATTTTGAGTCCATCTGTAAAGAAAATCCAGTCTTAAACACCAGTCTTTTACCTTATTCTTTTCGAAAAGCTCGTTCTGAATGGTCTTCAAGTCCATGTCCAGGGCACTTGCAACCTGTTTCCTTTTTTTGGCCAATACTTCCACCAAATCCTCAATCTGTGCCCGCTGCTTTTTGTTCTCTCTTTCAAGGTTCAGCTTCTCTGTCTCCAACCGTTCCCTCTTACCCCACTCAGAGGTGTTCTCTGCCTGGAGTCTCTCCATCTGTTGACAAGGACCAAAGGCTCATTTAACAGGCCCATGATGAAAAGGTGGGAGTGGGGGGGTCGGGTTTAGTTACCTGAAATTGGAGAATTCAATATTCATACTGTTTGGTTGTAAACCACCCAAGCAGAATACGAGGTAATGTTCTGCGTATGACCCCACTCCAGCAATGGAGGAGGCCTGATACAGAAAGGTCAGTGTAGGAATGAGAGGGATAGTTAAAATGGTTAGCAGCTGGGAGATCCACAGGTCATGGCAGACCAAGCGCAACTGATCAGGAAAATGTCCACCTAGTCTACAGTTTGGTCTCCTCCCAGAGGCCACATTAAGAGTGCCGAATACTGTAGATTAAGTTAAAGGAGGTGTGTATGAACCTCTGCCTTAACCGGAAAGACCACTGGTGACCTCTATTAAAATCCTATGTTCATAATTAAGGTTTTCAAAATTGTCTGTTGGTTGGGACAAATTTTTTTTTTTTTAAATCAGATTTCCCTTTATCTACACCAATCCTTAAATTCCCAGAGAGATGAAAACAGGACAGTAATGCTGAAGAAGGGTTTCGGCCCGAAACGTCGCCTATTTCCTTCGCTCCATAGATGCTGCTGCACCCGCTGAGTTTCCCCAGCAATTTTGTGTACCTCCGATATTCCAGCATCTGCAGTTCCCTTTTGAACAGTACAATGAGTTTGCTTGGTTGTACGACAAATTTTAAATCACATGACTGCTTCTTTACCAATGGGTTTCAGGAGGTACCAATGACAATATCAGGCTTAAATAAAAATGGAAAATACTGCAGATATTCAGCAACCACAGCATCTGGTGAAAGGGAAGTTAATGTTTTAGGTCCTCTATATGACAAAGCTCTCAGACCCAAAACATTTAACATTATTACTTTCTCCACAAATGCTGATTGACCCGATTGGAGATTACAACATTTTCTGTTTTATTTCAGATTTCCAGCATCTGAAATTATCGAAATAGCAGCACCCCACCACCCCCATCCTCAATATACCCGGAAATTGAATATTGAATTCTCAACATACAACGGTCACAGTGACGCAATTACATCGAATGCAGCACCGGAGACCCGGGTTCGATCCTGACCAAGGGTGCTGTCAGCACGGAGTTTGTACGTTCTCCCCGTGATCTGCATGGGTATTCTCCGAGATCTTCGGTTTCCTCCCACACTCCAAAGACGTATAGGTTTGTAGGTTAATTTGCTTTGGAAATGTAAAAATTGTCCCTAGTGGGTGCAGGATAGTGTTAATGTGCGGGGATCGCTGGTCGGCATGGACCTGGTGAGCCGAAGGACCTGTTTTCCGCACAGTATCTCTAAACTAAACTAAACTTTCAATCACTTGAGAACAAACAAGACCTCAGAGCAAAGCTGCTGTTTCAAAGAACGATCAGTAGCTGCAATATTTTTTATTCCACGGAAACATGGCTCACCCTTCACTCACATGAACCTGCTACTTCATCTGAGTGTTTCTCCATTTATTGTATGGGGTACACAGACCAATCAGGAAAGGAGAAAAGGTGATGGCATTTGCTTCATGATCAAATTTGTGATGTAATTGCTCAATTCCGCTTTCCCGAGCAAGAATACCAAATCATCAAACGCAGTCCCTTTTATCTGCCTCTACAATCTTGCTGATAGTTTACATATCATCCCAAGCCAACACCAAGGTGGCACTAAATGAATTATACTCTGTTGTCAACTCTCTTGAGACTGCAAAGCTTGACGCCCTGTTCATCATCATTCATTAAATCAACCCTGTCCTCATCAAAAGAGCGACTGGGGAGATGATCAACAGCTTCAAATTCTGAGGAATCCACATCTCGACAGGTTAACCAATCTAACCACAGTCCTTCATACTGATACATTGATTGAGAAACCACATCAGTCTATTTACTTTCTTGGCCATCTGAGAAGATTCAGCATATCTACAAGGATTCTCTTGAACTTTTAAAGGAAGTATTCCGTCAGGATTCATCCTAGCGTGGTATGTTAACTGCTCTGCTCTTAACCACCTGAACATGCAGAGAGCAGTGAACATGGACCAGTCCATCACAGGCTCGTCACTTTCTTCTATCTAGTGCATCTTCACAGTGCATTGCATTAAAAAGGCTAAAAGCATTGTCCAGGATGCCATCTACCCCCAGCATTCCCTTTCTTTATTCTATCGTCAAGAGGATAGAGAATCTGTATCTGAACCTCCAGACTTTAAGAACAGCTTCTTCCTCACTGCCGTCAGCCTCGTGGACCAAACAATTCTTTCACAACCCCTTCCTGAAGATACTATCACGTACTAAGGTAAGTGGTGTGATTTATTCAGGAGATGTTTGGACAGGAAAGAGAGGAGGCAATTGGCGATTGGAGATAAGTGTGCAGGTTATATTTGCCTCCACTACCACCCCTAGTAATGCGTTCCAGGCCCCCACCACTCAGTGTGAAAAAAACAGAACAGGAATACTGGGTGCGCCATAACACAACTCACTCTTTTTTTGTTGAAGGATGACATTGGAAACCCAAGGTACGAGATGTTATCTGATTGATTGGTGGAAATGGCTTGAGGCCCAATCTGATCTAATTGTGTCTTTGTACTTCTTCCAATCTACCTCTGTATTTCTACAAACAACAGTATGCAGACAACAACTGTGTTGACAGGGGGGGGTTACTTCATACCTCAGCCCGCAGTTCTGCAAGTTTTTTGTCCATGGTTGTCCGAGCTCCCTGCTCATCTTCCAGGTCTTCCGATATCCGACCCAATTCATCCTGGTGCAAGTCCTTTAACATGTTCAGCTAAAAATCAGAAACCACTTCTTAGCTTGTTTGGACACTGGATCCACAATGACCACAGTGAATTTAGCAATCTAATTGCAACTTCCACTCCTCAAGTTCAGGGAGCTCTTCAAATTCAGATTAGGTTATTGTCATTACATTACGGTACAATGAAATTCATGGAGCTCACAAAATAAGCAGTATACATTATAATGATAAATATTAGTAATGATACAATTAATCATGAATAAACCTGAAGTTAGTCTAAAACAATACTAAAGGAAAGAAATCCTAAGTAGATATGACCAGAATTTATTTGCAAGATGACAGCTGAACAAGGGCTAGAGACCTGTCCACAGTCCTCCATCCTGAACAGATGAAAAGCACAAAGCCAGAATAGGGATCTTTATCACTCACAGGTATTTTAAGAAATTCAGAAAAAACTGAGGAACGATCCTTGGCATTAATCAAATAATTTAGAAAAGACCATACCACATTTATCGCTCAAAGAATGAGCACCAAGGCACATACAGTACCATCCATAATGTTTGGGACAAAGACCCATCATTTATTTATTTGCCTCTGTACTCCACAATTTGAGATTTGTAATAGGAAAAAAAAGGGGGGGGAAAAAGAAAGAAAAAAAAGAAAATAAAAAAATTAAAATTAAAAAAAATCCCAAAAAAAATCGCACGTGATTAAAGTGCACATTGTCAGATTTTAATAAAGGCCATTTTTATACATTTTGGTTTCACCATATAGAAATTACACAGTGTTTATTCATAGTTCCCCCATTTCAGGGCACGATAATGTTTTGGACACAGCAATGTAATGTAAATGAAAGTAGTCATGTTTAGTATTTCGTTGCATATCCTTTGCATGCAATGACTACTTGAAATCTGCGATTCATGGATATCACCAGTTGCGGGGTGTCTTCTCTGGTGATGCTCTGCCAGGCCTGTATTACAACCATCTTTAGCTTATGCTTGTTTTGGGGGCTAGTCCCCTTCAGTTTTCTCTTCAGCATATAAAAGGCATGCTCAATTGGGTTCAGATCACTCAAGAACTGACCAGTTTTGAAAAACACCTTTGTTGCTTTAGCAGTATGTTTGGGAACATTGTCTTGCTGTGGAATGAACCACCGGCCAATGGGTTTTGAGGCATTTGTTTAAACTTGAGTAGATATGATGTGTCTATACACAATTCATTATGCTACCACCATCAGCAGTTGTATCATCAATGACGATAAGTGAGCCAGTACCTTCAGCAGCCATACATGCCCAGGCCATAACACCCCCACCACCGTGTTTCACAGATGAGATGGTATGCTTTGGATCTTGGGCAGTTCCTTCTCTCCTACCAGACTTTGCTCTTGCCATCACTCTGATACAAGTTAATCTTTGTCTCAACTGTCCACAAGACCTTTTTCCAGAAATGTGGTTGCTCTTTATAGTACTTCTTGGCAAACTGTAACCTAGCCATCCTATTATTGCAGCTAACCAGTGGTTTGCATCTTGCAGTGTCGCCTCTGTATTTCTGTTCATTAAGTCTTCTGCAGACAGTGGTCTTTAACAAATCCACACCTGACTCCTGAAAAATGTTTCTGATCCGTCGGACAGGTGTTTGGGGATTTTTCTTTATTATAGAGATAAATCTTCTGTCATCAGCTGTGAAGGTCTTCCTTGGCCTGCCAGTCCCTTCGAGATTGTAAGTTAACCAGTGCTCTCTTTCTTCTTAATGATGTTCTTAGCAGCTGATTTTAGTAAGCCTAAGGTTTGGCTGATGTCTCCAACAGTTTTATTCTTGTTTCTCAGTCTCATAATAGCTTCTTTGACTTTCATTGGCGCAACTTTGGACCTCATGGTGATAAACAGCAATAAAAGTTTCCAAAGACCCGATGGAAAGACTGGAGTAAAGACTGTGCTGAGAGCCCTCTAATACCTGCGTTAAGGAGGCAATTAAACACAACTGAGCAATTACAAACGCCTGTGACGCTATGTGTCCCGAACATTATGGTGCCTGGAAATGAGGGGGACGATGTATAAACACAGCTATAATTTCTACATTATCCAAAATGTATAAAAATGGCCTTTAATAAAATCTGACAATTTGCACTTTAACCACATGTGATTTTTTTCTATTACAAATCTCAAATTGTTGAGCAGAGGCAAATAAATAAATTATTAGACTTTGTCCGAAACATTATGGAGGGCACTGTATAAGGGGCAAAAAAGGATTCGCGATTGCAGGAGAATGGTTTCGGCCCGAAACGTTGCCTTTTTCCTTCGCTCCATAGATGTTGCTGCACCCGCTGAGTTTCTCCAGCTTTTTTGTGTACCTTCGCGATTGCAGGATTCGTTTGGAGGCAATATTGCCACTGTGACAAATGATAAGGCAAAAAAGGAAATCACCTTGAGATCCACTTTCCCTAGCGAAAATGGCACCGCCCTGCCTGAGGCCACTTATGAATGGCCCTGATTAGTCCTGGCCTTTTCTCTCTTCCATCTCTTCAACAACCCGCCCCCCCCACCACCCACTACTTTCAGTCAGATGAAGGGTCCTGACCCTAAAAGTCGCCCATCCTTTTTCTCCAGAGATGCAGCCTGCCCACTGAGTTACTCCAGGACTGTGTGTCTATCTTTGGTATAAACCAGCATTTGCAAGTCTTCGTCTCTGCATTCTAGAGAACAGTAGGGCACAGGAACAGGCCCTTTGGTCCATAATCTCAGTGCAGAACATGATGCCAAGACCAACTTCAAACTGCTTGCACATAATCCATTCATCCCTCCCTTCCCTGCATATCCAATACCTAGCCAAAAGTCTCTTCAATTCCACTATCGTATCTGCCTCAACCACCATCCCTGGCAGGGTGTTCCAAGCACTCACCAACCTCTGTAAAAAAAATTGTCCCACATATCATTTTTAAGCTTTGCACTTAAAACTATGCACTCTAGTATTTGATATTTTTGCATCCTGGGAAAAAAATTCTATCTTTTAATTTTAATTTTATATATGACTATTAGGTCTCCCGACAACCTCCGGAATTTCCATAGACTACAATCCAGGTCGTACCAACTACTCTCTGCAGCTGATGGTCAATAGTTCTTTATTATCACATGTACAGTGAAATTCTTGTTTTGCATCCTGTTATCTTGCATCTTGTTTTGCTGCCATACTTAAGCACAATTAGTATAAAGTGATTGGAATAGTACACTGAGACCACATGCAGAGGTCACCAGGTTTGCCATTTACAAATTCCTGCCCCGCCACGCATCTAGTCTTCTGGTGTGGCGCCCGATCCAAGCGAGCCCCAGGCTGCTGCAGGGCCTCCACCCTTTGGGTCGTCCAGTGATCCGTTGTCCCACTCCTTGTCCGCCCACCGTCAGCCTTTGTGCCCTGTGGGGGCCTCGTGCCGACCTTGATGGCGCGGAAGGCAAGTCCCCAGTTGACTCTCTTACTGGCCTTTGCTTCCGCATCCGCTACCGCAAGCTTCCTCCATCCTCCTCTCTGGTTCTCCAGACCTTCCACCCAGCCACGCAGATGAGGTTGTGGAGGCAGATACAATTTCAACTTTTAAAAAGCATTGGGGTACATGATGGTGGAATGATGTTGAGGGTTAGGGCCTAATGCAGTCAACTGGGATTAGTGTAGATAAGCATTCTTTTCCTAGAACTACTGAAACCAGGGTTACTGCATTGTACATGGAACTAAACAAAACTGTAGTGTATATGAACAAGAGTAACAAACAGCAAAACCAATACACTTATGGAAATTTGAACGTTTAAGTTTGGTAAATTTTTTCTCTTCTGCAATTTCTTAATGTTACTTCATTTAAAAAATTATCTTCCAGGATTACCAGCTCTCGTAATTAATACCTCACCTGTTTAAGCACCTCTTTCTTAGATTTGCTGAGCTCTTCATACTTGATTTTCCATTGCGAGATATCTGCCTCCAAATTCTCAATGTTCTTACCGAGTGCATTCTTGTCTCTGAGAAAAAACAGCACAACTATATGAAATTACATTAAACCCATCTTACCT